>NC_086106.1:42003718-42303718 GCF_963921235.1 Mobula hypostoma | reverse complement strand
GTGGGCAGTGCGGGTGCAGACACACCCAGCCCTGAGACACCAGGCAAGGTCATTTGCAGGGGCGGCGCTAAGGTGGTGCTAGCTGGGGCTGTAGCCCCGTCAGAAATTGCAATAGCCCCACCAAGACATTGACTGCAGCTGCTTTGCTTTCTCTGAATAGTTTTGAATACAGCTTGTTTCTCTGGTTGATCTAGTGAGACAGCGCCCCCAATTGCCATAGCACCCACGCAGCAATGAAGTTATAAACTCTGTCGGGTGCACTTCTGCTTATTCGCTCCTTGTCCTCAGATCAGTTCAGCTGATCCCAGACACTGGAGGTGGTGACGTCACTGACTCTCCGTCCCGGCGCGGACCCGTGCTCTCGCGAGACGAACCGATGCCACGCGCGCACGTGGTGCTTTGACACGCGAGCGCGAGCGCGGGCCCGGCACGTGCACGGTTTTGGCGGGCGTGAGAAATGGCTGGATCGAGCTCATCCAGAGGGATCAGCCTGAGCCGGTCTGAATCGAAAGTGAGATGCAGAAAGGAGTCAGTGGGGATGAGGACGGCAGCGGTTCATCGGAGGAGGAGAGGGACAGGAAATGGAGCGGGATTGGGAAGAGAAGGTCTCAGTGCGAGTGGGAATACTGTTCGCCAGCAGCCTGAGGAAGGGCCCTTCGCAAGTCTGGCAATCAGCAAAGGAGTTTTATTCGTGGCTGGTTTGAATATTCACTCACAAAAGATGCTACCTTCTGCTTGGCATGCAGGCATTTCCTGCGTGGAGGACATGGGCTCCATTCTGAGTCTCCGGTTACCGCAACTGGCGGAAAGCGACAGCAGCTTTCAAAACCCACCGTGTCGGTGCAGCCCATAAGTTTGCGATGGAGGCGCGGGCCGAATTCAGATTGAGAAAACAAGACGGTGCAAGGCTGGGAAATATGCTTGATAAAGGACATGCAAAGATTGTCCAAGAAAATGGTGACTATATGCGAGCAGTGGTTGGGTCTCTGCGCTGTACTGCGAGCCGAGGCGTTGTCCGGCGAGGACACCGGGAGAATGATGGATCTGGCAACAGGGGAAACTTTGTTGAGTTGCTCCCTGTAATTGGGAAGTTTGATTAGACTGCGGCTAAAACAATAGAGGACAATCCTGGAAATGCAAACAGCACCCATCACGATATCCAAAATGCAATTATGGGTATTATGGCAGATATGGTCAGACATCAAATAAGTGCAGAAATTAAGGAGGCTGGATATTTTGCCGTCATGGTGGATGAAAGTAAAGACTTGAGTAAACAGGAGCAAATGTCAGTGGTGGTGCGCTATTTGAATTGAAGAATTCTTGCACTTCACTCCAGCTGAAGGGTTGGACGCAGAGTCGCTTCTTAAAAGCATTGAACAGACACTCGCCCGGCCGGTGTGTTATTGATGAGAACGCGTGTCCGGGTCAGTGTCGGTCCTCATGCGAACCGAGTTTCTCTCGCCTCAGACGCGTCAAAAACTACTTCAGGAACAGCAGCGGCGATGCTCGGAACAGCAACTTGGCTCTGTTGGCCATAAACAGCCGGAGGACCAGGCACTTGACATCCAGAAAATCATTGATCACAACAACAGGCGGATTGCGCTTCTCTGAAAACATTCATGGTGAGTGCAGTTGATTTTTTAAAAGTTTGGGCCAAGACTAATGCTGATTATTGTTGTTATTATTTTGTGGTGGATACCCCATAGTCCTTATGTTTACTGCAAATCCTAAAATATTACGTTTACTGCTATTAAGCCTACTGGTTTTGTTTAGACTTCCAAGCGGTGATTCTGTTGATTTTTGTTTAAATTCAATAGCCGAATTAATTGGGGTATTGCATGGTCAGAGTACGCCTGGTAAAGCCTTGCATCTGTTGTTTGCCTTATTTGACTTTAATAACGGTGTATCTTCTGGCATTGCTGTCTATGTGATGCGAATAGCGGTGGGTTGGTGTTGTGAACACGCATTTGACACTGATTGCGGGATCGGTGCGTGATTCACGTTGTCCGCTGGTGCTCGGATGCTCTGTTTATGCTCCGTGTCGCCCCGGTTGTCTCCGATGCCGTTGACACTGTAACAGTTCACTTCAATATTAGATCTATCAATTGCTGTTGCTTGTGGATCAACGGAGGCATTTGTAGTCGGCTTGAAACTGACTTTTTAACGCCAGGCGTCTGGCCTTGCGAATACATGTGACCGTACAGTGCATCCCTCAGCACCATCACTGAATCATTTTGCCCCGCCGTAGCCCCAGCAAGAAAAAATCTCCGGCGCCGCCACTGGTCATTTGATCCCAAACAATTGGTTTATTGATCATTGCAGAATGTCCGTCTGGTGTTTCCCACTCCCTCCCCTCTCCCCCAATCATGATTCCCCTCTCCCTGTCCCCCCTTCCCACTCTCAGTCCACAGGAGACACCCGTATCAGAATCAGGTTTATCATCACTCCCATATGTCATGAAATTTGTTTTTTTTGTGGCAGCAGTACAGTGTAATACATAAAATGACGACAGTACACTTCAGAAGTCTTCGATATATATATATATACCTAAGACATTTGCACAGTACTCTTCATATAAGTTGACTTGTAAATTTAATTGTTCATAGTATTTATTTTAAATAAATTAAATATGTAGTGCAGAAAGAGAGCAAAATCGGTGAGGTAGTGTTCATGGGTTGATGGTCTGTTCAGAAATCTGATGGCAGAGGGAAAGAAGCTGTTCCTGAATCGCTGAGTGTGAGCCTTCAGGCTTCTGGATGGTAGCAATGAGAAGAGGCCATGTCAGAGGAGATTTACCAGGATGCTGCCTGGTTTAGAGAGTATGCATTATGATCAGAGATGAAGGGAGCTAGGGCTTTACTCTTTGGAGAGAAGGAGGATGAGAGGAGACATGATAGAGGTGTACAAGATAATAAGGGGAATAGACAGAGTGGATAGCCAGTGCCTCGTTCCAGGGCACCACTGCTCAATACAAGAGGACATGGCTTTAAGGTAGGGGGTGGGAAGTCCAAGGGGGATATTAGAGGAAGGTTCTTTACTCGGAGAGTGGTCGGTGCGTGGAATGCACTGCCTGAGTCCGTGGTGGAGGCAGATACACTAGTGAAGTTTAAGAGACTACTAGACAGGTATATGGAGGAATTTAAGGTGGGGGCTTATATAGGAGGCAGGGTTTGAGGGTCGGCACAACATTGTGGGCCGAAGGGCCTGTACTGTGCTGTACTATTCTACGTTCTATCTCCTGGGTGAGGATGCCGGTGTTCTCACATCACAATAGTGGCTGCACTTCAAACGTAAGCTGCAAAGAACCACCGACACTTCTAGACCCACCGCCGTTCCAACCCGCCATTCCCGTGGGCTCAACTGTCAAACTGCTGGACATCAGTTCCCAGTTGTGTCGGCGTGACCGGGGGTGTCTGGTCAGGAATCCTGTCAGGGCTCTCTCTCTCTCTCAGTCTTTTCTCCAGAGGGACAGAGATCGATCGGAAAACTCGGGTCTGACGGGGAGATTTCTCTCTCTCGCTCTGATCTTCCGGAAAAATGAAACGCTCCCTGGACGAGCTGTCCCGAGGCTCCTCAAAGGAGGCTCTTCCAGAAGGGAGCTCGGGGGCTGCGACTGCCAGCCACGGGGAAGATGGCTGCGAGACCCTGCAAGACGCTTCCCAAACCGACACCGGAATTCTCTGCCGAGCCCGTAAAGCCCGGGCCGAGATGATGAGGCGGGAGAGGTAACGACCAAATAAATGGCAGGCAATCCGGTATTGTGTGGGTGGGGTGTGTCCGTCCGTCGCCGGGAGTGTTGTGGGCGGGTGGGAGGGTGTTTGTGGGTCGGTCCGCTCATCATCCAAGCCGAGTTCTTAAATTTAGCCTCAGAATAGACGGTCGACCCTTGGGAGCAGAGATGAAGGAAAACATTTCCACCATGGACTAGATGGGCCGAAGGGCTCGCTTATGCACTGCAGTTCATAAGGAAGCGGGGTTTGGAGTTTGATGTTTAATCTGATGTTTCCGTGTGGACGATCTCTTAGTTTTTGTCTGAGTGAGGGGTTTGGGGGGGTTCAGGGTTTGATGTTTAATCTGACGTTTCCATGTCGACGATCAGTTCGTTTTTATATGAGGGAGGGGATTCGGGGGGGGCGGTGTTTGGGGTTTGATGGTCAATCTGACGCTTCCATGTGGACGATCTGTTAGTTTATGTATGAGGGAGGGGATTCGGGGACGGGGGGCTTGGGGTTTGATGTTCAATCTGACGTTTCCGTGTGCACGATCTGTTAGTTTATGTGTGAGGGAGGGGATTCGGGGGGTTTCAGATTTGATTTTCAATCTGATGTTTCTGTGTGGACGATCTGATAGTTTATGTGTGAGGGAGGGGATTCGGGAGGTTTCAGATTTGATGTTCAATCTCCCGTTTCCGTGTGAACCATTTGTTATTTTTTGTGTGAGGGAGGGATTTGGGGTTTGATGGTCAATCTGAGTTTTCCTGTGGATGATCTGTTCGTTTTTGTGTGAGGGAGGGGATTGGGGGGGTTTGGGATTTGATGTTCAATCTGACGTTTCCATGTGGAAGATTGTTAGTTTTTGTGTGAGGGAGGCGATTGGGGGGGTTTGGGATTTGATGTTCAATCTGACGTTTCCATGTGGAAGATTGTTAGTTTTTGTGTGAGGGAAGGGGATTGGGGGGGTTTGGGATTTGATGTTCAATCTGACGTTTCCATGTGGAAGATTGTTAGTTTTTGTGTGAGGAAGGGGATTCGGGGGGGGGCGGGGGGGGTGTTGGGTTTGATGGTCAATCTGAAGTTCCCCTGTGGATGATCTGTTAGTTTTTGTGTGAGGGAGGAGATTGGGGGGGTTTGGGATTTGATGTTCAATCTCACGTTTCCGTGTAGACGATCTGTTGGTTTTTGTGTGAGAGAGGGGATTGGGGGGTGTTTGGGGTTTGATGTTCAATCTGAAGTTTCTGTGCGGACAATTCTATCTCCTGTGATCAGAATTCCTATCTCCTTTACCACAGCATTGGAGAGGGATAGTAACAGACAAGTTAGGAAAACGTTTAATTGGAGTAAGGGGGAATATGAGGCTATCAGGCAGGAACTTGGAAGCAGAAATTGGGAACAGAGATTCTCAGGGAAATCTACGGTGAAGTGTGACAAATGCTGAGGGGATATTTGCGTGGAGTTCTGCTTCGAGACGTTCCAATGAGACAGGGAAAGGACGGTCGGTAACAGGAACTGTGGCGTAGAAAGGCTGTTGTAAATCTAGTCAAGAAGAAAAGCTCGCGAAAGGTTTAAGAAACTATGTAGTGATGGAGATCTGGACGATTATAAAGCCAGCAGGAAGGAGTTTGAGAATGAAATTAGGAGAGCCGGAAGGGGCCATGAGAACTTCGGAGCACCCCGAGGTGTCATGGCGCCTTGCCGTTGGCGGCGTTACCGTGGCCCCCGTTTGAGGTTGCGAGGAGAGCGAGTCCCACCTGGCGCGGAATTATTGGGACCCCTTTCGGTTCCCGAGCCAGGAGCTCGGCCTGTGGCGGAGTCTAACTGACCGGCCAACCATGCCTGGTGTCGGTGACTGGCCTCGGCCCCATTCGGACCAAAAGCGCAGCCGAATCTGTTGCTTTGCCTCGGGTCTGACGGGGAGATTTCTCTCTCTCGCTCTGATCTTCCGGAAAAATGAAACGCTCCCTGGACGAGCTGTCCCGAGGCTCCTCAAAGGAGGGTCTTCCAGAAGGGAGCTCGGGGGCTGCGACTGCCAGCCACGGGGAAGATGACTGCGAGACCCTGCAAGACGCTTCCCAAACCGACACCGGAATTCTCTGCCAAGCCCGTGAAGCCCGGGCCGAGATGATGAGGCGGGAGAGGTAACGACCAAATAAATGGCAGGCAATCCGGTATTGGGTGGGTGGGGTGTGTTTGTCCGTCGCCGGTAGTGTTGTGGGCGGGTGGGAGGGTGTTTGTGGGTCGGTCCGCTCATCATCCAAGTCGAGTTCTTAAATTTAGCCTCAGAATAGACGGTCGACCCTTGGGAGCAGAGATGAAGGAAAACATTTCCACCATGGACTAGATGGGCCGAAGGGCTCGCTTATGTACTGCAGTGCTGCCTGCGGAGGGCCCTCCTCGGCCAGAGGGCGCCGAGTCTGGGGAATGCGTTGTCACAAGATGGCGGACGAGGCCAAAGTGGGGTTGGTGCCGCCTTGTCGAGTCAGAGCTTCAGAGGTTATGGGGAGAAAGCTGGAGACTGGGGTTGAGAGGGAAAATAAAGGATCAGGGATTAAATATTACGTTTTCCTGTACTAGGAACTTGCTGTGGTGTGTTTGTCAGGACTCAACATATGAAAAACATTCAAAAATGATAAAGAATTGACTTTATTTCTTACATCCTTCACATACATGAGGAGAAAAATCCTTTATGTTTTACAGAGAAACATAGAAAATAGGTGCAGGAGTAGGCCATTCGGCCCTTCGAGCCTGCAGTGCCACTCAGTATGATCATGGCTGATCATCCAACTCACCACCCTGTACCAGCCTTCTCTCCATACCCCCGATCCCTTTAGCCACAAGGGCCATATCTAACTCCGTCTTAAATATAGCCAGTGAACTGGCCTCAGCTGTTTCCTGTGGCAGAGAATTCCACAGATTCACCACTCTCTGTGTGAAGAAGTTTTTCCTCATCTCGGTCCTAAAAGGCTTCCCTTTTATCCTCAAACTGTGACCCCTCGTTCTGGACTTCCCCAACATCGGGAACAATTTTCCTGCATCTAGCATGTCCAATCCCTTTAGAATTTTATACGTTTCAATCAGATCCCCCCTCAATCTTCTAAATTCCAGGAAGTATAAGCCTAGTCGATCTAGTCTTTCATCATATGAAAGTCCTGCCATCCAAGGAATCAATCTGGTGAACATTCTTTGTACTCCCTCTGTGGCAAGAATGTCTTTCCTCAGATTAGGGGACCAAAACTGCACACAGTACTCCAGCTGTGGTCTCACCAAGGCCTTGTACAACTGCAGTAGTACCTCCCTGCTCCTGTACTCGAATCCTCTTGCTATGAATGCCAGTCTATGGGGTCTTGCTTTTTTGTATGTTAAATTTAAAATGGCTTCTTTGTGATGTTAAATGCTGAGAAAGTCTCGAGCTAGACACTTGCTTGGGTTAATACAAATTGCAGGGTGTTATTAGCCAGTGGGTGTTCATGTGTTGTTTTTTTGGATCTCTCTCTCCCTCCCTCCCTCTCCCATTCTCTCTCTCCCTCTCTCTCACTCTCTCTCTCTTTCCCTCCCCCTCCCCTCCCTTGTATCTCACTCTCCCCCTCTCTCCCTCCCTCCTTCTCCCACTCACTTGCCACCTCTCTCACCCCCCTCTCCACTCTCCTCTCCCCCTCCCCTTTCTCACCCACCCTCTCCCCATCCCCTACTCCTCTCCCTTTCCCCTCTCTCCCTCCCCCTTCCTCCCTCCCCCTCTCTCCCCCTCCCCCTCTCTCCCCCTCCCCCTCTCTCCCCCTCCCTCTCTCTCCCCCTTCTTCCCTCCCTCCCTCTCTCTCCCCTTCCTCCCTTCCTCCCTCCCTCTCTCTCCCCTTCCTCCCTCCCTCCCTCTCCCCTTCCTCCCTCCCTCCCTCTCCCCTTCCTCCCTCCCTCCCTTCCTCCCTCTCTCTCCCCTTCCTCCCTCCCTCCCTCCCTCCCTCCCTCCCTCTCTCTCCCTTTCCTCCCTCCCTCCCTCCCTCCCTCTCTCTCCCTTTCCTCCCTCCCTCCCTCTCTCTCCCTTTCCTCCCTCCCTCTCTCTCCCCTTCCTCCCTCCCTCCCTCTCCCCTTCCTCCCTCCCTCCCTCCCTCCCTCTCTCTCCCCTTCCTCCCTCCCTCCCTCTCTCTCCCCTTCCTCCCTCCCTCCCTCCCTCTCTCTCCCCTTCCTCCCTCCCTCCCTCTCTCCCCCTTCCTCCCTCCCTCCCCCTCCCCTCTCCTGTATCTCTCTCCCACCCTCCTTCTCCCCTCCCCCCTTCTCCCCTCCCCTGTATCTCTCTCCCC
Source organism: Mobula hypostoma (assembly GCF_963921235.1). Taxonomy (NCBI): domain Eukaryota; kingdom Metazoa; phylum Chordata; class Chondrichthyes; order Myliobatiformes; family Myliobatidae; genus Mobula; species Mobula hypostoma. The sequence continues at coordinate 42,295,710 of NC_086106.1, read as the reverse complement.
CTCTCTCCCTTCCTCCTTCTCCCACTCACTCGTGACCTCTCTCACCCCCTCTCCACTGACCTCTGCCTGACCCCTTTCTCACCCCCTCTCCCTTCCCCTACCCCTCTCCCTTTCCCCACTCTCCCCTCACACCTTGCCCTCTCCACTCCCTCTCTCCACCTTCCTCCCTCCTTCGCTCTCTCCCCTCCCCTCTCCCCGCCTCTCTTCTTCCATCCATCTCCCCCTCGCACCCCGCCCCCTCTCCCCCTCGCTCTCTTCCCCGCCCTCTCTCTCCATCCCTCTCTCTCGCTCCCTCCCTCTCTCCTTCCCTCCCTCTCGCTCGACACCTCTCTCTCCCCCTCCTATTCTCACCCCCGCTCGCCCTCTCCCCCTCGCTATTTCCCCCAACCTCCCTCCCTCCCTCTCTCGCCATCCCTCTCTCTCGCTCCCTCCATCTCTCCCTCCCATCGCGTTATCCTTCACCCTCGCCATCTCCCTCCCTCCCTCCCTCCGTCTCCCTCTCTCCCCCTCCCACGTATATCTCTCTCACCCCTCTCTCACCCCTTTCTCACCCCTCTCTCACCCCCTCCATCTCTCCCTCCCATCGCATTATCCCTCGCCATTCCCCTCCCGCTCTCCTCTCACCCCTGTCCTTCCCCCTCTCCTACCTCTCCCTCACTCCCTCCCCCTCTCCTACCTCTCCCTCACTCCCTCCCCCTTCCCTCCCCTCCTCCCCTCCTCCCCTCCCCTCCTCTCTCTCCGCTCCTACCCCTCCTCTCCTCTCCCCTCTCCCTCCCTATCTCCCTCCCTCCCTCCCTCCTCTCCTCCCACCCTCTCTCCTCTCCTCTCCTCTCCTCCCACTCTCCCCTCCTCTCCTCTCCCCCTCCCTCCCCATCCCTCCCCCTCCCTCCCCCTCTCCTCCTCTCCCCCTCTCTCCCCTCCCCTCCCTCTCTCCTCTCCTCTCCCCCACCCTCTCTCCTCTCCCCCACCCTCCCTCTCTCTCCCCTCCCCCTCTCCTCTCCCCTCCCTCTCTCCACTCCTGCCCCCCTCCCTCCCCCCCCCTCTCCCCCTCCCTCCCTCCCTCCCCCTCTCCCCCTCTGTCCTCTCCCCTCCCCCTCTCTCCCTCCCTCCCTCTCTCTCCCCTTCCTCCCTCCCTCCCTCCCTCTCTCTCCCCTTCCTCCCTCCCTCCCTCCCTCTCTCTCCCCTTCCTCCCTCCCTCTCTCTCCCCTTCCTCCCTCCCTCCCTCCCTCTCTCTCCCCTTCCTCCCTCCTTCCCTCCCTCTCTCCTTCCTCCCTCCCTCTCTCTCCCCTTCCTCCCTCGCTCCCTCCCTCCCTCTCTCTCCCCTTTCTCCTTCCCTCCCTCTCTCTCTCTCTCCCCTTCCTCCTTCCCTCCCTCCCTCTCTCTCCCCTTCCTCCCTCCCTCCTTCTCTCTCCCCTCCCTCCCTCCCTCCCTCTCTCTCCCCTTCCTCCCTCCCTCCCTCTCTCTCCCCTTCCTCCCTCCCTCCCTCTCTCTCCCCTTCCTCTCTCCCTCCCTCTCTCTCCCCCCGTCCTCCCTCCCTCCCTCTCTCTCCCCTTCCTCCCTCCCTCCCCCTCTCTCTCCCTTCCTCCCTCCCTCCCTCACCCTCCCCTCTCCTGTATCTCTCTTCCTCTCTCTCCCTCCCTCCTTCTCCCCTCCCCTGTATCTCTCTCCCCTCTCTCCCTTCCTCCTTCTCCCACTCACTCATGACCTCTCTCACCCCCCTCTCCACTGACCTCTGCCCTACCCCTTTCTCACCCCCTCTCCCTTCCCCTACCCCTCTCCCTTTCCCCACTCTCCCCCTCACACCTTGCCCTCTCCACTCCCTCTCTCCACCTTCCTCCCTCCTTCGCTCTCTCCCCCTCCCCTCTCCCCGCCTCTCTTCTTCCATCCGTCTCCCCCTCGCTCTCTTCCCCGCCCTCTCTCTCCATCCCTCTCTCTCGCTCCCTCCCTCTCTCCTTCCCTCCCTCTCGCTCGACACCTCTCTCTCCCCCTCCTATTCTCACCCCCGCTCGCCCTCTCCCCCTCGCTATTTCCCCCAACCTCCCTCCCTCCCTCTCTCGCCATCCCTCTCTCTTGCTCCCTCCATCTGTCCCTCCCATCGCGTTATCCTTCACCCTTGCCATCTCCCTCCCTCCCTCCCTCCGTCTCCCTCTCTCTTCCTCCCACGTATATCTCTCTCACCCCCTCCATCTCTCCCTCCCATCGTATTATCCCTCGCCATCCCCCTCCCGCTCTCCTCTCACCACTGCCCTTCCCCCTCTCCCTCTCCCTCACTCCCTCCCCCTCCCCTCCCCTCCCCTCCTCTCCCCTCCTCTCTCTCCCTCCCCTCCTCTCTCTCCCCTCCCCTCCTCGACCCTCCTACCCCCTCCTCTCCTCTCCCCTCTCCCTCCCTATCTCCCTCCCTCCCTACTCTCCCCCACTCTCCCCTCCTCTCCTCTCCCCCCTCTCCCCCTCTCCCCCCTCCCCCCATCCCCCCTCTCCCCCCTCCCCCATCCCCCCTCTCCCCCCTCCCCCATCCCCCCTCTCCCCCTCTCCCTTCCCCCTCTCTCCTCTCCCTCCCCCCTCCTCTCCCTCTCCTCTCCTCCTCCCTCTCCCCCTCTCCCCCCTCTCCCCCCTCTCCCCCCTCTCCCCCCTCTCCTCTCACCCTCTGTCCTCACCTCTCCTCTCCCCCTCCCTCTCTCCACTCCCCCTCCCTCTCTCCACTCCCCCTCCCCCTCTCCTCTCCCTCTCTCCCCCTCCCTCTCTCCACTCCCCCCTCTCCTCTCCCTCTCTCCCCCCTCCCTCTCTCCCCCCTCCCTCTCTCCCCTCTCCCTCTCCTCTCCCCCTCCCTCTCTCCTCTCCTCTCCCCTCCCTCTCTCCTCTCCTCTCCCCCTCCCTCTCTCCTCTCCTCTCCCCCTCCCTCTCTCCTCTCCTCTCCCTTCCATCCTTCTTCTCTCTCCCTCACTCCCTCTCCCTTTCTCTCCCTCACTCCCTCTCACTCTATCTCTTTCTCCCCCTCTCTCCTTCCTCCTCCTCCCTCTCCCTCACCACCTCTCTCACCCCCACTCTTTCCTCTCCTCTCCCCTCCCCTTCTCACCACCTCTCCCCCTCTCTCTCTCCAACCTCCCTCCCTCCCCCTCTCCCCCCTTCCATCGCATTATCCCACGCCATTCCCCCTCCCTCCTTCCTCTCCCCCTCCCTCCTTTCTCTCCCCTCTCCCCTCTCCCCTCTCCCCTCTCCCCTCTCCCCTCTCCCCTTCCACCATCTCTCCCCCCCCTCCCCCTTCTCCCCCCCTCCCCCTCTCCCCTCCCCCTCCCCCTCTCTCCTCTCCCCTCCCCTCCTCTCCCCTCCCCCTCTCCTCTCCCCTCCCCCTCTCCTCTCCCCTCCCCCTCTCCTCTCCCCCTCCCCCTCTCCTCTCCCCCTCCCCCTCTCCCCCTCCACCTCCCTCTCCCCTCTCCCCTCTCACCCTCTCACCCTCTCACCCTCTGTCCTCACCTCTCCTCTCCTCCCACCCTCTCTCCTCTCCTCCCACCCTCTCTCCTCTCTCCACTCCCCCTCCCTCTCTCCACTCCCCCTCCCTCTCTCCACTCCCCCTCCCCCTCTCCTCTCCCCCTCCCCCTCATTCCCTCTCTCCACCTCCCTCTCTCCCCCTCCCTCTCTCCCCCCCTCTCTCCCCCCCTCTCTCCCCCCTCTCTCCCCCCCTCTCTCCCCCTCCCTCTCTCCCCCTCCCTCTCTCCCCCTCCCTCTCTCCCCCTCCCTCTCTCCCCCTCCCTCTCTCCCCCTCCCTCTCTCCCCCTCCCTCTCTCCCCCTCCCTCTCTCCTCTCCTTTCCACTCCATCCTTCTTCTCTCTCCCTCTCTCCCTCACTCCTTCTCCCTTTCTCTCCCTCACTCCCTCTCACTCTATCTCTTTCTCCCCCTCTCTCCTTCCTCCTCCTCCCTCTCCCTCACCACCTCTCTCACCCCCTCTCTTTCCTCTCCTCTCCCCTCCCCTTCTCACCACCTCTTCCCCTCTCTCTCTCCAACCTCCCTCCCTCCCTCTCTCCCCCTTCCATCACATTATCCCACGCCATTCCCCCTCCCTCCTTCCTCTCCCCCACTCTCCCCTCCTCTCCTCTCCCCCACTCTCCCCCCTCCCCCCTCTCCCCCCTCTCCCTCCCCCCTCCTCTCCCTCTCCTCTCCTCCTCCCACTCCCCCTCCCCCTCCCCTCTCCCCCCTCTCCCCCCTCTCCCCCCTCTCCCTCCTCTCCTCTCCCCCTCTGTCCTCACCTCTCCTCTCCCCCTCCCTCTCTCCACTCCCCCTCCCTCTCTCCACTCCCCCTCCCCCTCTCCTCTCCCTCTCTCCCCCTCCCTCTCTCCACTCCCCCTCCCCCTCTCCTCTCCCTCTCTCCCCCTCCCTCTCCCCCCTCCCTCTCTCCCCCCTCCCTCTCTCCCCTCCCTCTCTCCTCTCCTCTCCCCCTCCCTCTCTCCTCTCCTCTCCCTCTCCCTCTCTCCTCTCCCCCTCCCTCTCTCCTCTCCCCCTCCCTCTCTCCTCTCCTCTCCCTTCCATCCTTCTTCTCTCTCCCTCTCTCCCTCACTCCCTCTCCCTTTCTCTCCCTCACTCCCTCTCACTCTATCTCTTTCTCCCCCTCTCTCCTTCCTCCTTCTCCCTCTCCCTCACCACCTCTCTCACCCCCACTCTTTCCTCTCCTCTCCCCTCCCCTTCTCACCACCTCTCCCCCTCTCTCTCTCCAACCTCCCTCCCTCCCCCTCTCCCCCTTCCATCGCATTATCCCACGCCATTCCCCCTCCCTCCTTCCTCTCCCCCTCCCTCCTTCCTCTCCCCCTCCCCCTCCCCCTCCCTCCTTCCTCTCCCCTCTCCCCTCTCCCCTCTCCCCTCTCCCCTCTCCCCTCTCCCCTCTCCCCTCTCCCCTCTCCCCTCTCCCCTCTCCCCTCTCCCCTCTCCCCTCCCCCTTCCACCATCTCTCCCCCCTCTCCCCCTCTCGCCCTCTCCCCTCCCCCTCTCTCCTCTCCCCCTCCCCCTCTCCTCTCCCCCTCCCCCTCCCCTCTCCCCTCCCCCTCTCCTCTCCCCTCCCCCTCTCCTCTCCCCCTCCCCCTCTCCTCTCCCTCTCCCCCTCTCCTCTCCCCCTCTCCTCTCCCCCTCTCCTCTCCCCCCTCGCCTCTCCCCCTCCCCCTCTCCCCCTCCACCTCCCTCTCCCCTCTCCCCTCTCACCCTCTGTCCTCACCTCCCCTCTCCTCCCCCCCTCTCTCCTCTCCTCCCACCCTCTCTCCACTCCCCCTCCCCCTCCCCCACATTCCCTCTCTCCACCTCCCTCTCTCCTCCTCCCCTCTCCCCTCTCCCCCTCCCCCTTCCACCATCTCTCCCCCCTCTCCCCCTCTCCCCCTCTCGCCCTCTCCCCTCCCCCTCTCTCCTCTCCCCCTCCCCCTCTCCTCTCCCCTCCCCCTCTCCTCTCCCCTCCCCCTCTCCTCTCCCCTCCCCCTCTCCTCTCCCCTCCCCCCTCTCCTCTCCCCCTCTCCTCTCCCCCTCCCCCTCTCCTCTCCCCCTCTCCTCTCCCCCTCCCCCTCTCCCCCTCCACCTCCCTCTCCCCTCTCCCCTCTCACCCTCTGTCCTCACCTCTCCTCTCCTCCCACCCTCTCTCCTCTCCTCCCACCCTCTCTCCACTCCCCCTCCCCCTCCCCCACATTCCCTCTCTCCACCTCCCTCTCTCCTCCTCCCCTCTCTCCCACCCTCTTCCTCTCACCCTCCCTCTCCCATCCTTTTCTCTCCCTCCCTCTCTCTTTCTACCTCCCTCCCCAGCTCTCTATCTGATTCTCTCCCTCTCCCTCTCCCTCTCCCTCTCCCTCTCCCTCTCCCTCTCCCTCTCCCTCTCCCTCTCCCTCTCCCTCTCCCTCTCCCTCTCCCTCTCCCTCTCCCTCTCCCTCTCCCTCTCCCTCTCCCTCTCCCTCTCCCTCTTTCCCCATCCCCCCCGCCTAAGAGAGAATTGCCCCTTGCAGCAAGAAATTGCCCTTTTTTTACCCCCTATTTCTCTATTCATTGAGATACAGTGGGGAGTGGGCCGTTCCGACCCCACTGAGCCGCGCTGCCCTGCAACCCTCTGGATTTAACCCTGGCCCCATCACAGAACCACCCACCTACCCAGCAGTAGGTCTTTGGGAGTGTGGGAGGGAGCCGGAGGGACACCCGCACGTCCATGGGGAGGGGACGGTACATCTCCTTACGGCAGCGGCGGGAATTGAACCCGCCGGCGGCAGCTCTGTAATGCGCTGTGCTGAGCACTACTCTACCTTGGTGGGAGGATGATTACCTGTCTGTGTTAGAATGTTCCCAGATGAACCGGTGGGTGGGGGGGGAGAGGGAGAGGAAGAAAGAGAGGGAATGAGTGAGAGAGAGGGAGAAAGGGATAGGAATGGGAAGAGGGAGTGTGGGAGAGAGGGAATGAGGAAGGAGAAAGGCAGAGAGAGGGGAGAGGGAAACAGAGAGATGGGGAGAGACGGAGTGAGGGAGAGAAGGAGAAAGGCAGAGAGAGGGGAGGGAAACGGAGAGAGACGGGGAGAGAGGGAGTGAGGGAGAGGCAGGGAAAGAGAGAGAGAGAGAGAGACTCTGATCTCACATTACAGCACCTATGTTAAAGATGAAAGGTAACAGAACAATTTATTTAGTTCTAATGCCCTTATAGTGATTCTTTTCAACTGCACACAACTTTCATCCCTCCCTCTTCACACCCACGTTACTGACTTCCAGGTAACGAATACACATCAGCCCTGTCTTGTTTTCCATTTAGCTGTGCTTCATGCTTCTTAGGAACCCATTGTTTGGGGCTGCATTTTGAGTTTACTGTACAGTCCATACTCAGATTGGCGGCTGCAGTCAGTTGCTGAAGTTATTTGCTCTTCATGCTAACTCCACTGATCCACACTGATCGTATGGAGGCCATTGGCCATTGTCGGTGGGAAAAATGTGGGGTATTTTATGAAGAAAGATTTGAGGCTTAAGTAACTACTGTTGCCTTTCTGCTTTGAGGCAGTGTTCTTGTGGATGTGTCTGTCTCTCTGTATCTTTTATTTCAGATGAATATGGATTAATCTTTCCAACTGCAAGCAATCCAGTGGTGAGTATGTGCAGTTCCCTTCAACTCCGCGTGTAACCTGCATCCTATTTCTGGTTGTATATGTCCGTTTGTTCATTCGTTACGTGCCCTTCCTGGATAATGTGGGTGATCACAGTCTTTCTGTGGCCATGACTGTCCTTGGCAAGTTTCTCTACAGAAGTGGTTTGCCATTGCCGCCTTCTGGGCAGCGTCTTAACAAGATGGGTGAAATCCCAGCCATTATCAATACCCTTCAGAGACCGTCAGTGGCCGCACAGCTTGTGATATAGGCTGGTTGCTCATGCCTGTTCCCATGGCTTCACCTGACCCTGATTCGAGGCTTGGGGGGTGCGGGAGAGTGGGGTGGGGGGGCACTGCTAAACAGGTGTTACACCTTGCCCAAGGGTGACCTGCAGGCTAGCGAAGGGAAGGAACGCCTTCCACCTCCTTTGGTAGAGACGTGTCTCCACCCAAGTGTATACTGAGCTGTCGCAAAACCTGCGGAGATAATTGCCTGGTGTTGATAATCTACAGCCTCGGCAAGGCCACCTTCAGGATAGAGGACAAGCAAGCATCTTGTATCCCATCTGGGAAGCCTCCAGCATCGACCTGGAACTTAGGATATAGAACAGTACGTGAGTTCAAAGAAGAGATAGGCCATCCCTACTTTGTGCAGTTTCTGGTGATCTCTTTCGTATCAGGGTGCGCAGGTGACCCAGTCTGGATTAAGTTAACAGGGAGTAATCCTATTCTAGGTGCTCTAACTTTATGGAGCCAATTCGTATTCTTAGGCTTAGTTATTAGGCTGAATTTGGGGAGTAAGTGTTGCTTTTAGACCTGGTTCGTAGGCTTCGTTTAGACTGTTAAAGCCCTTTTGGCCCTCAGCGTTGTGCTGATCCAATGAAATGGTCAATTAAGCCAGTCTCCTCTGCCTACCCAATGTCCATATCCCTCTATTTACCTCGCAGTCAGGGGCCTATCTAAACATCTCCAAAAAAATCCCTAATGTTTCTGCCTCTACCGCCACCCGAGGCAGTGCATTCCAGGGACCCACCACCTTCTGTGTGGGGAAAAATAAACTTACCCTCACATCCCCTTTGAAGCTACCCACTCTTACTTTAAGTGCATGCCCTTTGGTATTAGACGTTTCAACCCTGGGAAAAAGATACTGTCTGTCTACACTCTCCATGCCTCTCATAATCTTATGCATCTCTATCAGATCTCCCCCGCACCTCTGAAGTTAGTTTTCTCTAACTTCCAGTAATTTTTCCCCTCCCCCTTACCTCTTCAATTCTTCACTCTGGCATCTTTTCTCCACTTCACCTGCCTATCACCTTCCCCTGGTTTCCCTCTTCCTTCTTTTTCTCCCATGGCCCTCTCTCCTCTCCTATCAGATTCCTTCTTCTTCAGCCCTTTACCTTTCCCACCTATCACCTCCCAGCTCTTTATTTCATCCTCCGCCCCCCCTCCACACACACACACACACCTGGCTTCACCTATCACCTTCCAGTTTGTACCCTTTCCCCTCCACACCACCTTACCCCCCTGCTTTCCTTTCCAGACCTGAGAAGGGGCCTTGGCCCAAAACGTCGACTGTTCAATCCTCTCCACAGATACTGCCTGACCTGCTGAGCTCCTCCAGGATTTTGTGTGCGCTGCTCTGGATTTCCAGCGTCAGCAGGATCTCTTGTGTTAAAGTTAGCGGGGGACCGCAGCACCCGTTATAATGGGAGATTTTGTGTTCATGTGAATAGGGAATAGTGTATTCCGTGTCTGTCTAGGCTGAACAAATAAACCTGTCCCCATGCTCAATTGGGTGATTCATCCGGGGGAACGATGAGAGCATCTATGTTGGGAAATAAAGAGTTGCCACTTCCGGCTGAGACCCTTTGTCAGGACTGGAAAGGAAGGGAGAAGAGGCCAGGATAAGAAGGAGGGGGAGGTGGGGGGAAGGAGGACAAGCTGAGACAGATCTTCCCCGGCTAGAGAAGGAAACAAGGGCAAGAATTTCACAGAATTTGCCCCAGAAGATGGGTTGGAAGGTTGCATCATCCTCATTCGCCAACGTTCTTGCCTCCTCACCTGAGCCTGCACTAGGAGATGAATGCCAAGACCCCAGAGTTGGTGCACAGGAGATTTGTTCGAGGGCTTCAGCTGCAGGGAGAGAGACTGGGGAAGCTGTTGCATTGAGCGACGGAGGAGTAAACAAGGTTATTCTATAAATAAAAGACAGATTTTACTGTAAACATCTGAAAACGTTGCCACAGTGCCGGGGAAGGGTGCCATTTCAGCGTGAGGAGTACAAAGTCTGGCCATAGTAATCTCTGCGGCATTCACTAAATGCTAGAGGAACTCAGCAAGTCAGGCAGCCATCTATGCCGGCCGGTGGTGTGGTGGCATCTGCACCGGACTTCGAGCCGAGTGGCGGTTCGAGTCCGGCCGGCTCCTTGCACGCCTTCCATCCGTGCTGGGTTGAGCGTCAAGCTGGCGACTCGGCCTGGTAAAAAAACAGACAGATGTGAACGAAACGGCAAGGTTACCGCCCAATGCGCCATGAGCCGCGGAGAGGAACAACTAAAACAGTCGACGTTTCGGGCCGAGGGCCTTCATCAGGACTAGAAATGAGATGAGAAGTCAGAGGTGGCGGGAGGAGAAGAAGTAGTACAAGGTGGCAGGTGATAGGTGATAGAAGGGGTGGGGGTGAAGTAAAGAGCTGGGAGGTCGATTGGTGAAAGAGATAAAGGGCTGGAGAAGGGGGAATTTGATAGGAGAGGACAGAAGGCCATGGAAGAAAGGGAAGGGAGAGGAGCATCTGAGGGAGGTAAGGGGATGAGGTGAGAGAGAGAAATGGGGATGGGAAACGGTGAAGGGGAAGGGTGTTGGGGGGCGGGAAATTTGCAGAAGTTCGAGAAATCTATGTTCATTCTATCAGGTTGGAGGCTACCCAGAGGGAATATAAGGTGTTGCTCCTGCAACCTAAATGTGGCCACATCGTGGCAGTAGAGAAGGCCGTGACTGACATTTCTGAATGGAAATGGGAAATAGAATTGAAATTGGTAGCCATCGGGAGATCCAGATGTAGTGTTTATTGCTCGGCGAAGCGGTCTCCCAGTCCACATTGGGTCTCACTGATATACAGGAGGCCACACCTGGAGCAACAGGCAGTCGACCCCAACAGACTCACAGGTGAAGTGTGGCCTCACCTGGAAGGACTGTTTGGGCCCTGAATGGTAGTGATGGAGAGTGTGGGGGCAAGGGTGGCACTTGTAAGTGCCAGGAGGGAGATCAGTGGGGAGGGACAAATGGACAAGAGAGCCGTGTAGGATTCGATCCCTGCTGAAAGTGGAAAGTGGGGAGAAGGGGAAGATGTGCTTGGTGGTGGGATCCCGTTGGAGATGGCGGAAGTTGCAGAGAATTATGTGCTGGACGCGGAGGCTGGTGGGGTGGTAGGTGAGGACAAGAGGAAATCTCTCCCTGCAGGGGTGGCATGAGGATGGGGTGAGAGCAGACATTCGTGAAATGGAAGAGAGGTGAGGGCAGCTTTGATGTTGGAGGAAGGGAAGCTCCTTTCGTTGAAGAAGGAGGACATCTCCTTCGTTCTGGAATGAAAAGCCTCATTCTGAAAGCTGATATGGCAGAGCCAGAGGAACTGAGAGAAGGGGATGTCATTTTTACAAGTGACAGACTGGGAAGAGGTATATTTCAGGTAGCTGTGAAAATGAGTAGGTTTACAAAAGATATCAGTAGATAAACTTTCTGCAGAGATAGAGACAGAGAGATCACGAAAGAGAAGGGAAGTGTTGGAAATGGACCAGGTAAATTTGAGGGCAGCGTGGAAGTTGTAGGCAAAGTTGATGAAGTGGACGAGTTCAGCACTGGTGCAGGAAGCAGCACTAATGCAGTTATTGATGTAGTGTAGGAAGAGTTGGGGCATGATACCAGTGTGGGCTTGGAACATAGACTGTTCCACGTAGCCGATGAAAAAGCAGGCATAGCTGGGACCCCCGCGAGTGCTCGTGGATTCACCTTTTAGTTTGAAGGACGTGGGAGGAGCCAGAGGAGAATTTGTTGAGGGTGAGGAACAGTTCTGCCAGAGGGAGGAGAGTGGTGGTGGAGGGGAACAGGTTGGGTCTGGTGTCCAGAAAGAAGCAGAGAGCTTTAAGGCTGATGGGGGCTGGAGGTGTGTAGGGACTGGACATCCGTAGTGAAAATGAGACGACCAGGGCTAGGGAACTTGAAGTCATTGAAAAGATCAAGAGCGAGTGATGGGTTTACCTGGACAAGTAGGTTTGTGGATCTTGGGTAGGAGGTAGAAATGGGAGGTGCAGGTTGAGGGAACAATGAGGTTGGTGGAGGTGGGTTGGAGATCCCCAGAGTCAATATGGTTGGTGATGGTGTGGAGGACAATGGCCTGGTGCTCCTTAGTGGGGTCCTGTTCCAGGGGTAAGTAAGAGGAGGTGTCTGAGAGCTGGCGCTGGGGCTCAGCAAGGTAGAGGTCAGTTCGCCAGACTACTACAGCACCTCCCTAATCTGCAGGTTTGATGGTGAGATTAGGATTAGTGCGGAGGCAGTGCAGAGCGGAGTGTTGAGAAGGAGTGAGGTTGGAAATGGAGAGGAATGTTGAAGTCGAGATGGTTGATGTCCCATCGACAGTTGGCAGGTCACCCTTGGGCAAGGTGTAGTACCTGCCACCTGCCTAGCCCCCCAGTCTGGGCTATGTGAAGCTAAGGGAGCAGGTGGTGGATGGTTGTATGAGCAGCCAGTGCAGATCACAAATCCAGGTTATGCCACCACTGATGCCAGTCAGACAATCTCTGAAGAGTATTGAAAATGGCTGGGGGTCACACATCTTGTAAAGACACTGCTCAGAAGGTGGCAGTGACAAACCACTTCTGTAGAAAATTTTGCCAAGAACAATCATGGTCATGGAAAGAATGCGATTGCCCACATCACACGACACGGTGCATAATGGTGACGTCATATGACACGGCACATAATGATGAAGCAGCTTAATTTGCAACTGACAAATGCTGGAAATCCAGAGTAACACAAGCAAAATGGAGCAACTCAGGAGATTAGAGAGCTGGATAAAGAGCCAACATTACGGGCTGACCTCCAAGAGGTCCACAGCCTTGTTGTGGTTTGAAGGCTTGCATACCTCAATGACCCAGAGAGCTCTGCTGGCTGGGGTCGGGGCTTTGTGCTTTGGCTCTTGGTAGGATCGCCCACGCCGAACAGGTCAAAGGGTAGAGGTCAAACTAAGAGTGGTCCAGCAGTCCTCCGGATTCGGGGGTTCAGCTCAGAATTGTTATGGAAACAGTAGTGAAGATTCCTTCTACGCCTGAATGCTGATGATACTCCTGAGTCTCCACCCGGGGCTTGCATGGCTGACAGTAGTGAAAACGGAGAGAAGCCACCGACGTGATGAAGGGAGTCCTGAAGATCATCAGAGACGGAGGACCTTCATTGCAGAAGGTAAAGTAAGTTTCAGTCCGAGACCCTTCATTAGAACTCACTAATACTTTGTGATTCATGAAACCGACCATTGTGTGTGGGACATCCTGACTCTGCCCAGCTGAAACTACATAGGGGGAAGGCATCAGATCGGTATCGGCACTTTGTGAAAGATATATCCCTGCCTCTTAAGGCCCAGTTCAGGACAGATCTGTTTCATCACTTAAACCTCTGTTTAGTTGTATATTCAGGGTGCCATGCGTCAACCCTGTAACAGAAAGGGTTCTGCTGGTTGGGACGTGCTACCATTGTAATTATGTGATTCTGTCAATCTGCCTGACTCTATTCAAAATGTTCACATTAAGTAGGTGATTAGTTAATCAATCATGGTGTCCACAAAGTCAAAGTAAAATTTATTATCAAAGTAGGTATGCGTTTCCATCTACAACCCTGAGATTCATTTTCAATAAATCTATGGAATAAAAACCTTAACAGAATCAGTGAAAGACCACGACAACTTGGGGGTCAGCCAGAGTGCAAAAGGCAACAAGCTGTGCAAATCCGAAAAGAAAGGAACAATAAATAAGCAATAAATATCGAGAACATGAGATGAAGATTCCTTAAAAGTGAGTCCACAAGTTGCGGGAACATTTCAGTGGCGGAGCAAGTGAAGTTGAGTGAAGTTAACCCCTTTGGTTCAAGAGCCTGTACCACCTTCCTGATGGTTGAGGGGTAATAACTGTTCCTGAACCTGGTGGTGTGAGTCCTGAGGCTCCTGTACCTCCTTCCTGATGGTTGAGGGGTAATAACTGTTCCTGAACCTGGTGGTGTGGGTCCTGAGGCTCCTGTACCTCCTTCCTGATGGTTGAGGGGTAATAACTGTTCCTGAACCTGGTGGTGTGGGTCCTGAGGCTCCTGTACCTCCTTCCTGATGGTTGAGGGGTAATAACTGTTCCTGAACCTGGTGGTGTGGGTTCTGAGGCTTCTGTACCTCCTTCCTGATAGTTGAGGGGTAATAACTGTTCCTGAACCTGGTGGTATAGGTCCTGAGGCTTCTGTACCTCCTTCCTGTTGGCAGCAATGAGGGAGGGAGTCGGATGATGGATGCTAATTTCCTGTGACAATGTTTCATGTAGATATGCTTTACCTGTGATGGAGTGGGCAGCATCCACTACTTTTTGTAGGATTTTCCATTCAAGGGCATTGGTGTTTCCCTACCAGGCTGTGGTGCAGCCTGTCAATATACTCTCCACCACACATCTATCGAAGTTTGACAAAGTTTTAGAGGTCACGCTGAATCTCCACAGGCTCTCAAGGAAGTAGAGGCGCTGCCGTGCTGTCTACAATGGAATTTACAATAAAAACTCCACGTAAACACAGATTGCCAAACAACCATTGTGCAAAAGAATACAATTTGTGTATTAAAGAAAAGCAGGGAACTTGAGTTGTAAAATGTCCTTGAAATGTGAGTTTGCAGTTTGCAGGAAATCTGAAAAATAGTGTCTGGAGAGTAAGAATCTCTTGGATTCACCTGCACCCTACATGAGGACTGAAAAGGGTTCTTGGCTTGAAACATCGACTGTGTATTCAATACCTTAGATGCTGCCTGACCTGCTGTGTTCCTCCGACAGTTTGCATGTGTTGTTCTGGGTTTCCAGCTTCTGCAGAGCCTCTCGTGTTTATGAAGACCCTCCCCATTCCTGCATTTGTTGCTCCGGTGTTTCTCCATTCTCCAGTCCCCAACCTTCCTTCCTTCCTCCTGCGACGGCGGCAATCTATTGGTCTCCAGTCTACAATCACAGACTGAACTGGCATTGTTTCTTTCGCAGTTCACCGTGCAGCCACAATCTTTGGGTTGAAAGAGGTCGGCGAAGAGGAGCAATGGACATTGTACTGGTCGGACAATTTCGTGTCATGGGATAAAGCCATGTCACTAAAGCGGTACCAGGTAATTGACCCATGGAAGAGCCAATGAGAAGCTCCCATTCCGCCCCCACCCCAAGAACCTGCACCATTGTGAAACTCCACTCAGCTTTTAAATTTCATGATGTTGATGCTGTAGTTACAAGGCATTCCTTCCCTCCACTAGCCTGCATGTCAGCCTTGGGCAAGGTGTAGCACCTGGTTAGACCCCCCCCCCCGCCGGCCCACTGATCAGGTCACGTGAAGCCATGGGGGCAGCTGGTGGATGGCCGTATGAGCAGCCAGTGCAGATCAGAAGTCCTGGTGATATAACCACTGACGTCAGGCAGACAATCTCTGAAGAGTATTGACAATGGTTTGGTGGGGAAGGGGTTAACCATAGAACAGAGAATAGTACAGCACAGTACAGGCCCTTCGGCCCACAATGTTGTGCTGACCCTTAAACCCTTCCTCCCATATAACCCCACCACCTTAAATTCCTCCATATACCTGTCTAGCAGTCTCTTAAATTTCACCAGTGTATCTGCCTTCACTACTGATTCAAGCAGTGCATTCCACGCACCAACCACCCTCTGAATAAAAAACCTTCCTCTAATATCCCCCTTGAACTTCACACCCCTTACCTTAAAACCATGTCCTCTTGTACTGAGCAGTGGTGCCCTGGGGAAGAGGCGCTGACTGTCCACTCTATCTATTCCTCTTAATACCTTGTATACCTCTATCATGTCTCCACTCATCCTCCTTCTCTCCAAAGAGTAAAGCCCTATCTCCCTTAATCTCTGATCATAATCCATACTCTCTAAACCAGGCCCCATCCTGTTAAATCTCCTCTGTACCCTTTCCAATGCTTCCACATCCTTCCTGAAGTGAGGCGACCAGAACTGGACATGGTACTCCAAGTGTGGCCTAACCAGTTTTATAGAGCTGCATCATTACCTCGCAACTCTTAAACTCTGTCCCTCAACTTATGAAAGCTAACACCCCATAAGCTTTCTTAACTACCCTATCTACCTGTGAGGCAACTCATATTGTCCCCACCTTCATCAAGTTCCCTCTCTCATTGGTGAATACCGAAGAGAAGTATTCATTGAGGACCTCGCTCACTTCCACAACCTCCAGGCACATCTTCCCACCTTTATCTCTAATCGGTCCTACCTTCATTTCTGTCATCATTTTGTTCTTCACATAATTGAAGAATGCCTGTGTTTTCCTTTACCCTACTCGCCAAGGCCTTCTCATGCTCCCTTCTTGCTCTCCTCAGCCCCTTCTTAAGCTCCTTTCTTGCTACTCTATATTCCTCAATAGACCCATCTGATCCTTGCTTCCTAGACCATGTATGCTGCCTTCCTCCACCTGACTAGTTTTTCCACCTCACTTGTCACCCATGGTTCCTTCAGCCGATCATTCTTTATCTTCCTCACCGGGACAAATTTATCCCTAACATCCAGCAAGAGATCCCTAAACATTGACCACATGTCCATAATACATTTCCCTGCAAAATCATCATCCCAATTCACACCTGCAAGTTCTAGCCTTATAGCCTCATAATTTGCCCTTCCCCAATTAAAATTTTTCCTGTCCTCTCTGATTCTATCCTTTTCCATGATAATGTCAAAGGCCAGGGAGGGGTGGTCACTGTCCTCCAGATGCTCACCCACTGAGAGATCTGTGACCTGACCTGGTTCGTTACCTCATACTAGATCTAGTATGGCATTCCCCCTAGTCGGCCTGTCAACATATTGTGACGGGAATCCATGCTGGACACACTTAACAAACTCTGCCCCGTCTAAACCATTGGAACTAATCAGGTGCCAATCAATATTAGGGAAGTTAAAGTCACCCATGACAACAATCCTGTTATTTTTGCACCTTTCCAAAATCTGCCTCCCAATCTGCTCCTCGGTATTTCTGCTGATACCAGGGTGCCTATAGAATACTCTCAATAGAGTAACTACTCCCTTCCTGTTCCTGACTTCCACCCATACTGACTCAAAAGAGGATCCTGCTACATTACACACCCTTTCAGTAGCTGTAATAGTATCCGTGACCAGTACTGCCACCCCTCCTCCCCTTTCCCCCCTCTCTATCCCTTTTAAAGCACTGAAATCCAGGAATATTGAGAATCCATCCCTACCATCGTGTAAAGACAATACCCAGAAGAAGGCGATGGCAGACCACTTCTGTAGATAACATTTGCTGAGAATAATCACGGTCAGGAGACCGTGATTGCCCACGTCATACGACATAATGGTTATGATGTGCACACAGTACTGTATTTGTCATCGTGGAGCAGAGAGCGAGTTTGTAACTCTGGCGGGAACAAAGGATTTTGGGAATGGCGAGGGTGGAGCACCCCAGGAGGGGTGAGGGACAGGTGGCAGAGAAGGAGTGCCAGGGGTGGGGGGGGGTGCAGACACACCCAGCCCTGAGACACCAGGCAAGGTCACTTGATTCCAAAAACTGGTTTATTAATCATTACAGAATGTCTCTCTGGTGCCTCCCCCTCCCTTTCCCTTTTCCCAACCATGATTCATTCCCCTCTCCCTGCCCCACTTCCCACTCAGTCCGCAATAGACACCCGTATCAGAATCAGGTTTATCATCACTCACACATGTCATGAAATTAGATTTTTTTTGTGGCAGCAGTACATAAAACCACTACAGTACTGTGCACCCCTGGTATTTAGATGTGCTCCTAAGACTTTTGCAGAGTACTCTACCTCATTATGATCTTGCATTTTGTCATTTACCTGTGCTGCATTTTCTGGGCAGCTTTTACACTTTATTCTGTACTTTGATTATTTTACCCTGTTCTGCCTCATTGTACTGATCTGTGTGAACAGTAGGCAAGACAAGCTTTTCACTGATTCTTGGTATGTGCATGAAAATCACAGGAGGTCAGCAGTTTCTGACATACTCAAACCACCCTGTCTGTCACCAGCAATCATTCCACGGTCAAAGTCACTAAGATCACAAATTCTTCCCCCTCTATTCTGATGTTTGGTCTGAACAATGACTGAACTTCTTGACCATGTCTGCATGTTTTATGCATTGAGTTTCTGCCACATGGTTGGCTGATGAGATATTTTATATTCAGGAGCAGGAGCACCTAGTAAAATGGTCACTGAACGTATGCCACGTCATACTGGTATACCGTCTGCATGGATTGATAATTCTTTTCCTCACACAGAAAATGAATTACTTTCTTGGGATGCACGAAATCTGTATGAAGGATTTGCTGGTCATGAACTTAAATCGCATGCTAAGGCAATTCCCAGAAGATTACAACATCTTCCCAAAAAGCTGGCGTTTACCATCTGAGTAAGTTTAAAGACCACCTCGAAATGGAGTGGGGCTCTGTTCATGCGTGTGTGTGTTTCAAACTTTCAAAGTACATTTATTATCAAAGAATGTGTAAATTATACAACCCTGAGATCTCCTTGCTTGTCAGCAGTTGCAAAGGAAGAAATCCAAAAGAACCCAATTAAAACTAAAGGCCAACACCCGATGCGCGGAGAAAGGGAAAAAGCACAAATCATGCAAACAGTAGAAGCAAGCGACAACATTGTGAACCAAAATCTGTATGGTCTCTCTGAACCATAAAGTGTGTGTGTGTGTGTGTGTGTGTGTGTGTATAGGTTATGAAAAGATTAAAGATTAGCCTTACTTGTCACATGTACAGTACATGGAAACATACAGTGATATGTGGTCTCAGGCACAGAGCCGAGAGTGCATCGAACCGGCAGAGCCCGGGTCCCGAGAACGAGGAACGACCTGAGATTTGGACGAGTTAAGTGCCGGGCCAGATTGAAAAGGTCAGGAGGTGACGAACGGGCTGGTATTCAGCTCGCTGCTCGGCAAGGTTTACTGAGCAGTGCGCTGAACTGAGGCTGTGGCCTGCAACGAACAGGCTCCTGGACTGGCTGCAGTGACGACTGGCTTCGTGTCAGTGCACTCACTTCTGTCAACTTCAGTTCTGAAAGTTATTTGCTTACTTTTATTGTTGGCACGATTTAATTTTGTTTCTGCCCATTGGGTGTCTGGCAGTCTTCACTTTTTTAATGGGTTCTTTTATGTTTCGTTGTTCTGTGGCTGCCTGTAAGGAGACGATTCTCAGGATTGGATGTCGTATACCTACTTTGATAATAAATGTACTTGGAACTGCGTCAATGACACTTAGCACCACTTTCCCATCTCTATTACATCAAAGGTTAAAGTTCAAAGTAAATTTATTATCAAGGTACATATATGATATGACCTTGAAATTTGTTTTCTTGCAAGTACAATAGAATTTGTGAAAGACTATAAATAACAAAGACTGACAAACAACCAGTGTGCAAAAGAAGATGGATTGTGCCAAGTTGCAGAGTTCTTGAAAAAGAGTCCATACGGTTGTAGAATGAGTTGAGGGTGGAGGTGAGTGAAGGTATCCATGCTGATGGTTGAGGGGTAATTACTGTTCCTGAACCTGATGGTGTGGGACCCCAGTCTGCTTGGACCTCTTTGTCCAATGAGCTGAGAGCATGGGTGTGGATGTTGGATGCTGTTTTCTTGTGGCAGTTAAGTGTACTTAATGGTGGGGAGGATTTTGCCTGGCATGGACTTTCTATAAACTCTTCCATTAATGCACATTGGTCTAAAGTTGAGATACGTTTTAAAAAAAGCCTCAACATATCTCATCTTAGCAATCTTTGTTGAACATACACCCAAGTTGCAAGGGTCCATTAAGTTAACACCTAATGGAAAGAGATATTAAATGACCATTACCAGTCTCTCCTCCCATGTACCCACCCTCACCCCCTCTCACTCTCCCTGTCACTTCCTCTGTTGCTTCCTCTTCCCACTCATACCCACTCTCTCTCCCAATACTCCCCCCACTCCCCTGCCACTCTGCTCTTGCACTCCCCCGCTCCCAATCCCCCATGCATGCCCTCCAACACACAGCTCCCAATCCCCCCTTTCACTCCCCCCAACACCCCTCCCACTCCCCTCTCTGAGTCCTCTCTCCCACTCCTCCCTCCACTACCACCTCCCCTCCCCTCTCACATCTGTATCATACAGCTCTCCAGTGATGTGGATGCAGCGTATAAGATATAGCTGACCAATCTCCCATCATTGCCCAAAGGCAAAGGTACCCACATGATTGTTATAATGCCTGCATCCCTCACCTGCTTGAAAAATTATGATGTCAAAGGCAAGTGCTCATTCAATAGTCAACAAATTAGGAAAAGAGATGGCAAGGTGGGACTTGTTAGGCAAAGAGATTGCATGGTGGGACTTGTTAGGCAAAGAGATGGTGTAGTGGGACTTGTTGGGCAAAGAGATGGCGTGGTGGGACTTGTTAGGCAAAGGGATGGTGTGGTGGGACTTGTTGGGCAAAGGGATGGCGTGGTGGGACTTGATAGGCAAAGGGATGGCGTGGTGGGTCTTGTTGGGAAAAGAGATGGCGTGGTGGGACTTGTTAGGCAAAAGAATGGCGTGGTGAGACTTGTTGGGCAAAGAGATGGCCCGGTGGGACTTGTGGCCTCCAGTTAAATTGACAGCAACAAAAGAGAGTTAATTTAAAATAAGTCTCTGCAATCAGCAGCAAATATATTTCAGCCATGTCTCCTGACTAAAAGCAGTGAGTGAAGGAGAGCTGAACAAGGTACAGAGGGAATGGATCTTTGATGTAGAAAGGAAAGCTAGGGGTCCAAGTTCATAACTCCCTGCAAATGGCCATGCAGATAGGTAGGGTGGTCAAGAGGGTGTACAGAAGTCTTTGCCTTCTTGGTTGTACACTCAGTACCCGAGTAAAGACGACATTTCACAGCTGTATAAAGCTTCAGTCAGCCTCCATTTGGAGTATTGTTGCAGTCTGGTCACCCTATTGCAGGAAGGATATGGAGGCTCAGACTGCAGGACCATAAGACACAGGTGCAGAATTGGGCCATTTGGCTCATCGAGTCTGCTCCGCATTCCATCATGGCTGATCTATTATCCCTCCCAAACCCACTCTCCAGCCTTCTCCCTATAACCTTTGACACTCTGACTAATCAAGAACTTATCAGCCTCCACCAGTGGTTTGTCCTCCACAGTCATCTGTGGCAATGAATTCCACATGTTCACCACCTTCTGGCTAAAGAAATCCCTCCTCATCTCTGTTCTGAAGGGACGTCCTTGTACTTTGAGGTCTTGAACTCTCCCACGATTCTCCTCTAGGGGAGAAAGTGGTCCAGGGACTGACTTACACAGGCGTGGGGACATTTGATTGGATTTTGAGGACGGGTAACTAGACCATAGACAGGGACTTGGCCTCCACAGCTGTCTGTGGCAACAAACTCTGCTGATTCACCACTCTAGCTGTAGCTCAGGAGTTACCAACCTGTTTTATGCCATTGACCCCTACCGTTAACCAAGGGATCCATCGACCACAGAATGGGAATCCCTACAAGACCAGCTGAGAAATTTTTTCTCGTATCCGTTGAATATGGACGTCTCTCTATTTTGACACTGTGCCCTTTGGTCTGAGACTCACTTGAGAGAGGATGCAGAAAAGGTTGGCCAGGATGCTGCCTGACTGAGAGAGGATAAATCTCTTTTGTCTCCACATTGAGGTTGGACAAGATTGGGATTTTTTTCTTGGGAGTGCAGGAGGCCGAGGGAAGTTTATAAACGTTGGACAAGATTAGATTATGAGGACATTCAGTCCACGTTTATTGTCATTTAGAAATGCATGCATTAAGAAATGATTCAATGTTCCTCCAGTATAATATCACAGAAACACAGGACAGACCAAGACTAAAAGGGACACAAACCACATAATTATAACATATAGTTACAACAGTGCAAAGGAATACCGTAATTTGATAAAGAGCAGACCATGGGCATGGTTTAAAAAAAAGTCTCAAAGTCCCGATAGCCCCAACATCTCACGCAGACAGTAGAAGGGAGAGACTCTCCCTACCATGAGCCTCCAGTGTTGCAAACTTGCCGATGCAGCATCCTGGAAGCACCCGACCACAGCCGAAAACTTCGAGCCTCTGACACCGAGCACCATCTCTGCCGAGCGCTTCGACCCCGCCCCGGCCGCCGAGCAACGAGCAAAGCCGAGGATTCGGGGCCTTCCCCTCCGGAGATTTCGGATCACACAGTAGCAGAGGCAGTGAAACAGGCATTTCAGAAGTTTCACCAGATGTTCCTCCGTGCTCTCACATCTGCCTCCGTCAAATCAGAATTGTGCACGGCACCCTACTTGACAGATAACAGATATTCATCACCGGAGTGGCCGCTGCGCGCTGTGTCGCGTCGTCATCTTCTCCTCTGCAATTGGGTTATTTTATCTGGAGTGCAGGAGGATGAGGAAAGTTTATAAAGGTTGGACAAGTTTGGGTTATAGACAATGGACAATAGGTGCAGGAGTAGGCTATTCAGCCCTTCGAGCCGGCACCGCCATTCACTGTGATCATGGCTGATCATCCACAATCAGTACCCCGTTCATGCCTTCTCCCCATATCCCTTGACTCTGCTATCATTAAGAGCTCTATTTAATTCTTTCTTGAAAGCATCCAGAGAATTGGCCTCCACTGCCTTCTGAGGCAGAGCATTCCACAGATCCACAACTCTCTGGGTGAAAAAGTTCTTCGTCAACTCCGTTCTAAATGGCCTACCCCTTATTCTCAAATTGTGGCCCCTGGTTCTGGACTGCCCCAACATCGGAAACATGTTTCCTGCCTCTAGCATGTCCAATCCCTTAATAGTCTGAAATGTTTCAATCAGATCCCCTCTCCTTCTAAATTCCAGTGTATACAAGCCCAGTCGCTCCAATCTTTCAACATATGACAGTCCCAGCATCCCAGGAATTAACCTCGTGAACCTCCGCTGCATTCCCTCAATAGCAAGGATGTACTTCCTCAAATTTGGAGACCAAAACTGTACACAATACTCCAGGTGTGGTCTCACCAGGGCCCTGCACAACTGCAGAAGGACGACTTTGCTCCTATACTCAACTCCCCTTGTTATGAAGGCCAACATGCCATTAGCTTTCTTCACTGCCTGCTGTACCTGCATGCTTACTTTCAGTGACTGATGAACAAGGACACCTAGATCTTGTTATACTTCCCCTTTTCCTAACTTGACACCATTCAAATAGTAATCTGCCTTCCTGTTCTTGCGACCAAAGTGGATAACCTCACATTTATCCACATTAAACTGTATCTGCCCACACACCCAACCTGTCCAAGTCATCCTGCATTATCTCAACATCCTCCGCACATTTCACACTGCCACCCAGCTTTATGTCATCTGCAAATTTGCTAACGTTACTTTTAATCCCTTCATCTAAATCACTAATATATGTTGTAAATAGCTGCAATCCCAGCATCGAGCCTTGCCGTACCCCACTAGTCACCGCCTGCCATTCTGAAAGAGACCCATTAATCCCTACTCTTTGTTTCCTGTCTGCCAACCAATTTTCTATCCCTGTCAGTACCCTACCCCCAATACCATGTGCTCTAATTTTGCCCACTAATCTCCTATGTGGGACCTTATCAAAGTCTTTCCGTAAGTACAGGTACACTACATCCACTGGCTCTCCCTTGTCCATTTTCATAGTTACATCCTCAAAAAATTCCAGAAGAATAGTCAAGCATGATTTCCCCTTCATAAATCCATGCTGAGTTGGACTGATCTGTTTCTGGTATCCAAATGTGCTGCTATTTCATCTGTTATAATTGACTCCAGCATCTTCCCCGGCACTGATGTCAGGCTAACTGGTCTATAATTCCCTGTTTTCTCTCTCCCTCCTTTCTTAAAAAGTGGGATAACATTAGCTACCCTCCAGTCCTCAGGAACTGATCCTGAATCTGTAGAACATTGGAAAATAATTACCAATTCGTCCACGATTTCTAGAGGGTTGTTTTATCGGGGGTGCAGGATAGAAACATAAGGTTTCGGGGCTAAGGACTGGAGGCCTGTCTGAATGTATGAGTGGATGGGTGAGTGGCAGAGTGGAAGAGGAGCTTTCAGAGTCATAGAAAAGTACAGCACAGAAACAGGCTCTTTGGTCCATCTGGTCCATGCTGAACCATTTAAACAGCCTAGTCTCATTGGCTGCACCGGGACAATAGCTCTTCATACTTCCTACCATCCATGTACCTATCCAAACTTCTCTTAAACATTGAAATCGAGCTTACAGGCACCACTTGCGCTGGCAGCTCGTTCCACACTCTCACCACCCTCTGGGTGAAGAGGCTTCCCTTCAGGTTCCCGTTAAACTTTTCAGCTTTCACCTTTAACCTGTGACCTCTGGTTGCACTCCCTCCTAACCTCAGTAGAAAAAGCCAGCTTGCTTTTACCCTATCTCTACCCCTCATAATTTTGTGTACCTCTCACTCTTCCGCATTCCAAGGAATAAATTCCTGACCTATTGAGCCGTTCCTTGTAACTCCTCCAATCTATCTCCCAGACCCGGCAGCATCCTTGTAGATTTTCTCTGTATTGTTTCAACCTTACTTACGACTTTCCTGTACATTTGTAGGCGACCGAAACTGCACAGAATACTCCAAATTTGCCATGTTTTGTTGCTTGTGTTGCTCTGCTGAACATGGTGGGCACACGACGTTGTCACCGGAACATGCTGCCCCCTAGCACACTTTGGTTGTGTTGTCTGTTAACAAAGTGGCATGTTTCACTGTCTGTTTCGGTGCACCTCCGATAAGTAAATGAACCTGATCTGATCTGAATTGTGGTCTGTAAAAAAATAGGTTGTATAGTCAACGCATAGAGTTGGTGTGATGTTTATCATTGTTTTATGCCCCAAAGCCGGTTTGTTTAAAGATGATCTTAAAGGAGAGTTTAACCTGTCAAATCTCACCCACTTTTGCCAGAATGTGTGTCGATATTTGTCCCTGCTCATCCTTTGTTTTGCCAATGCAAATGACACATTTCACTGTATATTTTGACGTACCTGTGAGGTATCTATGAATCTGAACTTTTAACAGTGAAATCAGCAAATCTGGTTGATGGAGGGTTTACAGGAACGTAAACCACAGTAGACAGTAGTGATGGCTGGAGTTGAGTAGTGTGGAAGAGAACAGGGGTGCAGCGGGCGTGCTGGAATCCGTGCTGGTCTGGGGTGGCTGGTTGCTCCTGTCGGTGCTGTCCTCTAGTGTCCACTCCATGGAATACAAGCTTGATTGCTTGCGGCGGACCCAGCATGAGACAAGCTCATTTGCCCTCGCCTGCTGAAGCAGGGCAAGTTGAGGAACTGCTGCAAGCTTATTCCTGGCTCCAGGTCAACATCCCAAGCACCCCATCAAACTTCAGGCCTGTGCTATAATTTTTGGTGACTGTATGTCCTATCATAACTGTATGTACTGTGTGTGTCTTTGTGTGCTTGTGCTTTGCAACTTTGGCCCCAGAGAAATGCTGTTTCATTTAGCAGCATACATGTGTACGGCCGGATGAGAATTAAACTTGAGCTCAACCTTGAACTTAAAGACCTTATGACCTTCTTCTCTCAGTACTAATGAGTGCTTCTCGCTGCAGATATCTTGATTTTGCGGCCTACTATGAAGCTGAGAAACCCAAGACCTTCATCTGCAAGCCAAATCCTGAATATGACTGGCGCAGCATCTTTTTGACCCAGGACATCAGAGATACGCAGTCCAGGAAGGACGCGATCTGCCAGGTCTACATTCCGAAGGTACTTTACTGCATTCTTGACTCTCTGCCTAGAACGTTAACTTTTTATCTGCATTTTGGTTTCCCTCTTGCCCCTTCTCTTCTCCTCCTCCTTCCCTCTCTCCCACGGTCCACTGTCCCCTCCTATCAGATTCCTCCTCCTTCAGCCCCTTGCCTCTTCCACCTATCACCTCCCAGCTTCTTACTTCATCCCCTGCCCCCTCCCCTACCCCCCCATCCCCACCCACCTTTCTCCTCACCTGGTCTCACCAATCGAGCTTGTGGCAGGTTCCCTTTGCACCCCTTCTCTTCTCCTCTGCTCCCTCTGGAGCCCCTTCTCCTTCCCTTTCTTCCATAACCAACGGGAGTTATCATCTTGTTATTTCATCTTCTCATTATTTATTGCTATTGATTTATATTTGCATTTCCACAGTTTGTTGTCTTCTGCACTCTAGTTGACCTTTCACTGATCCTGTTATAGTTACTCTTCGATGGATTTGCTGAAAATTAATCTCAGGGTTGTACATGGTGACATACACGTATTTTGATAATAAAATTTACTTTGAGCTTTGAACATAGACTACTCTCCTCTCTTATTATATTCCTCCTTCAGCCTTTTCCATTTTGCACCCAACTCCTTTTGGCCTCTGATCATCCACACCCACCTACCTTCCCCGCCCCACCCCCCACCTCACCTGGCTTCACCTAGCACCTGCCACGTTCTCCTCCCCCTCCCAACCCACCTTCTTATTCTGGCTTCTTGCCCCCTTCCTTTCCTGTCCTGGTGAAGGGCCTCAGCTCAAAACATCAATTATTTATTCCTTTCTTTCGATGCTGCCTGACCTGCTGAGTTGCTCCAGCATTGTGTGTGTGTGTGTGTGTCTGAATTTCCAGCATCTGCTGAACCTCTTGTGTTTATGATTTACTGCACTCTTTCCTGCTGAGTATAGGCTGTCATAGGGGTGGATCCTAAAATAGACTTTGCTTTATTCGTTATGTTCTGCGTCATATGACGTGGACGATAGTCATAGTCATACTTTATTGATCCCGGGGGAAATTGGTTTTCGTTACAATTGCACCATAAATGATTAAACAGTAATATCTAAATTATGCCAGTAAATAAGTCCAGGACCAGCCTATTGGCTCAGGGTGTCTGACCCTCCAAGAGAGGAGTTGTAAAGTTTGATGGCCACAGGCAGGAATAGACTTCTTATGACGCTCTGTGTTGCATCTCGGTGGAATGAGTCTCTGGCTGAATGTACTCCTGTGCCCAACCAGTACAGTATGCAGTGGATGGGAGACATTGTCCAAGATGGGATACAACTTGGACAGCATCCTCTTTTCAGACACCACCTTCAGAGAGTCCAGTTCCATCCTCACAACATCACTGGCATTACGAATGAGTTTGTTGATTCTATTGGTGTCTGTTATCCTCAGCCTGCTGCCCCAGCACACAACAGCAAACATGATCGCACTGACCACCACAGACTCATAGAACATCCTCAGCATCATCCGATAGATGTTAAAGGACCTCAATCTCCTCAGGAAATAGAGACGGCTCTGACCCTTCTTGTAGACAGCCTCAGTGTTCTTTGACCAGTCCGGTTTATTGTCAATTCGTATCCCCAGGTATTTGTAATCCTCCACCATGTCCACCCTAACTCCCTGGATGGAAACAGGGGTCACCGGTACCTTAGCTCTCCTCAGGTCTACCACCAGCTCCTTAGTCTTTTTCACATTAAGCTGCAGATAATTCTGGTCACACCATGTGACACAGTTTCCTACTGTAGCCCTGTACTCAGCCTCATCTCCCTTGCTGATGCATCCAACTATGGCAGAGTCATCAGAAAACTTCTGAAGATGACAAGGCTCTGTGCATTAGTTGAAGTCCAAGATGTAAATGGTGAAGAGAAAGAGAGACAAGACAGTCCTCTGTGGAGGCCCAGTGCTGCTGATAACTGTGTCGGACACACAGTGTTGCAAGCACACGTACTGTGGTCTGCCAGTCAGGTAGTCAAGAATCCATGACACCAGGAAAGCATCCACCTGCATTGCTGTCAGCTTCTCCCCCAGCAGAGTAGGGCGGTTGGTGTTGAACGCACTGGAGAAGTCAAAAAACATGACCCTCACAGTGCTCGCTGGCTTGTCCAGGTAGGCGAAGACACGGTTCAGCAGGTAGATGATGGCATCCTCAACTCCTAGTCAGGGCTGGTAGGCGAACTGGAGGGGATCTAAGTGTGGCCTGACCATAGGCCGGAGCAGCTCCAGAACAAGTTTCTCCAGGGTCTTCATGATGTGGGAGGTCAATGCCACCGGTCTATAAACATTGAGGCCACTAGGGTGCGGCGTCTTCGGCACAGGGACGAGGGAACCCTCCGGAGCCTCAGGCTCAGGTTGAAGACATGGCGAAGTACTCCACATAGCTGAGGGGCACAGGCTTTGAGCACCCTGGTACTGACACCATCCGGTCCTGCAGCCTTGCTTGGGTTGAGACGTTTCAGCTGTCTTCTCACCTGTTCAGCTGTGAAGCCCACCGTGGTGGTTTCGTGTGGGGAAGGGGTATCGCCATGAGAGCAGGGTGGGGGGGCTGTGAGGAGGGGTAGGAGGGAAGAGTGGAATATGTGTTGGTTGGGGGCCGACAACAAATGGGGATGGGCAGGGGCCACAATGTCAAATCTGTTAAAGAACAGGTTAAGTTTGTTGGCCCTGTCCACACTGCCTTCAGCTCCTCTATTGCTAGTTTGCCGGAACCCAGTGATGGTCCTCATCCCACTCCAGACCCCTCTCATGTTGTTCTGCTGGAGCTTCCACTCAAGCTTCCTCCTATACCTGTCTTTAGCCTCCTTGATCCTAGCTTTCAGGTCCCTCTGTATTGCCCTCAGCTCCTCCCTATATCCATCTCTAAATACCTTCTTTTTAGCGTTCAGGATGTCCTTAATGTCCTTTGTTACCCATGGCTTGTTATTTGAATAACAAAGGACAGTTCTTGTCAGAACATTGCAGTCCTTCCATGACCATGATTGTTCTTGGCCAATTTTTCCACCGAAGTGGTTTGCCATCGCCCTGTTCTGGGTAGGGGTGGGTGACCCCCAGCCATTATCAATACTCTTCAGAGATTGTCTGCCTGGCACCAGTGATCGCATAACCAGGACTTGGGAACTGCACCGGCTGCTCATACGACTATCCACCCCCTGCTTCCACGGCTTCACATGATCCTGATCCAGGAGCTAAGCAGGTGATACACCTTGCCCAAGGGTGACCTGCAGACCTTACGTCTCCTTTGGTGGAGACCTATCCCACCCCATTACTCAGCCAAGATAATGGAAATTTTATTACTGCTCTGGTGGTAATTTTGTGTTTGGACCGGGTATCCACAGCATTTGGTCACGGTGAGTGATAGGCTGGTGGTAATGGTGGAAATTTGGGTAAGAAGGAAATCGGGGGATTTGAAGATGTGTGGATTGAGTGGGATAGTGGGGGGCATAATTCACGAATGGAATAAGGACTTGAGGGATAGGCTAGGCAGGAATTTCCATTAGCAAATCCCTTTTGTGATTGTCGAGCCAACTTCACATGCTAAACTGATTATGCATTGGAGTGGGATTGATCAGAGGGAATTTTGAGGGTTTCTGTGTCGAGGGCTGGAGTAGGGGTAAGTCCGAAGGAAAGGACCAGATGCAGATAAACAGAAGAGTTTCTGCAGGTGCTGAAAATCCAAAGTAACATATCCAAAATGCTGGGGGAAGTTAGCAGGTCAGGCAGCATCTATGCAGAGGAAAAAAGAGTCGACGTTTCAGCCCAAGACCCTTCATCTGGAATGCAGACACACATTTCAAAAATTAGTTACGAATGCAGATGGCGACCGAGGGTTCAGCACCGGATGACTGCGTTCTGATCACTGATGGGATCCCTCTGCCTCCAGGGAAGGAACCTGTGGCAGCCTATCGCTGTATGGCGGCTCAGGTGGCCAGAGGGTAGGCCTCCGCAGTGTCTCTTTCTCTTTTGACAATGTCAAAGGATGTTACCGAGGTTCTGTGTTCACGGACTGGACTACTGGGTTCTTGTACTCTGGCCTTTTTCAGTCTGATGGATTTTATATTCTGGATTTTTCCCCATTCTTTCCTGTTTTTTATTTGAGTGGGCAGAGGGTGGGGGGATTTGGGGATTGATGTTCTGTGTTTTGTGCAGGGGAAGGGGGATTTGGGGGGGTTGATGATTGTGTTGCTGTTCTTTTTTCTATGGGGGGGTGGGTGCATGGGTTTGATGTTTCTCTTTCAACGACCTCCATGTTTTTTCCTTTGTTCTGTGGCTATCTGGAGAAGATGAATCTCATCTTCATTCATTCATTCAATCATTCATCTCATCAAGAGTTGTTCACTGCATACATACTTTGATAATAAGTGAAACCTTTGAACTTCACAGTGTGTTAACTCTTCCTCTACTTGTGCAGCCCTTCACTTTGGATGGTTTCAAGTTTAACCTCAGGCTCTACGTCTTGGTTACTTCCTGTGACCCTCTACGGATATACCTCTACAATGAGGGCCTGGTCTGCTTTGCCACTAAAAAGTATTCCGAACCGACCGAAAAGAATTTAGTAAGTGACACATTGACTTATCTTTAAGACATACAGTTAATTCTCTGAAAGTACGATCCTACTTTTATAAGAGGTTAATTCTTGCCTAACTCACTGTTGTATGGAAGTAATCGACTCGGGTGGGATCTTGCTGTTACATTCCCAACCCCAGCCAAAAGCTGACTAGTCTGTCTGTGGGGGCGGGGAGTGGGAGGTTGGTGTGGTTACAGAAGCATCTCCTAACGAGTCTAGTTCGCAAAGCTTACAAGACAAGGTCAGCAAAAGCCCTTCCCACCATTGAGCACGTCTACAATGAGCGCTGCCATAAGAAAGCAGCAACTATCATCAGGGATACCCACCATCCAGACCATGCTGTCTTCTCATCAGGAAGAAGGCACAAGAGCCGTAGATCTGTCACCGTAAGTTTCAGGAACAGTTATCACCCTACAACCATCAGGCTCCTGAACCAGTGTGGATAACTTCACTCAGTTCAACACTGAACTGGTTCCACAACCTATGGACTAACTTTCAAGGACTCTACAACTCATGTCCTCAATGCTTCTGTCTGTCTTTATGTATTTGCGCAGTTTGTCTTCTTTTGTACAGGTTATTTGGCTGTGTCTGTGTGTTGTTTTTCGTCAGTTCTATTGTATAAGACCATATGAGATAGGAGCAGAATGGGCCATTCAGTTCATCGAGTCTGTCACCATTTCATCATGGCTGATCCACTTTCCCTCTCAACCCCAATCTCCTGCCTTCTCCCGGTAACCTTTCACACCCTGAGTAATGAACAATCTATCACCTCTGCCTTCAGTATACCCAATGACCTGGCCTCCACAGCCCTCCATCTGCACAATTAATTCCACAGATTCACAACCCTCTGGATAAAGAAATTCTCTTCATCTCCATTCTAAATGAACGTCCTTCTATTCTAAGGCTGTGCCCTCTGGTGCTGGAGTCCCCCACCATAGGAAACATCCTCTTCACATCCAATCTGCCTACACCTTTCAACATTCAATAGGTTTCAATGAGATTGCCTCTCAGTCTTCTAAATTCTCATGCGTACAGGCCCAGAACCATCAAGTGCTCCTCCTGTAGTCGTTCTGGTGAACCGCCTCTGCACCCTCTCCAATGTCCGCTCATCCTTTCTTAGATAAGGACTCACGAAACTCCAAGTGAGGCCTCACCAGTGCTTTATAAAGCCTCAACATTAACTCCTTGTTTTTATATTCTAGTCCTCTCGAGATGAATGCTAACGTTGCATTTACTATCATCACCACAGACTCAACCTGCAAATTAACCTTCAGGGAATCCTGCATGAAGGCTCTCTCATCCCTTGCACCTCAGATTTTTGGATTTTCTGCCTGCTTAGAAAATAGTCTACCCTTTTGTTCCTTCTGCCAAAGTGTATGATCATAAACTTCCTGACACTGTAACTGTTATACTCTGTTCTGCGTCTGCCACTTTGCGTATTCTCCTTATCTGTCCAAGTCCTTCTGCAGGCTCCCTGCTTCTTCAACACTACCTGCCCCTCCACCTATCTTCATATCATCCGCCAGTCGGCCACAAAACCAACAATTCTGTCTTCATAGACAATACAGAAAGAAGCAGTTACTCCCCGCCCCCAACACTGATTCCTGTGGGACGCCAGTGGGTGGTGAACACCTGCACAAAAATGAATCTCAGGCTAGTATATGGTGATATAGTCGTACTTCGATAATCAATTTACTTTGAAATTTGAACTTTGAAGATTTTATAAGTTTGTCACATGTACATCAAAACATCAAAACTGGGCTGAGAAGTGGCAGATGGAGTTCAACCCAGATAAGTGTGAAGTGGTTCATTTTGGTAGGTCAAATATGATAGCAGAATATAGCTAATGGTTAGACTCTTGGCAGTGTGGAGGATCAGAGGGATCTTGGGGTCCAAAGCCACAGGATGCTCAAAGCAGCTACGCAGGTTGACTCTGTGGTTAAGAAGGCATATGGTGTATCGGCCTTCATCAATCGTGGAATTGAATTTAGGAGCCGAGAGGTAATGTTGCAGCTATATAAGACCCTGATCAGACCCCACTTGGAGTACTGTGCTCAGTTCTGATTGCCTCACTACAGGAAGGATGTCGAAACCATAGAAAGGGTGCAGAGGAGATTTATAAGGGTGTTGGGGAGCATGCCTTATGAGAATAGGTGAACTCGGCCTTTTCTCCTTGGAGCAACGGAGGATGAGAGGTGACCTTATAGAGGTGTTTAAGATGATGAATGGCATTGATTGTGTGGATAGTCAGAGGCTTTTTCCCAGGGCTGAAATGGCTAGCACAAGAGGGCATAGCTTTAATGTGCTTGGAAGTAGGTACAGAGGAGATGTCAGGGGTAGTTTATTTACTCAGAGAGTGGTGAGTGAGTGGAATGGGCTGCCGGCGGTGGTGGTGGAGGCGGAAATGACAGGGGTCCCTGCCTTTTTCGCACCGCGGACCGGTTTAAGATTGACAATATTCTTGCGGACCGGCCAACGGTGTTGGGGGTGGGTGGTGTTCAAGTTCGACAGTGTGTGACAGGGAATGAGGAACGGTGCAGCTGACTCATATCGTTTCATATTGCCAAATCATATCGTTTCCTCGCGGCCCGGTAGCACATGCTTTGTGGCCTGGTACCTTTCCGCGGCCCGGTGGTTGGGGACCACTGTTTTAAGAGACTCCTGGATGGATACATGGAGCTTGGAAAAATAGAGGGCTATGGATAAGCCTAGGTAATTCTAAGGTAAGGACATGTTTGGCACAGCTTTGTGGGCCGAAGGCCTGTGATGTACTGTCGGTTTTCTGTGTTTCTATCCTCATAATCCAATCCAGGCAGCATCCTGGTAATCCTCCTAAATATTGAGGAAAATTGATGATTCCATTGTAAAACAGATTGAAAATGGGAGGTTGTGTGATATAACACTCAAGGATATATCTAGCCAAGGTTATTGGCCCTGCATCTTGTCCGGAGTTAATCTGCCTTGATTTCAAGAAAAAGCAATAGAGTCATAGAAAAGTACAACACAGAAACAGGCTTTTTGGCCCATCTAGTTGGTGCCAAACCATTTAATCTGCCAAATCCCATCAACCTGCACTCGGACCATAGCTCTCCATACCCCTCCCATCCAAACTTCTCTTAAATGTTGATATCAAAATCATATTCACATGAGGTTACGCATTGTATCGGAGGGATAGGAAGGTAGGCAGAGGGGGTGGTGTAGCTCTGCTGGTAAAGAACAGCATCAAATCAGCAGAAGGGTGTGGCATAGAATCAGAAGATGTTGAATCCTTGTGAGTTCAGATAAGAAACTGCAAGAGTAATGGCAGTTATATACAGGCCTCCCAACAGTAACTGAGACATGGAGCACAGATTACAACAGGAAAAGGAAAAAGGTGTTTCAAAAGGGTAACGTTATGGTAGTCATGGGAGATTTTATCATGCAGCTCGATTGGGAAAATTAGGTTGGTAATGGATTTCAAGAGAGTGAGTTTGTTGAATGCCTAAGAGATGGGTTTTTAGAGCAGTTTGTCATTGAGCCTGCTGGGGGATCACCTACACTGGATTGGGTGTTATGTAATGAACTGGAGGCGATTAGGAAGCTGAAGGTAAAGGAACCCTTAGGAGTCAGTGAACACAATATGATTCAGATAGGGAGAAAGTAGAGTCTGATGTAGCGATATTTCAGTGGAGAAAAGGAAATTTGAAAGGAAAGTAAAGTAAAGGTATGAGAGAGGAATTGGCCAGAGTAAATTGGGAGGAGATGCTGGCAGGGAAGACAGCAGAGCAGCAATGGCACAAGTTTCTGGGGAAAAAATGGGGAAGGTGCAGGATAAATGTATTCCAAAATCAAAGAAATACTCGGATGGCAAAATGCTACAACCGTAGCTGACAAGGGAAGTCAAAACTAATGTAAAAGCAAAAGAGAGGGTATACAACAGAGCAAAAATTAGTGGGAAGATAGAAGGTTGGGAAGCTTTTATAACCCTAGAGAGAGCAACTAAAAGAATCATTAGGAGGGAAAAGATGAAATATGAAAGCAAGCTAGCAAATAATATCAAAGTTGATAGAAAAAGCATTTTCAAGTATATAAAAAAAAAGGAGAAATGAGAGTGGATATAGGACCGCTAGAAACTGAGCCCAGAGAAATAATAACGGGGGACAAGAGGTGGCAAATGAACTAAATGAGTATTTTGCACCAGTCCTCACTGTGGAAGACACTAGCAGTGTGCCAGATTTGAAGAGTGTGAGGGAAGAGAAGTGAGTGCAGTTTCTATTACAAGGTTGAAGGTGCTCAAAAAGCTGAAAGACCAAAAGGTACTTTTTTCACCTGCACCAGATGAACTGCAAACTGGGGTTTTGAAAGAGGTAGTGGTAGTGAGTGTTGAGGCATTTGTAATGATCTTTCAAAAATCATTGGACTCTGGTATGAAAATTCCAAATGTCACTTCACTCTTTAAGAAAGGAGGGAGGCAGCAGAAAGGAAATTATAGACCAGTCAGCCTGACCTCAGTGGTTGGGAAGATGTGGGAGTTGATTGTTAAGGATGAGGCTATAGAGTACTTGGTGACACAGGACAAGATAGGACAAAGTCAACACGGTTTTCTTAAGGGAAAATACTGTCTGACGAACCTGTTGGAATTCTTTGAGGAGATTACAAGTAGGATAGATAAAGGGGACGCAGTGGACATTGTATATTTGGGCTTTCAGGAGGTGCCACACATGAGGCTGCTTACCAAGTTAAGAGCCCATGGTATTACTGGGAAGTTATTAACATGGTTAGAGCATTGGCTAATTAGTCGGAGGCAGCGAGTGGGAATAAAAGGATCCCTTTCTGGATGGCTGCCAGTGAGTAGTGGTGTTCTACAGGGGTTGGTGTTGGACCACTTCTTTTTATGCTGTATATAAATGACTTAGATGGTGAAATAGATGGCAAGTTTGCAGATGATACGGAGATTGGTGGAGGGGCAGGTAGTGTGGAAGAAGCAGGTAGGATGCAGAAGGACAGATAGATTAGGAGAATGGGCAAGAAAGTGGCAAATGAAATACAATGTTGGAAAATGCATAGTTATGCATTTTGGTAGTAGAGATAAATGTTCAGATTATTTTCTAAATGGGAAGAAAAATTCAAAAATTTGTGATGCAAAGGGACTTGGGAGTCCTTGTACAGAACACCCTAAAGGGTAACTTGCAGGTTGAGTCAGTGGTGAGGAAGGCAAATGCAATGTTAGCATTCATTTCAAGAGGTCTAGAATACAAGAGCAGGGACATGATGCTGAGGCTTTATAAGGCACTGCTGAGGCCTCACCTTAAGCACTGTGAACTGTTTTGGGCTCCTTATCTAAGAAAAGATGTGCTGGCATTGGAGAGGGTTGAGAGGAGGTGCACAAGGATGAGTCTGGGAATGAAAGGGTTATCATATGAGGAACATCTGATGTATCTGGGCCTGTACTCGCTGGAATTTAGAAGGATGAGAGGGGATCTGATTGAAACCTTTCGAATATTGGAAGTCCTAGGCAGAGTAGACGTGGAAAGAATGTTTCCCATGGTGGGGGAGTCTAGGACAAGAGAGCAGAACCTCAAGGTAGAGGGGCATCCGCTTAAAACAGAGATGCGGAGAAAGTTCTTCAGTCAAAGGGTGGTGAATTTGTGGAATTTGTTACCACAGGCAGCTGTAGAGGACAGGTCGTTGGGTGTATTTAAGGCAGAAATTGATTAGTTCTTCAATGGCCATGGCACCAAAGTTACGGGGAGAAGGCTGGGTGGTGGGGTTGAGGAGGGGAGGAAAAGGATCAGCCATGATTGAATGGCGGAGCTGATGATGAGCCAAATGGCCTAATTCTGCTCCTGTGACTTATGGTTTTATGGTAGTACAGAGAAATTAACGCCGTGAACGTTAGGACTGAAAAATGCGTTCAAACAGAGGGATCCGTAACTTCTTGAAAAAGAAATCACAGGTAGGTAGGGTCGTAAAGAGAGCTTTTGGCACACTGGCTTTCATAAGTCAAGGTATTGAGTACAGAAGTTGGGATGTTATGTTGGAACCACTTCTTTTTACATTATATATCAAGGATTTCGATGATGGAGTTGATGGCTTCGAGGCTAAGCTAGCGAACGATCCGAAGATCGGTGGGGGTGGTGGGGGCAGGTAGTATCGAGGAAGCAGAGAGGTGCAGAAGGATTTAGACAGTGTAGGAGAATATGCAAAGAGGTGGCAGACGGAAAACAGTGTTGGGAAGTGTATGGTCATGCACTTCGGTAGAAAACTTAAAAGCATAGACAATTGTATGACTGGAGAGAAAACTCAAAAATCGGAGGTGCAAAGGGACTTGGGAGTCTTCAAGCAGGATTCCATAAAGGTTAATTTGTTGGTTAAGTCAGTGATAAGGAAGGTGTTAGCATTCATTTTGAGAGGAATAGAACATAAAAACAAGGATATAATGTTTTATATGGAACACTCACAGAATGCTGGAAGAGCTCAGCAGGCCCAGGAGCATCTATGGAGTATTTGGGGCCCTGAATGGAAGTGAGAGAGGAGGTGTAGGGCAAGCGGGTGGAACAAGCATTACACCTGACACTACACCTCGTCCCTCACTGCCATTCAGGAGGCAACACTTCATCTGTGAGTCTGTTGGGGTTCATCTACTGTATCTGATGCTCTTGGTGTGACCTCCTGTATGTCAGTGAGACCCGACGCAGATTGGGAGACCGCCTTGCAGAGCACCTACACTCCGTCTGTCAGAAAAACCCGTTTCAAGTCTACTTCCCATTCCCATTCTGACATGTTAGTCCTCGACTGCCACGATGAGGCCACACTCAGGTTGGAGGAGCAGCACTTTGTATTCCATCTGGGTAGCCTCCCACCTGATGGCATGAATGTCGACTTCTCTAACCTCTGGTAATTGCCCCCAACTTTACCATTCCCATTCCCATTTCCCTCTTTCACCTCATCTCCTTACCTGCCAATCACCTCCTACTGGTGCTCCCTCCCCTTCCCTTTCTTCCAAAGTCTCCTGTCCTCTCCTATCAGATTCCTCCTTCTCTAGCCCTTTATCTCTTTCACCAATTGACTTCCCAGTTCTTTACTTCACCCCCCTCCCCCTCCCAGTTTCACCCATCACCTACCACCTTGTACTCCTTCCTCCCCTCCCCCCGCACCTTCTTGCTGTAACTTCTCATCTGTCCTGATGAAGGGTCTTGGTCTGAAACATCAACCTGTATTGTGTGTGTGTTGCTCAGATTTCCAGCATCTGCAGGGTTTCTCCTCCTTGAGGCTTTAGAAGGCACTGGCGAGGCCTCCCTCCCTTGGGGTATTGTGAGCTGTTCTGGGCCCCAGAAAGGATATGGTGACACTGGAGAGGGTTGAAAGGAGGTTGACAAAAATGATTCCGGGATTGAAAGGCTTATTATATGAGGAGCATTTGATGGCTCTGGGCCTTAACTGACTGGAATTTAAAAGAATGAGGTGTTGGGGGAGGGTGTGAAATCTCATCAAAACCTATCGAATGTTGAAAAGCATTGACAGAGTGGATGTGGAGAGGATGTTTCCTATAGTGGGGGAGGCCAAGACCAGAGGACACAGCCTCAGAGTAGAGGGACGTCGATTTAGAACAGAGATGAGGAGGAATTTCTTTAGTTTGTAGAGTTCGTTACTACATGCTGTGAAGGCCAAGTCGTCGGGTATACTTAAGGCAGAGCTTGTTAGGTTCTTGATTTGTCAGGGCATAAATGGATACGGAGATTGGGGCTGAGAGGAAAATAGATCAGCCATGATGAAATGTCAGACAAGACTGGATGGGTCAAATGGCCCAATCCTGCTCCTACAACTTACAATCTTGTGACGTGGACAACTCCGAAAAGAAAAGCTCAGCCCATATTTCATAAGCAGAATTGGAATCAGAATCAAGTTTACTATCATTGTCATTTGCCATGAAATTTGAGGTTATGCGGCAGCAGTACATTGCAGTACGTAATAATGAAAGTTATAAATTACAAAAAGAAATATATTTTAAAAATTAAATAAGTTGTGCAAAACAAGACCAAGAGACAAATGTTATTGAGGTACTGTACATGGGTTCATTGTTCATTCTGAAATCTAATGGCGGAGGGGAGCAATCTGTTGCTGAATTGTTGAGTGTGTGTCTCCTCCCTGACGGTAGAAATGAAAAGAGGCTTTACCTGGGTGGTGAGGCTCCCTCAAGATGGATGTTGCCTTTTGAAGATGTCCTCGAAAGTGGGGAGGATTGTGCTCAGGATGGCTGATTTATTATCCCTCTCGACTGTTTTCTCCTGCCTTCTCCTGTTAACCTTTGATGCCTTGACTAAACAAGAACCTATCAACCTCTGCTTTAATACACTCAATGACTTGTCCTCCACCATGGTCCGTGGCAACAAATTCCACAGATTCACCACCCTCTGGTTAAAGAAATTCCTCACCTCTGCCCTAAAGGGAAGTTCTTCTATTCTGAGGCTTTGCCCTCTGCTCTTAGAGACAGCCGTCCCCCCTCCCACTACAGGAAACATCCTCTCCACATTGATTTTCAATATTTGATGGTTTTCGTTGAGATCCCCCATCATCCTTTTAAACTTCAGTGAGTACAGGCCCAGAGGGAGCAATGCTCCTCAAATGACAACCCTTTCATTCTCGTGAACCTCCCCCAGACCCTCTCCAATGCCAGCTCACCAATTCTTAGATAAGGGGCTCAGAACTGCTCACAATACTCCAAAGTTCGGTCTGAGTTATAAAGCCTCAGCCTCGCATCCTTGCTCTGACTGACGGCACCCATCCTTATGCACTGCGCTTCAGATGAGCGATCCTTTGACTTGGCGATGTTTTGGGGCTGCAAAAACTGCTTTAAGATGCAAGGCTTCCTTCAGTTTCACCTTCTTGCCACCTGCCGACTGCTCTTCATCACCGCAGGAAAAGTGAAACCGAGAGGAATGAGGAAAATAGCATTTGAGCAGCATCTGGCTGGGGTGGCGTTAGTGTGACGCGATAACTGAGGGCAATGTCCCTGACTGAGAAACCAACATCTTTATCTTCTGCCTCTCACAGGATGACGTCCGCAAGCACCTCACCAATTACGCCATCAACAAGCGTATGATGAACGTTGTCCCGGATGAAAAGAAAGGCAGTAAAAGGTGAGACCATATGCAGCAGGGTGCACCCTTCACCACGAGCAGGCACATTATAGAAGGTCAGCGTTGGAGTGATTTTTGGGGTTAGGACATAGACATTTAGCAATTGAATTTGGCTACCAGTCTTCATATCTGAATGTGTGTTGTGGATTTTATTTGGAGTGCAGATCTGAACTTTATATGAAGGCATCCGTTAGTCTTGTGAGACCATGGAAGGTTCCCCTTGGAAGTTTACACCTTGGAAGCTTTCCAGGGCGCAGGTCTGGGCAAGGTTGTATGGAAGACCAGCAGTTGCCCATGCTGCATGTCTCCCCTCTGTCTCACCGATGTTGTCCGAGGGAAGGGCATTGGGATCCATACAGCTTGGCAGTGGTGTTAATGCAGAGCAATGTGTGGTTAAGTACCTTGCTCAAGGACACAACACGCTGCCTCGGCCAAGGCTCGAACTAGCGACCTTCAGCTCACTAGAGGGACGCTTTAACCACTTGGCCACATGCCAACACGTGACCAAGTCCGAACATGTGGCCAGCTCTGAACAATGGGTTCCTAAAAGCCATGAATCCCAGCTGACAATGGTGATTAAAATTCATTTGGATGTGTGTGGTGTGGCTGTGAATCAGGAGGTGTGAAGGTCGAATGTAGTTTCAAAGAAAGCATTGTCCATGCATTGTAAGTATGGAGTTGCCCTTTGCCATTTGGCACATAAAATATCGAGCCCCACGTCAGGCCGGCCAGACCTTTTGACCAGGAGTGTCTCCATAAAATGCCTTCTCTACCTTGCTTTGTCGAATAAAGAAGCTGCTTTGTATCTACCAGTAATTTTCTTCGCTGGCTTCACTCACGCAACGACCTTAGTGAGCAGGCACATTGTAGAAGGAAGGGGAGCACACAGCAGCAGCTTAGTGAAGCCCTTAACTCTGTTGCCACTACTTCAGGTTGTCATAACTGGCGGAATGCTCCCAATGGCATGCTATAAGACCATCAGATATAGGGGCAAAGTGGGCCATTTGGCCCATTGAGTCTGCTCTGCCATTTAATCATGGGCTGATCCAATTCTTTCAGTCATCCCCACTCCCCTGCTTTCACTCCATACTCTGGCTAATCAAGAACCTGTCTATCTCTGCCTTAAATGAACTCAATGACTTGGCCCCCACAGCCGCTCATGGCAACAAATTCCACAGATTTACCACCCTCTGACTAAAAAAATTTCTCTGCATCTCAGTTCTAAATGGATATCCTTCAATCCTGAAGTCATGCCCTCTTGTCCTAGAATCCTGTACCATACCCTCCAATAACTTCTGACAACCAAGTCTAGCTCCTGGCCTTCACATGTGGCTTAGCCACTAAGCTGGGCAGAATCATTTCTACTGACAGGAGAAGGGGCAAAGGTGGGTTAATGGCATCTTAAATCCAGTCGCTTCAGGCAGATGGGACTCATCAACCATGGCTGGCCCCTCATCTAGGAGAAGGAAAACTCTGATCTCAAACCTCCCATTGCCCTGCGACTACACCCACTCATAGGGAAGGCTTCAGGAGTAAACCCTGAGGGAAAACATCTGCGGCAGTCCCACGTTGAGTTCAACACTGACTGGCAAGACCTGCGATGCTGCTGGTGCCAGGCTGTGTTGCTCTCTGCCGTTCCTTTGGGTTCATCAACTGCGTGGAGATGGGGAGCTTGCTACATGGGCAACAGCTTGCTCTCCATATCCGGGCTGAGTAGCTAAGCCACACGTGAAGGCC
Source organism: Mobula hypostoma (assembly GCF_963921235.1). Classification (NCBI taxonomy): domain Eukaryota; kingdom Metazoa; phylum Chordata; class Chondrichthyes; order Myliobatiformes; family Myliobatidae; genus Mobula; species Mobula hypostoma. The sequence goes on along the minus strand of NC_086106.1, from coordinate 42,255,149 downwards.
AGGAGCTGTGACTTGGTTGTCAGAGGCAATATTGAGGCACACGCCATTGGGAGCATTTAATAGGCAGCGGGAGCTGGTCCCCATTACCACCCCATGGCTATAACAACCTTAAGGAACGGAGTGAAGCTGAAATTGTTGCAATGGATGACTGGAAGTGGACCCAAGTGGAGAACACCGACACGGAGGTAGCATTAACAGAAGCGTGTTTATTAATAGTTGCGAGGAAGGTCGGAGAGTGAGGATTAGATGCATACATTGACAACAAACCGGAGTAGCCCGGACCCAGAGCTTGGTTATGGAGCTTGGACACGGAGCCTGGACTCGGACTCAGACATGGAGCCTGGACTCGGACTCAGACATGGAGCCTGGACTCGGACTCAGACATGGAGCCTGGACTCGGACTCAGACATGGAGCCTGGACTCGGACTCGGACATGGAGCCCGGAATTGGACTCGGACACGGAGCCCGGACTCAGACTTGGATACGGAGCCCGGACTCGGACACGGACCCCGGACTTGGACTCGGACTCGGATACGGAGCCCGGACTTGGACACAGAACAACAAAACCAAACAACAACAGACAATTTGTATCTTGATTCGGAGTAGCAGCAAACGGCCAGCAATACTCAGCAGGACACGAAACTACAAAGCCAAACAACGACAGTCTGTTCGTATCTTGACTCGAAATAGCGGCAAAGGGCCGGCAATACTCAGCTGGACACGAGACGACAGAATTCCCAAACCAACCCCAGGCACCGAAGCAACTTAGAGTCCACTATTCTCAGCGGCCCAGAACTTGCTTTGCCGCACTGGCTGAGGTGACGGTCCAGTCCCAAGTAGATGTAAGCCAGAGTTATTATGTTTCCAGTTGGGATGAGAATCAGGTGCCTTAGTCAAGGAGCCAGGTAAAACACGGGGAAAAGGAAATGAACAGAAATGAGGAGTCAACTGACTGGACCGTGACTGAAATAACAGATAAAAGTGAGTGGAAAGACAATGCTAAACACTCTCTCATTCAAATCTGCAGACAGGAGTCATTATTAATGATCAAACTAAATATATGATCAATAAATAATGACAATAATGAGCAGGAGTCAATTATACGTCCCTTGCCACAGTGAATGTACCTGGATTGGAATATCTGTTAGGATGTCCGGCTAGTTGGGATCGTCCCAATCTGGTATTTCGTGTCCAGCAAGAACCATGGATCTAGAAAAAAGAAATGTGAGCTAAATCCCATGAAGGCAGACAAATTTGCATCAGTGATGGGATAAATCTGGAATAAAGGTCTGTAAGACATGGCAACTGTTGAGCTGTTGCTGAAAAGCTCTTTAGTGAGGGAAATCTCCCATTTCCTCTTCATATTTGAGGCCTACAACACTGCTGTGGCCTTACCATTGCTTGCAATGGGCCGTAAGTTCATGGACACTATGCAGATTACAGAGAAGGAGGTTGCTTGCTGTCCTGAGGAAAATCAGGGTGGGTAAATCCCCAGGGCCTGACAAGTTGTTCCCTCAGCCCCTGGGGGAGGCTAGTGCAGAAACTGCAGGGGTCCTAGCAGAGATATTTAAATAATTCTTAGTGACAAGAAAGGTTCTAAACATAAACCAGGAAATTACAGACTGCTCCGTCTGACATCAGTAGTGGGATAGTTATTGGAAAGTATTCTGAGGGACTGGATATATGAGTAAACAACAGGAATTCTGCAGATGCTGGCAATTCAAGCAACACACATCAAAGTTGCTGGTGAACGCAGCAGGCCAGGCAGCATCTCTAGGAAGAGGTGCAGTCGATGTTTCAGGCCGAGACCCTTCGTCCTGACGAAGGGTCTCGGCCTGAAACGTCGACTGCACCTCTTCCTGGATATATGAGTATTTGGATAGACATGGGACTGATTCAGGATAGTCAGCATGGCTTTGTGCATGGTAAGTCATGTCTAACCAATCCTGGAGAGTTTTTTGAGCAAGTTACCAGGAAAGCGGATGAAGGCAAAGCAGTGGATGTTGTCTATATGGACTTTAGCAAGGCATTTGACAAGGTACCGTATGTGAGGTTGGTCAAGAGGGTTTAGTCGCTCGGCATTTAGCATAGGTTGTAAATTGGATTAGACATTGGCTTTGTGGGAGAAGCCAGAGAGTGGTAGTAGAGGTTTGCCCCTCTGACTGGAGGCCTGTGACCAGTGGTGTGCTGCAGGGACCAGTGCTGGGCGCATTGTTGTTTGTCATCTATATCAGTGTTTGGATGATAATGTAGTTAACTGGATCAGTAAATTTGCAGATGACACCACGTTTGAGGATATAGTGGACAGTGAGGAAGGCGGTCATGGCTTGCAGAGGGATCTGGATCAGCTGGAAAAATGGGTTGAAAAATGGCAGCTGGAAATCAATGCAGACAAGTGCAAGGTGTTACATTTAGGTAGGACCAGCCGGGGAAGGTCTTACACAGTGAATGGTAGGGCACTGAGGAGTGCGGTAGAACAAAGGGATCTGGGAATAGAGGTCCAAAATTCGTTGAAAGTAGTGTCACAGGTAGAAAGAAAGCTGTTGTCATATCAGCTTTCATAAATCAATGCATTGAGTACAAGAGATGGGATGTTATGTTGAAGTTGTATAAGACATTGGTGAGGCCTAATTTGGAGTATCGTATGCAGTTCTGGTCACCTACCTACAGGAAAGATGTATAGTAAATAAAGTTGAAAGAGTCGAGGAAAAATTTACAAAAATGTAGCTGGGTCTGGAGGACCTGAGTTATAAGGAAAGATTGAATAGGTTAGGACTTTCTGCCTCAGAATGTAGAAGGTTGAGAGGATTTGACAGAAATATTCAAGATTATGAGGGGTATAGATAAGGTAAATGCAAGCAGCCTTTTTCCACTGAGATTGAGTGTGACCACAACCAGGGATCATGGGTTAGGGTGAAAGGTGAAAAGTTGAAGGGAAACATGAGGAGAAATGTCTTCACTCAGATGGTGGTGACCAGTGTGGAATGAGCTGCCAACCCAAGTGCTGCATGCGTCCTCGGTTTCAACGTTTCAGCGAAGTTTGGATAGGATGGAGGACTATGATCCTGGTGCAGGTCAATGGGTGTCGGCAGTTTAGCAGGTTTTGGCATGGACTAGATGGGCCAAAAGGCCTGTTCCTGTGCTGTACTTTTCCATGACAATGACTCTAGAAACACTGATTCGTTACGTCAGGCTTGTTACACGGAGCTTGGGAGGGTGAGACTAGAACTAGAGCTCGTGGGTTAAGGGTGAAAGGTGAGAAGTTTAAGGGGAACATGAAGGGAAACTTCTTCACTCGGAGGGTGGTGAGAGTATGGAGCAAGCTGCCAGCAGAAGAGATAGATGGAGGCGCGATTTCAACATTTAAGATACATTTGTACATGGGTGGTAGGGCTGCAGACTGGGTGCCGGTCAATGGGACCAGACAGATTAATGATTCAGCATGGACTAGATGGGCCAAAGGGCCTGTTTGTTTACTGTAGTGCTTTCTGACTGTGAATGTAAACCACCAGGCAACTTCACAAGATGGAATATCGTGGGTTCAGGGTGCAGTCAACCTTTTCAAAGGCAACTATGAATCGGCAAGAAATCACTTCCAATAAATCCTGTCAAAAAGGGGGGAAATTAATCAAGAGAGCTGATATTTCTTTCAATGGATACGCAGTCTATCTTGTGGCTTGCAGTGCTGTTGACCTCTCACACAATAACACAAATGGTGGGGCAGAGTACTTGATCAGCGAAGTCACTCGGCAATGCCATCCGATGGATGAACGGTGGCCTGCGATAGATTAGAACTGACGGCTCTGTAAAATGTTGTTTCTTGCAGAAAGCTGTCTTTCTTTAACCAGTACATGGAGAGCAATGCCTATGACCTGGAGGTGCTGTGGAGCAGTATTGAAGACGTGATCATCAAAACCATTCTGTCTGTGTATCCGGCCCTGAGGAACACCTACCTCACCTGCTTCCCAAATCACGGGTCTGGGAGTGCTTGCTTTCAGCTCCTCGGCTTTGACATCCTGCTGGACCACACCTTGAAACCCTGGCTGATGAAGGTACGCGCGCTTCTGGGATACATAAAGATTAAGCAGATAATTTAGGTGACCGCATAAAACATGCAAATGTAACATCATGATGGGACAGCCAGTAATATCGTGAAGGATCGCACCAACCCTGCTCGCTGTTTGTCCCCACTCTCATCAGGGAGGAGGCTCTGTAGCATCCACACCAGGACCACCAGACTCAAAAACTGTTACTTTCCCCTAGCAGTCCTCCAAGAGGACCGCAACCATGTTGTAGGGTTTGGAGGCTTGCGCGCCTCAATGTCCCGGAGAGGTCTGCACGCTGGAGCCGGGGCTTTAGGCTTTGGCTCTGGGTAGGGTCACCCATGACAAACAGGTCAAAGGGTAGAGGCCAGACTGAGAGCGGTGTACCGGTCCTCCAGGTTCGAGGGCTCAACTCAGCACTAACAGCACTGACCACTAAAACAAAACCGTTACGCAAACAGCAGTGAAGAATCCTCCTACATCTGAGTGTGGCGGTGTTCCTGAGTCTCCACCTGGGACTTAGATGTCCGACAGTAGTGAAAACCGAGAGGAAGCTACGGGCATGATCAAGGAATCTCTGAACACCACCACAGATGGAGGACCTTCACTGTTGTCCTAAACACCAGCGCTGTAATGGGCAGTCAGTAAGTCCCCAAGTACTGAGGCTGATCAACACCCCCACCCACTAACCCACCCCTCCACACACCCGCAACCACCACTACTTTATCATTTCCTGTCAGAGTCACCTTATGTACAGAAACTCCTGTGCCCAGCGTCACTTTATGGACATACAATCAAGCTATGCATATAAGCTATCTAATGTATTTATATTTACTGTGTTTTTTCCCATTATTATTGTGTTTTTTTTTCCACTTTTCCATTATTATTGTTATCGAAAAGGTGTTATATTTGGATGTGTGCAGTGTAGAGAATAAGGTCGATGAACTAGTGGCACAGTTGCAGATTGGCATATATAATCAGAATTAGAATCGGGTTTATTATCACCGGTATGTGTCATGAAATTTGTTAACTTAGCAGCAACAGTTCAATGGAAGTGTTCAGGAACAGTTATTACCCCACTCAACCATCAGGAAGAAGGTACAGGGTCTTGAACCAAAGGGGATATCTTCACTTAACTTCACTCACCTCAGCATTGAACTGCTCCCACAGCCTATAGACTCACTTTGAAGGACTCTTCATCTCATATTCTTGATATTTATTGTTTGTTTATTTATTTACTCTGGATGTTTTGTTTGATTCCTTTTAAATACTGTGAATGTCCTCAAGTAAGTGAATCTTAGTGAATCAACATATGCCTATGATCATATGTACTTTGATAATAAATTTACTTTGAACTTGACTTTGAGTAGAAGAGCAGAACACACTGCAGAAGCAGTTTGACAATCACAGCCTTAAGGTAAAAAAAAGTTAAACCAACTTTCTCACTGTTATCCCAAAATCTGCTCCCTGTGGAAACAGATAGATGGGTTCATAAAGAGAGATTTTGGCACATTGGTCTTCATTAATCAAATTGTTGAGTACAGAAGCTGAGTTGTTAGATTGAAGCTCTTGAAGATATTGGTGAGGCCTACTTTGGAGTATTCTGGTCACCTAACTACAGGAAAGATATCAATGATTTGAAAGATAGCAGAAAATATTCACAAGGATGTTGCTGGGTCTCGAGGGCCTGAGTTACAGGGAAAGTTATTCTCTAGAGCACAGGGAATCAAGGAAGATTTGATAAAGGTGTACGAAACCATGAGGAACATAGAGTAAATGGAAGCATGCTTTTGCCGCTGAGGATGGGTGAGACTAGAACTAGAGGTCGTGGGTTAATTAAGAAAGGTGAAATGTTTAAGGGGAACATGAAAGGGATCTTCTTCACTGAGAGATTGGTGAGAGTGTGCCAGCGGAAGTGGCGGATGCGACATTTAAGAAAAGTTTAGATAAGTATGTGGATGGGAGGGGTATCGAGGTCTATGGTACAGGTGCAGATTGATGGGAATTGGCAGAATAATATTTTGGCATGGACTAGACGGGCCAAATGGCCTACTTCTGTCTTTTAGTGCTCTTAGACTATGACACAATGGAAGATATGCATCTGTAGATGGGTGGAGGACCATGGTCGTTTATGATAGTTCCCATAGACAAAGACCTGGCATTTGTCCATAGTTAAATCCACATTAAAATGGTTCCAGAGAGGAAGACACCAGAGGGTGATTAAAAACAAGAGAAAATCTGCAGAGGCTGGCAATCCAAAGCAACACAGACACACTGACAAAAAGACACACAGACACACAAATACACACACACACATACACACATACACACACACACACATACACACACACACACATACACACACACACATACACACACACACACATACACACACACACACATACACACACACATACACAAAGACATACAAGGTTGTTGGTGATAGGTGAAACCAGGAGATGGGGAGTGGGGAGGTAAAGATCTGAGAAGTTGGTGAAAGAGATAAAGGGCTGGGGAAGGGGGAATCTGATAGGAGAGGACAGAAGGCCATGGAAGAAAGGGAAGGGGGAAGAGCACCAGAGGGAAGTGATGGGCAGGTAAGGAGATAAGGTGAGGGAGCAAAATGGGAGTGGGGAACAGTGAAGTTGGGGGGGGCGGGGTCATTACCGGAAGCAGGAGAAATTGTGTCATCAGGTTGGAGGCTACCCAGACAGAATAAGGAGTTGTTCCTCCAACCTGAGTGTGGCCTCATCGCGGCAGTAGAGGTGGCCATGGACTGACATGTTGGAATGGGAATAGGAAATAGAATTAAAATTGGTGGCCACCAGGAGAAGTGCCACACCTGCACTTGGATCTCCTCCCTCACTACCAATCGGGGTCCAAACGGTCCTTCCAGGTGAGGCGACATTTCACCTGTGAGTCTGTTGGGGTCATCTGTTGTATCCGGTGCTCCTGGTGTGGCTTCCTGTATATTGGAGAGACCCGGCCCAGTTTGGGAAACTGCTTCAATGAGCACCTACAGTCCATCCACCAGAGAAAAACGGGACCTCCCGGTGGCCACCAATTGACCTGGATGAGGAAGTGGAGGGATGGGTTAGTAAATCTGCTGATGACTCAAAGGTTGGAGGTGTTGTGGATAGTGTGGAGGGCTGTCAGAAGTTACAGCGGGACATTGATAGGATGCAAAACTGGGCTGAGAAGTGGCACCCCACCTGGGTCACCTTCTTAATGTCTCTGGTCCAGGGCTCCAGCCAGCATTGCTCAATGGTCTTTGCCCCCAGACCCGTGCCTTTGTTTTTTTCAACTCGGCCTGGTTCAAACCAGTTAAGGTAGCTGACCCAGGCACTGAGGTTGTAGATTTCTTCTCCAAGTCTGCCACTTTACATTATAAATAGCTGCTTGTCTGAGAGTGGTCCCGGGTTAGCCGGTCGTTAGCTGAAACTCCTTGCGTCCACATTCAATTGCTCTGATTAGATAATCCCAGAGCTAGAATCGAAGAGTTCACAAAATGGAGGGTGTGCAAGGACAGTCTCACAAAATGGCCACCTCCACCTCCTTTCAGCATGTGGCAAGAACAAAGACAGTTTGTTTGCCTACTTCCACTGCCCTTGATTCATTTGAATTCACTGATTTGTAGACTGTTGTTCTTTTTGGCCAACACTATTAATTTTTAATTATTAACGTTGCAGGTTAAGCATTCCCTGAGCTCTGTGATGGACTCCAATCTTGATCAAGAGGTGAAGGAGGATCTTCTTTATGATACACTCTGCATGATTAACCTTGCAGCTTGTGGCCGGCAGAAAGACATGGAGGAAGAGAGGCCGCGAAAGAAGGAACAGCTGCCTAAGATCTGGTGGTCGCGGGACTACAGGTGACTGAGAGACTGAAGAGTGCCACGTTGGGCAACAATAATTAATGAATATTCCTGCTGTCAAATTCAGCTGCACACACAAAGTGCTGGGGGAACTCAGCAGGCCAGGCAGCACCCATTTAGAACAGAGATGACGAGAAATTTCTTTCGCCAGAGGGTGGTGAATCTGTGGAATTCATCGCCACAGATGGGAGTGGAGGCCAAGTCATCGGGTATATTTAAGGCAGAGGTTGATAGATCCTTGATTAGTCAGGGCATGAGGGGTTATGGGGAGAAGGCAGGAGATTGAGGCTGAGATGGGAAGGGATCAGTCGTGATCAAATGGCAAAGCAGCTTCGATGGGCCAAATGGCCTAATTCTGCTCCTCTTACGGAAATGAACAAGCAGTCGCCATTTTGGGCCGAGACCCTTCTTCAGGACTGGAAAGGAATAAAAAGGTGTGGGGAGGGAGGGGAAGGAGGATAGCTAGAAGGTGATAGGTAAAGCCAGGTGGGTGGGAAAGGTGAAGGGTTGGAGAGGAAGTAATCTGATAGGAGAGGAGAGTGGACTGTGGGAGAAAGGGAAGGAGGAGGAGTGCCCAGGGGAAGGTGATCGGCAGGTGAGAAGAGGTGAGAGGCCAGAGTGGGAAACAGAAGCAGAGGGAAGGGGGAAGGACTATTTCCCCAGAAGGGGAAGCCGATGTATGCGTTCAGAATAAAGAAGTGGGCAGGAAAATCATTGAAGACTGTACCCACCTTGCAAACTCACTTTTCCAAAAGCTCTCTTCGGGAAAGCACCTTGGGTTTCTGTAAACAAGAGACCTCATGCCATCTCAAAAGATTTTTTCCCCTCAGGCAGTTCATCTGATCAACCATGCTAGTTACTCCCCCCTCCCCCCCAACCCCCAACCCCCTCTAACTATTACCCTGTCACTGCACTGAACTGTAAACACTATAAACCACATTTTGATACGCTGTCTACTTTGTAAATCCATAATGGGTATTTATATATTTATGCACATTATGTTCCATATCCAAACTTTAACCTCTGGCTTACCTTTGTCTACTTCCTTATTCTTTAATGGAGGGTCTTGGCCAGAAACATTGACTGTTTATTCCTTTCCGTAGATACGGCCTGACCTGCTGAGTTCCTCCAGCATTTTGTGTCTGTTACTTCGGATTTCCAGCACCTGCGGAATCTCTTTTCTTTATTTTGTATAATTGCTGTACATTGTTGGATTTTGTCGCCTGTCATGCCCTGACCAACACCACACAGTGAATTCCAAATACGTGCAAACTTATCTGGTGCATAAAGTTGATCCTCGATCTTAATGTTAGCCTCTCCTATCCTTTTATAAAAGCTTCCCCTCCAAAGTATCGCTGCTATTCCCTGCACATTTTAAAGTTCCACATTTTCCCACTGCTCAGGCAGAGCCGCCGAGCACCTCTGTGCCATCCGCCACCAGCGTGACATTCTGCTGGCCAAAGATTTTAATTCTGATTCCCATTCCCACGTGTCGGTCCACGGCCTCCTCGTGCCAAGGTGAGTCCACCCTCAGGGTGGAGGAGTAACACCTTATATTGTGTCTGGGTAGCCTCCAACGTGACAGTATGAATATCGATTTCTCCTTCTGGAAAACAAATTTCAACCCTCCCCCATTCTTCACTATTCCTTCCTCCATTCTTTTCTTCTCACGTGCCTATTACATCCTTCTGTGTCCCCTGCTCCTTCCCTTTCTCCTGTTGTCCACTCTGCTCTCCTATCAGATTCTTTCCTCTCCTGCCCTTGACCTTTCCCACCCACCTGGCTTCACCTATCACCTCCCAGCTATCCTCCTTCTCCTCCTCCCCTCACCTTCTTATTCAGGCATCTTCCCCTTCCTTTCCAATCCCGATGAATGGTCTCAGCCCGAAATGTCGACTGTCTATTCCCTTCCACAGATGCTGCCTGACCTGCTGAGTTCCTCCAGCATTTTGGATTTCCAGCAACTGCAGACTTTCTTGTGTCAGAAGTTCCTCCTGCTGCTTAGAGCTGCAACAAAGGGGAAAGGAGGTGGATTCAGCAGGCAGGCAGAGGTGGAGTGAGGACTGTGGGCTAGACTGCGCTCGAGAGGACTAGAACATATCACCAAGGAAGTAATGCTGAGGCTTTATAAGGCACTGGTCAGACCGCACTTGGAGTATTGTGAGCAGTTCTGGGGGGTGGGTGGAGTTACATTTCTACCAAAGGAGGTGTAAGGTGCCCCTTCCCCCCTCTAGCCTGCAGGTCACCCTTGGACAAGATGTAGCACCTGGTTAGCCCACTGATCAGGGAGTAGGTGGTGGATAGTCGTATGAGCAGCCGGTGCAGATCGCAAGTCCTGGGTATGTGACCACTGACGCCAGGCAGACAATCTCTGAAGAGTATTGATAATGACTGGGGTCACCCGTCTTTTAAAGACACTGGCCCAGAAGAAGGCAATGGCAGACCACTTCTGTAGATAACTTTGCCAAGAGCAATCAATAGACAATAGGTGCAGGAGTAGGCCATTCAGCCCTTTGAGCCAGCAGCACCATTCACTTTGATCATGGCTGATCATTCACAATCAGTACCCTGTTCCTGCCTTCTCCCCATATCCCTTGACTCCACTATCATTAAGAGCTCTATCTAGCTCTTTCTTGAAAGCATCCAGAGAATTGGCCTCCACTGCCTTCTGAGGCAGAGCATTCCACAGATCCACAACTCTCTGGGTGAAAAAGTTTATCCTCAACTCCGTTCTACGTGGCCTACCCCTTATTCTCAAATTGTGGCCTCTGGTTCTGGACTCCCCCAACATCGGGAACATGTTTCCTGCCTCTAGCGTGTCCAATCCCTTAATAATCTTGTATGTTTCAATCAGATCCCCTCTCATCCTTCTAAATTTCAGTGTATACAAGCCCAGTCGCTCTAATTTTTCACCATATGACAGTCCCACCATCCCGGGAATTAACCGCGTGAACCTCGACTACACTCCCTCAATAGCAACAATGTCCTTCCTCAAATTTGGAGACCAAAACTGTACATGATACTCCAGGTGTGGTCTCACCAGGGCCCTGTACAACTGCAGAAGAACCTCTTTGCTCCTATACTCAACTCAACTCCCCTTGTTAGGCCATTAGCTTTCTTCACTGCCTGCTGTACCTGCATACTTACTTTCAGTGACTGATGAACAAGGACACCAAGATCTCGTTGTACTCCCCCTTTCCTAACTTGACACCATTCAAATAGTAATCTGCCTTCCTGTTCTTGCCACCAAAGTGGATAACCTCACATTTATCCGCATTAAACTGCATTTGCCCACTCACCCAACCTGTCCAAGTCATCCTGCATTATCTCAACATCCTCCGCACATTTCATACTGCCACCCAGCTTTGTGTCATCTGCAAATTTGCTAATGTTACTTTTAATCCCTTCATCTAAATCATTAACGTATATTGTAAATAGCTGCGGTCCCAGCACTGAGCCTTGCGGTACCCCACTAGTCACCGCCTGCCATTCTGAAAGGGACCCATTAATCCCTACTCTTTGTTTCCTGTCTGCCAACCAATTTTCTATCCCTGTCAGTATCCTACCCCCAATACCATGTGCTGTAATTTTGCCCACTAATCTCCTATGTGGGACCTTATCAAAGGCTTTCTGAAAGTCCAGGTACACTGGCTCTCCCTTGTCCATTTTCATAGTTGCATCCTCAAAAAATTCCAGAAGATTAGTCAAGCATGATTTCCCCTTCGTAAATCCATGCTGACTCGGACCAATCCTGTTACTGCTATCCAAATGTGCCGCTATTTCATCCTTTATAATGGACTCCAGCATCTTTCCCACCACTGATGTCAGGCTAACTGGTTCTATAATTCCCTGTTTTCTCTCTCCCTCCTTTCTTAAAGAGTGGAATAATATTAGCTACCCTCCAGTCCTCAGGAACTGATCCTGAATCTATAGAACATTGGAAAATAATTACCAATGCATCCAAGATTTCTAGAGCCACCTCAAGTACCCTGGGGTACAGACCATCAGGCCCTGGGGATTTACCATCCTTCAGTCCCATCGGTCTACCCAATACCATTTTCTGCCTAATGTGAATCTCCTTCAGTTCCTCCGCTACCCTAGATCCTCCGGCCACTTTTACATCTGGGAGATTGTTTGTGTCTTCCCCAGTGAAGACAGATCCAAAGTACCTGTTCAACTCGTCTGCAATTTCCTTGTTCCCCATAATAAATTCACCCGTTTCTGTCTTCAAGGGCCCAACTTTGGTCTTAACTAATTTTTTCCTCTTCACATACCTAAAGAAGCTTTTATTATCCTCTTTTCTATTCTTGGCTAGCTTGCCTTCGTATCTCATCTTTTTTCCCCATATTGCCTTTTAAGTTATCCTCTGTTGCTCTTTAAAAGTCTCCCAATCCTCTGGCTTCCCGCACATCTTTGCTATGTTATACTTCTTCTCTTTTATTTTTATACTATGCTTGACTTCCCTTGTCATCCATGGTCGTCCCTTACTCCCCTTAGAATCTTTCTTCCTCTTTGGAATGAACTGATCCTGCACCTTCCCAGAAGTACCTGCCATTGTTGTTCCACTGTCATCCCTGCTAGGGTATCTTTCCAGTCAGCTTTGGCCAGCTCCTCCCTCATGGCTCCCCAGTCCCCTTTGTTCAACTGCAAAACTGACACTTCTGATTTTCCCTTCTCCCTCTCAAATTGTATTTGAAAACTTATCATATTATGGTCACTACCTCCTAATGGCCTCTTTACCTTGAGTTCCCTTATCAAATCCGGTTCATTACACAACACTAAATCCAGAATTGCCTTCTCCCTGGTAGGTTCCAGTACAAGCTACTCTCGGAATCCATCTCGGAGGCACACCACAAACTCCCTTTCTTGGGGTCTGGACCAACCTGATTTTCCCAGTCTACCTGCGTGTCGAAATTCCCCATAACAACCGTAGCATTACCTTTGCGACATGCCAATTTTAACTCTTGATACAACTTGCACCCTATATCCAGGCTGCTGTTTGGGGCCCTGTAGATAACTCCCATTAAGGTTTTTTTGCCCTTACAATTTCTCAGTTCTATCCATACTGACTCTACATCTCCTGATTCTGTGTTGCCCTTTGCAAGGGACTGAATTTCATTCCTCACCAACAGAGCCACCCCACCCCCTCTGCCCACCTGTCTGTTCTTTTGATAGGATGTATACCCTTGAATATTTATTTCCCAGCCCTGGTCCTTTTGCAGCCATGTCTCTGTTATTCCTACAACATCATACTTGCCAATTTCCAACTGAGCCTCAAGCTCATCCACTTTATTTCTTATACTCCGTGCATGGATATATAATACTTTTAATCCATTAGAGTACTCCCCTCACCTTTCACATCGATTCCTATTGCACTTGGCCATACTCTCCGATCCCTTCCTGAGCTTTCTGCCCCATTAATTCTGTTGTCTTTCTTAACTTTCCTTATTCTCTCTTTCCCTTTAACTCCATCCTTATATTTCCTCTCTTCCCCCCCCCCACTATTAAGTTTAAACACACCAGTGTAGCAGTGGCAAACCTGCCTGCCAGAATGCTGCTCCCCCGCCTGTTAAGGTGCAACCCGTCCCTTTTGTACAATTCATCCTTGCCCCAAAACAGATCCCAGTGGTCTAAGAATCTAAATCCCTGCTTCCCCTGGGGCCATGGCCCAGTCATGGCCATGGGACCAAGATCGCCCATGTCATACAGCACGGCACATAATGATGATGTCATATGACCCTGCACATAATGATAGAAACATAGAAACGTACAGCTCAATACAGGCCCTTTGGCTCACAGAGCTGTGCCGAACCTCGCGTTACCCATAGCCCTCCATTTTTCTGAGCTCCATGTACCTATCCAGGAGTCTTTTAAAAGACCCTATCATATCCGCCTCCACCACCGTTGCCGGCAGCCCATTCCACGCACTCACCACTCTCTGTGTAAAAAAACTTACCCCGACATCTCCTCTGTATCTACTTCCAAGCACCTTAAAACTGTGCCCTCTCGTGCTAACCAGTTCAGCCCTTTAACATCAAAAAAAGATGGGCTGGCATTGGAGAAAGTCCAGAGGAGGTTCAAAAGAATGATCCTGGGAATGAAAGGGTTAAGTTTTGAGGAGCGTTTGATGGCCCTGGGCCTGTACTTGCTAGAGTTTAGAAAAATGTGGGAGGATCACATTGAAATCTATTAAATACTGAAAGGCCTAGGCAGAGTGGATGTAGAAAGGCCGTTTCTTTCTGTATGGGAATCTAAAATCAGAGGACACAGCCTGAGAATACAAGAATGTCCCTTTTCGAATAGAGACAAGGAGGGATTTCTACAGTCGGGGGTGGTGAATCTGTGGAAATAATTGCAAGATATGGCTGTGGAGGCCACGTCATTGGGTAAGTGGAGGTTGATAGGTTCTTGTTTAGTAAGGGGGGGTCAAAGGTTATGGAGAGAAGGCTGGAGAAAGAAAATATCTCAGCCATGATGGAATTCTGGAGCAGGCTCGATGGGCTGAATGGCCTCATTTTGCTCCTGTGTTTTCTGGTCTTATGGCAAGAGATCGATTTTCAAAAGGAATAACTGATACCTCCTCTTTGCTTTCATATTAGAGCTGACGAGACACGAAACAACCAGGCTACCTGGGTGGAACAGGTGGAGAAGTACGAAGACGAAAACATGGGGAACTTCAAAAGGATCTACCCGAGCTCCACTTCAGAGAAATACAAGAAGTTCTTGGAAACAGTTGACTCCAAGGCTCGGGAAGAATATGTCAGGCAGGTTTACACTGCCCCTCCCAGTCCTGCCCCCTCCCTCCCTCCCTCCCTCCCTCTCCAGTGTCCCACAGCCACCCAGTGTCCCATCACCTGTCAAACGGTGAAAGGCCTCGAAAGAGTGGATGTGGGAGATGCTTCCTATGGAGGGAGAGTCTTGGACCAGGGAACACAGCCTCAGAACAGAGGCAGAGGAGTGTCCTCTTAGAAAGGAGGAGAGGAGGAATTTCTTTAGCCAGAAAGTGGTGAATCTGTGGAATTTGCTCCACAGGTGGCTGTGGAGGCCAAGTCATTGGGTATATTTAAAACAGATGCTGATAGATTCTTGATTGGTCAGGGCATGAAGCGATAAGGGGAGAAGGTAGGAGATTGCGGCTGAGAGGGAAAATGGATCAGCCATGATGAAATGGCAGAGCAGACTTGATGGGCCAAATGGCCTAATTCTGATCTGCATCTTATGGTCTTAACCACATTCTCTACTACCCCTCTATAATCCCTCCCCAATCCTTTGGCCTTCTTTCTAATCCCACACCACTTCCCCACTACCCACAACACAATTGTGTCGCGTTCTGGTTGCCTCATGATTGGAAAAGTGCAGAGGAGGTTTACCAGGATGCTGCCCAGATCAGAGAGCATGTCTTTATGGGAATGGGTGAATGAGTTAGGGCTTTTCTCCTTGGAGCGAAGGAGGGTGAGAGGTGACTTGATGAAGAAGATGAAAAGGGCATAGATCAAATGGGCAGTCAGAGACTTTTTCCCAGGTTGGAAGTGGCTAATGGGGAAGGGGGGCATCATTTTAAGGTAATTGGAGGAAAGTATAGGGGGGATGTCAGAGGTAAATTCTTCACACAAAGAGTAGTGAGTGCATGGAACACCCTGCCAGGGGTGGTGGTAGAGGCAGATACATTAGGGACATTAAAGAGACTGTTAGTTGGGCACATGGATGATAGAAGAATGGAGGGCTCTGTGGAAGGGAAAGGTTAAATTGACCTTAAAGTAGGTTAAAGATTAGCACCACATCGTGGGGTGAAGGGCCTGTACTGTGCTGTCAGGTTCTATGTTCTGTCCCTCCACAGCTATATATTCTTACCATCATTAAGGACCCCCACCACCCAGGACATGCCCTCTTCTCATTGCTACCATCAGGGAGGAGGTACAGGAGCCAGGAACAGCTTCTTCCCCTGTGCCACCGGATTTCAGAATGGACATTGAGCCCAGGAACACCACTTCACTGTTTCTTGCAGTCTTTTTGCACTACTCATTTAGTTTAATTTTTAGTATGTTTCCTATTGCAACTTACAGTGTTTTTATGTCGCAAGTTTCACAACAACTTTCCCAATATATGTCAATGATGTGAAACCTGATTCTGATCAAGTGTGGTGATTCATCACTGGTGATACGGAACAGAATCAGAATTTGGTTCATATCACTGGGATATGTCGTGAAACTTGTTGTTACGTGGTAGCAGTACAATGTAATACATAATAATCAAAACTGTGAATTACTGTTTATATATAATAGTTAAATTAATGAAGTAGTGCCAAAAGAGGGGGAGAAAAGTAGCGATCTCGTGTTCATGGTTTCATTGTCCATTCAGAAACCTGATGGCTGAGGGGAAGGAGCTGTTCCTGAGTTGTTGAGTTTGTGCCTTCAGGCTCCGGTACCTCCCCCCTGATGGTTGCAGTGAGAAGAGGGCATGTCCTGGGGATGGGGGTCCTTGATGGTGGAGGCCGTCTTTTTGAGGCATCGCTCCTTGAAGATGCCCTGGATGCTGGGGAGGTTAGTGCTCATGATGGAGCTGACTGAGTTCACAACTTTCTGTAGCTCCTTTTGGTCCTGTGCAGTGCCCACCCACCCCCGCCACCATACCAGATGGTGATGCAGCCGATTAGAATGCTCTCCATGGTACATCTGTAGAGATTTGCAAGTGTCTTTGCAGACATACTAAATCACCTCAGCCTCCTCATGATGTATAGCCGATGTTGTGCCTTCTTTGCAACTGCATCGATATCCTCAGAGATGTTGACACCCAGGAACATGAAATTGCTCACTCTCTCCACTTCTGATCCCTCTGTGAGGACTGATGTGTGTTCCCTCGTCTTACCCTTTGAGGTCTGCAATCAGTTCTTTGGTCTTACTGACGTTGAGTGCAAGGTCAGGTACACTTCCCATTCCTATGTCAAAGAGCACCCCACCCCCCTCAATGTTAGACTCGCGGGTGATTCTTGCCCCCGGTACTGCTCCCTCTGGAACAGCTGAGCGTGCTGGCCCTACTGGGCATGAGGTTGGAACATTGAAGGGGTGGGAGAGGGCATTGTTAATATTGGTGCAATGGCTTGGTATTGAAAATCTCGCTATCTCTCCAGGCAGATGCACGGGGAAATTCAGCAGAGTCAGGAGCAGAAGGAAATGCTCCTCAAAGAACGGGGGTTCCCTGAAGAGAACCTGCAAGAAGAGTCCCAGTTGCAGGAGAATCCGACCCTGTTGATCTTGGTGTCACCAGAAGGACTGCAGACGTCATCATCCTCCACTCCTGTAAGAGTTACTCTTGGTTGACGTGCTAAGTCGCCTTAGGTGGGACTAATGATTTAATCTACGAGATGTAGATGATTTCAACTGAGCTGACATCTTGTAGATGATTTACAGCTCAGCTCAAAGCAACCCCTCAGCTAAGTCAAGATTAGGAATTAAATATCCAAGGATATCAGGTTATCCGGTATGATAGGCAGGAAGGTAAGGGAGGTGGGGTAGCGCTCTAAGGAAGAGATCAGTGCGACAGTGAGAGACGGTATAAGATCTAAGGAGCAGAACGTTGAGTCCGTCTAGGTAGAGATTAGGAACAGTAAGGGAAAAAAAACCACTGGTGGGAGTTGTCGATCAGCCACCAAATAATAACATTACAGTGGCACAGGCAATAAACAGAAATATCTCAGGCACATAAGAATGGAACAGCAGTTATCATGGGAGACTAACTTGCACATAGATTGGGTGAATCAAGTTGCTCAAGACAGTCTTGTGGAGGACTTCATCGAACGCATAAATGATGGCTTTCTTGAACAGCGTGTTACTTAACCTACAAGAGAATGTGTTATCTTAGATCTGGTCCTGTGCAATGAGAAAGATAAAATTAGTAATCTTGTAGTTAGGGATCCTCTTGGAAAGAGTGATCACAGTATGACTGAGTTTCCCATACAAATGGAGGGTGCAAAAGTAGTCTGGGAACACAGGCTATATGGTGGGACTATTGAGGAGCAGTGGTAGACTGTCAAAGAGATTTTTCACGGTGCTCTACAAAAGTATATTCCAGTTAAAAGCAAGGACAATAAAGGTGGGGAGAGCCAGTCTTGGATAACTAAGTAAATTAAAGAAGGTGTCAAACTAAAAGCGTGTGAATAGAAAGCCTCCAAGAGTAGTGGGAAACTGGAAGACTGGGAAAATTTCAAACAGCAACAAAGACCCATCAAGCAACTAATAAAGAAAGGGAATAAGGAAAGAAAATAAACTAAAATTCTCTGGATTGTGGGCAGGTTCTGGTGGATTAGAAGACGGTGAATGTCACGCCACTGTTCAAAAAATGATGTAGGCAAAAGCAGGTAACTATAGGTCAGTTAGTTTAACATCTGTAGTTGGGAAAATGCTTGAAGCTATCATTAAAGAAGAAATAGCGAGGCATCTGGCAGGAAATGGATCCATCAGGCAGATGCAGCATGAATTCAGCAAGGGCAGATCCTGTTTGACAAAGTTACTGGAGTTCTTTGAGGATATAACAAGTGCAGTGGATAGAGGGGAACAGATAGATGTTATTTACTTGGATTTCTGGAATGTGTTTGATAAGGTGCTGCATAAAAGACTTATCCATAAGATAAGGATGCAAAGAGTTGGGGTGATGTATTAGCATGGATACAGGATTGGTTAACTGAAAGAAAGCAGAGTTGGGATACATGGGTGTTACTCTTTTTGGCAATCAGTGGTGAACGGTGGTGCCATACGGGTCGGTGCTGGGCCTGCAACTGTTCACGATATATATTAACGATCTCGAAGAGGGAACCGGGTGTAGTGTATCGCTTAAGTTTGCTGATGATACCAAATTGAGTGGAAAAGTAAATTGTGCAGAAGATACAGAGAGATATGTATAGATAGGTTAAGTGAGTGAGCAAGGGTCTGGCAGATGGAGTACAATGTTGGTAAGTGCGAGGTCATCCACTTTGGAAGGAAAAATGGAAGAGCAGATTATTATTTAAACGGTAAAAATTTCTAGCATACTGCTGTGCTGAGGGACTTGGGAGTACTTGTGCATGAATCACAAAAGGTTGTTTTGCAGGTGCAGCAGGCTATCAAGAAAGCAAATGGAATACAGTATTGGCCTTCATTACCAGAGGGACTGAATTGAAGAGCAGGGAAGTTATGCTGCAACTGTACAGGGTACTGGTGAGGCTGCACCTGGAGTACTACATGCAGTTCTGGTCTCCATACTTGAGGAAGGATATACTGGCTTTGGAGGCAGTTTGATGGTCAGGTTGGGATTGGTGCGGGGAGAGTAGAGGGCAGTGCATTCAGTGGAGGAGTGAAGGAGTGATGAAGTCGATGTCCTGTCGGCAATTCGAGATGAGAAGATCCAGAGCAGGCAGAGAACCAGAGCGGGGAGTCCAAGGAGAGGAGGAGGTGAGTGAGGGTAATTTCAGAGATGTGAGAGCGAATCTTTTACACAGAGAGTGGTGGGTGCCTGCGGTGGCGGTAGAGATAGATACATTAGAGATTTTTAAGAGACATTTAGAGAGGCACATGAATGTGAGGAAGATGGGAGGATATGGACACTGTGTAGGCAGGAGAGATGAGCTTAGTTAGCTATTTGATTACTAATTTAATTGGTCTGGCACAACATTGAGGGCCGAAGGGCCTGTTCCTGTACTATACTGTTGTATGTTCTATTAAAGGACTCCTGCCCTCAGCTGCAGGGATATCTTTGAACGAACGTCTGAGGGTCACGCCAGTGGGTCTTTTCACTGGTTTAGCCTTCAGCCCAAGCGGGGCTTTGGTTCGGAGGTTGGGAACGCGAGCTGGCTTTCAAGTTAGCAACCAAACCTGTTGGTAGATGTTTGCCCTGGCCAGACAGCTTGGTGTCAGCGTGAGTGAGAGAGAGAGAGGATTCCAGTCTTTCTGCATGTAAGGATGTAATGCTGAGGCTTTATAAGGCAGTAGTGAGGCCTCACCTGGAGTCTTGTGTGCATTTTTGGGCCCCTTATCTCAGACAGGATGGACTGATATTGGATGTTTGAATAGGCAGCTCAGGCAACGCATCACCAAATAATTAGATAGGGCGTCAGAGGTTAAAGGAAAAATAGGTTTGAGAGGGAAATGCATCAGCCATGATGAAACAGCGGAGCAGACTCGATAGGCTGAAAGGCCTAACTCTGCTCCAATGTCTTCAGTTCTTCCGGTCTTTCATATGGAGACTGTCCTCCAGTCGGCTGAAGGAGTCTGTTAATGAGCTAGACCTGGAGGTCCTCCATTGGTTGGAATGGACCATGGATGTTGTGTCCCAGCTGTCTACATGATGTGCAAGCCAGGGAAGTACAACACGGAGAGCAAGTTGTTGCCCACGCAGCAGGCTAGCTCTCTCCATTGCAGCTGATGAATGCAAAGGAATGGCAGAGATTGACAGTTTGGCATCAGCCCAAAGCGACTGGTCTTAAGGCGTCAGTAACCCACCTAGGTGCCTTCTCCTGGCAGTCGAAACTGTTCCGCCGGTCTTAGTAGCTCAGCCAGACGTGAAGGCCAGGAGCTGGACTTGGTTGTCAGAAGCCTGCCCTGCCGTGCAATGTGATCATGTCTGCTCTATGCTGACTACAATTCTTTTTTTCCTGTACTGGTTTACGTATTAATAAACAGCCAGTAGGTGGAGATTGTGTCTCTCTCAGCCTTTGGCAGTCCATCAGGGTCAAGCATATTTTGCTTCCAACCCACAACACACACACCAAGTGCTGGAGGAACTCAGCAGGTCAGGCAGCAACTCTGGTGAGGAATAAAGAGTCGATGTTTCAAACCAAGACCCCCTCATCAGGACTGGAAAGGAACTGGGAAGAAGCCAGAATAAGACTGAGAAGTGGTGGGAGCGTGGAGGGAAGGAGTACAAGCTGGCAGGTGATAGGTGAGACCAGGTAAGGGGGAAGATGGATAAAGTTAGAAGCTGGAAGGGTTTAGGTCAGGGGTTCCCAATATCATAAAACCACAAGATATGGGAGCAGAATTAGGCCATTAGTCTGCTCTGCATTTCATTATGGCTGATCCATTTTCCCTCTCAGCCCCAATCTCCTGCCTTCTCCCTTTATCCCTTCATGCCCTGACCGACCTCTGCCTTAAATATACAAAAATACTCGGCCTTCACAGCAGGCTGTGGCAATAAATGCCACAGATTCACCACTCTCTGGCTAAAGAACTTTCTTCTCATCTTCCTATTCATCTCTAAAAGGACACCTCGCTATTATGAGGCTGTCCTCTGGTCTTAGACTCCCTACCATAAGAAACATCCTTCAAAGTTGCTGGTGAACGCAGCAGGCCAAGCAGCATCTATAGGAAGAGGCGCAGTCGACGTTTCAGGCCGAGACCCTTCATCAGGACTAACTGAAGGAAGAGTGAGTAAGGGATTTGAAAGCTGGAGGGGGAGGGGGAGATGCAAAATGATAGGAGAAGACAGGAGGGGGAGGGATAGAGCCGAGAGCTGGACAGGTGATAGGCAAAAAGGGGATACGAGAGGATCATGGGACAGGAGGTCCGGGAAGACAGACAAGGGGGTGGGGGGGTTGACCCAGAGGATGGGCAAGAGGTATATTCAGAGGGACAGAGGGAGAAAAAGGAGAGTGAGAGAAAGAATGTGTGCATAAGAATGAGTAACAGATGGGGTACGAGGGGGAGGTGGGGCCTTAGCAGAAGTTAGAGAAGTCGATGTTCATGCACACATTCTTTCTCTCACTCTCCTTTTTCTCCCTCTGTCCCTCTGAATATACCTCTTGCCCATCCTCTGGGTCAACCCCCCCCCCTTGTCTTTCTTCCCGGACCTCCTGTCCCATGATCCTCTCGTATCCCCTTTTTGCCTATCACCTGTCCAGCTCTCGGCTCTATCCCTCCCCCTCCTGTCTTCTCCTATCATTTTGCATCTCCCCCTCCCCCTCCAGCTTTCAAATCCCTTACTCAATCTTCCTTCAGTTAGTCCTGACGAAGGGTCTCGGCCTGAAATGTCGACTGCGCCTCTTCCTATAGATGCTGCTTGGCCTGCTGCGTTCACCAGCAACTTTGATGTATGTTGCTTGAATTTCCAGCATCTGCAGAATTCCTGTTATAAGAAACATCCTCTCCACAGTCACTCTGAGACCCCTTGCTTAATTGTACTGGTCCATGGCAAGTAAAAGGTTGGGAACCCCTGGTAGAGGTGGAAGAGTTAAAGGGCCGAAGGAGGAGGAATCTGATGGGAGAGGAGAGTGGACCATGGGAGAAGGGGAATTAGGAAGGGAAGAGGGTGAAGATGGGAAGGTCTTCATTGAGTTCACAACATCCAATCTGCTCTGGTACCACAGTATTTATGTGGGCTGTCCTGCTGAGACTCTGGACAATGTTGGCCCCTCCAGGACATTGATAGTTGGGTCTTAAACAACTGTTGGGTCATTGAATATCAGGGGTAAGCAGTTAGATGCCCTCTTGCTGGAGATATCATTACCTGGTGTACTGGTGGCATGATAACTTGGCTTCCTGGTGTCTGGCTATAACACTGAAGAGTCCCAAGCCTACTGTCTCCCCTGTACCACTGGGACCTTTCTTACCTGTCTGCTGTAGTAGTGAAATCTGCCCCAAAACCTTGTAAATTATAATTCTTTGAGGACAAAGAAATCTGGCTGTGGGAAACAAGCTTTGATTGTGTAGAGCTTTTCATTGATGGCATGAACTTCTATTTTTCCAACTACCGGTAATTTTTTCCCTCCTGCTTCCAATTCCCCATTCTGGCCTCTTTTCCACATCTCCCTATCACCTCCCCTGGTACCCCTCCTCCTTCCCTTTCTCCTGTGGTCCACTGTCCTCTCCTATCAGATTCCTCCTTCCCCAGCCCTTTTACCTTTTCCACCTATCACCTCCCAGCTTCTTACTTCATCCCGCTCCCCCACCCACCTAGCTCCACACATAATCTTCCAGCGAGTCCTCCTTCCCTTCTCCCCACCTTTTTTATTCTGGCTTCTTCCCCTTTCCCTTTCCAGTCCTGATGTAGGGTCTTGGCCCGGAAACGTCAACTGTTTATTCATTTCCGTAGATGCTGACTGACTTGCTGAGTTCCTCCAGTATTTTGTGTGTAGAATTCCATTTGCCTTTGCCATTATCTACATTACTCACAGCTAACTTTCTGTGACCCCCCCAGCTCTCCCTGTACAGTAACATTCTGTGATGTCACTCTCTCTCTCTCTCTGTTTAAAAGATATTTTTCTTTCTTACTCCTTTCACCATCATCATTATGTGTCATGCCGTATGATGTGGGCAATCATGGTCTTTGGCACTGTGGGCAATGGCAAACCTCTTCTGGGCCAGTGTCTTTACAGGACGGGTGACCCTAGCCATTATCAATACTCTTCAGAGACTGTCTGCCTGGCATCAGTGGTCGTATAACCAGGACTTGTGATATGCACCGGCTGTTCGTACAACCAACCACCACCTGCTTCTGTGGTTTCATGTGACACTGATCGGGAGGGCTAAGCAGGTGCTATTCCTTGCCCAAGGGTGACCTGCAGACGAGTGGAGGGAAGGATCACCTTACACCTCCTTTGGTAGAGATGTATCTCCACCCCACCACCCAGCTACACCTTTAACCACACATTATAGTCCAGCTCCCCTGTGGCGTTTACCCTTCAGGGAAATATCTAAAATAACTCACACAAAATGCTGGAGGAACTCAGTAGGCCAGGCTACAGTGAATTCCAAATCACAACTGTCCATGTTAAAAAGAAATTACTTCATTGCCCCTCTGACCCAGGCCTAGGCTGATTCCAGACTGAACAAGAGGCCTGAGCGGAAATCCAGGAACTGGAATCTCAGTAGCCAAAGTGAAGAGATTTATGGCAACTTGAGAATTATCCTCAATCTCTTTCCTCCAGTTATTGACCCTCCTGCCACTGAAAGCTGTTTCTCTTGACCCACCCTCCAGTATTTGATTGCCTCTAATAAATCTGCCTTTATCACCTGTCTCAAAGGGCAGTAGCACTGGGGCTTCTCACATCTCACCACATTAAATGGTCCCCTCTCCCTGGGCCAGCTGCTCACTGACCTGTTCCATGGAAATAAATCTTTGACTACATCGTGTTCTTGTCACTGGTGCCATTGTCAAGGATTCTCCTGCACGCCTCTCTGAGTCTTTGAGGTGAAACTGAATGGTATTCTGAGCGTCACAAGTTCAGGACGTTCATCTGACACTGACTGCCAAGATTGTTTTTTACTGAGTGTTTTAAAATGCCAGCTGTTTTCAAAGTTTTTTTTCTTCTGTATCCTTCAGACCAGCCAAGTGCTAGGAATTGTCTCCAGCCCAAGCCAGCGAGCAGGCGGCTGGGAGGAGAAGAATGTGGGCCACAGCTGTGAATTGTCTCCAGGCAGAGCAGATGTTGAGCCAGAGCTGGTTTCTGAACAGAAGGCCGATGGCACAGAACACTGCTCGCTGCTCCAGAACCAATCCCAAGCAGAGCAGAAAGAACCAGGCCAGAAGCAGGAGCAGACAGAGGTTCCATCGGAGATCCCTGCTGAAGCACAAGAGGGAAATGCTGTGAGTGAGGCAGTGAACCAACCGGAGGCCAATGTGCAGAAGTTCCAACAGCAGGCCCAAGTCCCAGATAAACAAGAGGCCGAAGACGGGGATCAGCAGCAGGTTCAAGATCTGGTCCCACTGGAGCCCCAAGCTGTGAAAGAGGCCAAAGACCTGGCACAGCAGGAGACGGGAGATGAATACCCACCTCTACTGGTAATGTTGCAGCTCTAACAAAACCCTAGTTAGACTACGCTTGGGAGTATTGTGTTCAGTTCCAGTCACCTCATTACAGGAAGGATGTGGAAGCTTTAGGTAAGGTGCAGAGGAGATTTACCAGGATGCTGCCTGAACTGGAGGACATGTCTCGTGAAGATAGGTTTAGCCAGCTGAGGCTTTTCTCTTTGGAGCAAAGAAGGATGAGGGGTGACTTGATGGAAGTGTATAAGACAGATCAATTGGACAGCCAGAGTTTTCTTCCCAGGCAGAAATGGCAAATGCCAGGAAGCATAATTTCAAGGCGATAGGAGGGAAATATAGAGGGGATGATAGAGGCAGAGAGCAGTGGGTGCATGGAACACCCTGTCATGGGTGGTGCTAAAGGCAGATACATTAGGGGCATTCAGGAAATGCTTAGATGGGCACATGATGATGGAAAAATAGAGGGTTAAGTAGGAGAGAAGGGTTAGATTGATCTTAAAGTAGGTTAAAAGTTGGTACAACATGGTGGGTGAAAAGGAATGCACTGTGCTGTGGTGTTCGATGATCTATGTTCTAAATCACACATAGGCAAGTTGAGAATTTGAATTGACCAAGGCCTGTGTCAACAGGAAGCCCAAGTCATAGTCACAGAGCTATCGGTCCCTTTGCCCTAATGCCAACCACGATTACAGGGACTTGAGGACCTGAGTTATAGGAAAAGGCTGAATTGTTTGGGACTTCATTCCCCGGGGCGTAGGAGGTGGAGGGGAGACTTGATTGAGGGATACAAAATGATGAGAAGTATCCATAGTGTAAAGGCAGGCAGGCTTTTCCCACTGAGGTTGGGTGGCACTGAACTGGAGGTCATAGGTTAAGGGTGAAAGGTGAGTGTTCAAGGGGAACCTGAGGGGAATCTTCTTCACTCAGAGTGTGGAATGAGCTGCCAGCGGAAGTGGTAAATTGTGGTTAGATTGCAATATTGAAGAGAAGTTTGGATGGGTCCATAGATGGGAGGGTAGGGATGGCTACAGTCCAGGTGCTGGACGACAGGACTCGGCAGCTTAATAAATTGGCACGGCCTGGATGTGCTGAAAGGCCTATTTATGAACTAAATGACTCTTTGGCTGCTAATCTGTAGTCAAATACTCTACCACTGAGCTTATAAAATTAATTTTAAAATGACAAAATTTTAGAAAATACTAGAAACTGGAGCAGACCATGAATTTTTTGGCCTCTGTAAGACCATAAGACATAGGAGCAGAATTAGGCCATTTGGCCCATTGAGTCTGCTCTGCCATTCCATCGTGGCTGATTTACTATCTCTCTCAACCCTGTTCTCCTGCCTTCTCCCCATATCATTTGACGCCCTGACTAATCAAGAACCTGCCAACCTTCGGTTTAAATATACCCAATGACCTGTCCTCCGCAGCCGTCTTGTGGTAACAAATTTCACAGATTCACCACCCAATGACTGGATGCATTCGATGACCCTTATAGGATTCCAAGCATTTACAGGCTCTCTCAGGGTTAAGACAGGGTTCAGTTCCTGAGAACGGTCTATAAGATGGAAATGAACAGAAATAGTGCACGGGACAGGGTCACGGGAAAAACTACGACAGGGGAGCAAACAGGTGTGGCAAGAGCAGCTGCCAGCCCGTCTCACTGACCCAGTGAGAGGCTGAATTGAATTTGATTGAATTGAATATTATTTCTTACATCCTTCACATACACGAGGAAAAAAATCTTTATGTTACATCTCAGTTTGAATGTGCAATGTGTAATTTGTAGTAATTTGTAATAAATAGTATGTCCAGTAAATTATACAACAGTACAGTCGATATAGCTCAGAAATACAGTTGTGTCAGCGTGAATTAATCAGTCTGATGGCCTGGTGGAAGAAGCTGTCCTGGAGCCTGTTGGTCCTGGCTTTAATGCTGCGGTACCATTTCCCGGATGGTAGCAACTGGAACAGTTTGTGGTTGGGGTGACTTGGGTCCCCAGTGATCCTGCAGCCCCTTTGTACACACCT
Source organism: Mobula hypostoma (assembly GCF_963921235.1). NCBI lineage: Eukaryota > Metazoa > Chordata > Chondrichthyes > Myliobatiformes > Myliobatidae > Mobula > Mobula hypostoma. The sequence goes on along the minus strand of NC_086106.1, from coordinate 42,228,472 downwards.
GTCCTTGTAAATGTCGTGAATCATGGGAAGTTCACAACTACAGATGTGCTGGGCTGTCCACACCACTCTCTGCAGAGTCTTGCGATTGAGGGAGGTACAGTTCCCATACCAGGCACTGATGCAGCCAGTCAGGATGCTCTCAGTTGTGCCCCTGTAGAAAGTTCTTAGGATCTGGGGACTCATGCCGAATTTCTTCAACCGTCTGAGGTGAAAGAGGCGCTGCTGTGCTTTTTTCACCACACAGCTGATATGTACAGACCACGTGAGATCCTCGGTGACGTGTATACCGAGGAACTCGAAGCTGTTCACCCTCTCAACCCCAGATCCATTGATGTCTCCATTCCTCCTGTAGTCCACAACCAGCTCCTTTGTTTTTGCGACATTGAGGGAGAGGTTGTTTTCTTGACACCACTGTGTCAGGGTGATGACCACTTCTCTGTGGGCTGCCTTGCTATTATTTGAGATCAGGCCAGTCAGTGTATAGAGAGTCTGTTCAGTGGTCCCATCACTGCTCGGCCTGAACCGGCCCCCTGATTGTAGTGGCTTGGCTGGATGGAGAATGCAGTGTGGGGAGCGAACACCAACTTACAGAACCACCAATGCCATCTGGGGCACAGGCCTTTGACAGCAGCTCGCCAGAGTCCTCCATCCTGGGAGTCTTTCAACCTGTTCCCAGGTGTGGCCCATCTTCTTGGCATATCCTTCCTCTGCCAGGGATGGAGCTTCTGTTGGGGTTTCTGTAGCTCTGGGTTTTTAACCCCATGCCCAGGTGGCGGGGTGGTGGGAGTGAAAGCAGTTGGGAAAGCTCCATTCCCACAAGGTAGAAGATTCCTGCGGCGTCGGAGAGTCATAGAAAAATACGGCAGAGAAGCAGGCCCTTCAGCCCATCTAGTCCATGCCAAGCCATTTTAAACCGTCTATTCCCATCGACCTGCACCAGGACCATTGCCATCCATATCCCCTACCATCCGTGTACCTATCCAAACTTCTCTTAAACGTGGAAACCGAGCTCGCACGCACCACTTATGCTGGCAGCTTGTTCCAAACTCTCCCCACCCTCTGAGTGAAAATGTTTCCCCTCATGTTTCCAGCTGGCAAATGCAGTTACTGATTTGCCCATCCTGAAAGAAACTGTTCGAGTTTTGAACAGATACTAATGGGTCCCTTGCAATTATTTTCCGAGAACATTAAACTGATCCAACACCGTGCCTTTTCTTTAAAATATCTCAGTCAGGTTAGACTGAAATGTCTAGACAGAGCGGACGTGGAGAGGATGTTTCTGAAAGTGGGAGAGTGGAGTACCAGACAGTGCAGCCTCAGAAATGAGGTTTGTCACTTTAGAATAGAGATGGGGAAGAATTTCTTTAGCCAGAGGGTGGTGAATCTGGAATTCATCGCCACAGGCGGCTGTGGAGGCCAAGTCATTGGGGATATTTAAAACCTATCACGGCTCTTGATTAGTCAGGGCATCAAAGGTTATGGCAAGAAGGCAGGAGAATGTGGTTGAGGTTATAAATCAGCCATGATGGAATAGAAGGACGTCCCTTTAGAATGGAGATGAGGAGGAATTTCTTTAGCCAGAGGGTGGTGAATCTGTGGAATTCATCGCCACAGACGGCTGTGGAGGTGTACTTAAAATGAAGGTTAAGAGGCTCTTGATTAGTAAGGGTGTCAGAGGTTACGGGGAGAAGGCAGAAGGCTGGGGTTGAGATGGACAATAAATCAGCCATGAAGGAATGGTGGAGCAGACTCGGAGGGCCAAGTGGCCTAATTCTGATGCTAAGATTTATGATCTATCTACGAATAGGTTATGAGGTCAGCACAACATCGTGGGCTGAATAGCCTGCAAAATTATGTGTTCTAAACCTTTCATCTATATTTCTGTTTTCTTCAGAATACCCAGTCGGAGATCTTCGAGGAGCTTGACCAGAAGAGCACAGTTGTTGGGGAGGAAACCGAACCAGCGGACGCGTGCAGCACGCTGCCAGCCGAAAGCACAGAGCAGAATGGGAGCTCGAGGCAATTCCTCCCTGAGGTCCAGAGTCAGCCCAGGAACCAAGGTGGCCTCGAGGCCCAGGCGTTCCCCCAAGAGGGGCAAAAGGCCACAAGAGAGACGCTGAGCGCAACGGGCAACCCGCATGCCGCCTCGAAGGCCATCAAGAAGTTGTCTAAGGTCCTGAAACGCAACCGCAGCCAAGTGGGCCTGGCAAGCAATGTGAATTGTTCCGGACAGACTGATGCTGCAGGGCACGCTAATGTCACTGAGGAGATTTCAAATGCACCTCGGGATCAGCGTGATTCCTGTTGCAACTGCTGGGGTTACAGTAAGTGAAATACAACCTTTTAGCCTTCTAAACTCGAAATCTGGGTTTCCTCACTTGCAGGGACTCCACAGTTTGTGTTCTCAGTATTACTTGTTTAGTCTTTGTATTTGCACAGTTTGTCTTCTGTTGCACATTGGTTGCTTGTCAGCGATTGTGTGTACAGTGCCTCTAAAAAAGCATTCGTCCCCCTTGGAGGTTTTCATGTTTTGTTGTTTTACAACACTGAATCATAGTGGATTTAATTTGGCTGTTTTGACACTGATCAACAGAGAAAACCTCTTTTGTGACCAAGTGAAAACAGATCTCTACGAAGTGCTCTAAATTAATTACAATTATTAAACACAAAACAATTGACTACATAAGTATTTTTCCCCTTCAAGTCACTATTTAATAGATGCACCTTTGGCAGCAATTATAGCCTTGAGTCTGTGTGGACAGGTCTCCATCAGCTTTGCACATCTGGACACTGCAATTTTTCCCCTTCCCCTTCCTTCTTTACAAAACTGCTCAAACTCTGCTGGATTTGCATGAGGATTCCGTGGGGCAACACCGTAGCGTAGTGGTTAGCACAATACTTTACAGTACCGGCGACCCCAGTTCAATTTCAGCCGTTGCCCGTAAAGAATTTGTATGTTCTCCCCATGACCGCGAGGGTTTCCTCCGGGTGCTCTGGTTTCCTCCCACAGCCCAAAGACCTACCGGTTGGTAGGTTGATTGGTGGTTGTAAAACTGTCCTGTGATTGGGCTGGGATTAAATCAGGGGATTGCTGAATGTGTGCTAGATTTTATTACAGCCTTATGGGCAGAGCAAAACTGAATTATTAGTTGTTGAATTAAGTGTTTCAGGAAACAATTAAGTGTCCAACGCGTCACCAGCACCGGACTACCAGCCATCAAGGATGTATTCCAAGTTCAAAGTACAAAGTACAGTAATTATCAAAGTATGCTTACGGTGCACAGCCTCGAGGCTCATCTTCTTCCAGGCAGCCACAAAACAAAGAAATGTCAGAGAACCCACTTAAAGAAAGCAGCCCACGAAACAAGACCATCAGACATGCAAAGTCACGCAAACAACAGAAACCACAAACGAGTAACGCTCAGAACATCAAACATCAGAACGCAGGATCCCCAGAAGTGGGTCCACACCCACGAGCCACCGGGGGGTGAGTGAAGCTGGTACAGGAGCTTACCCACCATCAAGGGCCAGTAACGTCAGGGAGGATCCCACCCACCCTGCTCACGGACTGTTTGTCCCTCTCCCATCGGGGAGGAGGCCGCATAAGCATCCACGCCTGGACCACCAGACTCAGAAACAGTGACTAACCCCAACACTAACCCACACCCCAACCACCACCACCTGATCATTTCCTGTCAGAGTCACCTTCTGTACAGACACTCAGTGATTCAGGAACAGCCTCTCCCCCGTCATCAGATTTCTGAATGGACATCGAACCTGTGAACACTAACTCACTATTTTCTTTTTGTCTTTTTGCACCACTTGTTTAATTCTTTAATTTTTTATATACTTACTGTAATTTACAGCTTTTATTTTCTATTGCAAGGTTCTGCTGCCGCACAACGACAAATTTCATGGGATATACTGATGGTATTAAAGCTGATTGTGATTTTGAGACACTCCTGTGCCGAGAGTCACTTTATGCACGTACAGTCAATCCATGTATATAAGCTATCTTATGTATTTATATTTATTGTGTTTTTATTATTATTATTATTGTGTTCTTTATCTTAAGGAGTTTATTTTAGTAGTGAGTTAAGCATCGATTTGTCGAACTTCTAGTTTTCTTCTTCACCATTCCCCATTCTCATTTCTCTCTCTCACCTTATCTCCTTACCTGCCCATCACCTCCCTCTGGTGCTCCACCATCGTCCCCTTTTTCCATGGCCTTCTGTCCTCTCCTATCAGATTCCCCCTTCCCCAGCCCTTCATCACTTCCACCAATCGACTTCCCAGCTCTTTACTTCACCCCACCCCCTCTTCCGGTCTCACCGATCACCTACCACCTCGTACTTGTTCCTCTCCTCCCCCACCCTCAACGTCTCCTCCCTTCCTTTCCAGTCCTGATGAAGGGTCTCAGCCTAAAGCCTCGACTGTTTACACTTTTCCGTAAATGCTGTCTGACCTGCTGAGATTTTCTGGCACTTTGTGTGTGTTGCCTTGGATTTCCAGCATCTGCAGATTTTCTTGTGTTTGGCTTGGTGTGTTTTATTTATCTCCTGCATCCCATCCAGAGTTATGATTATTTTGTTCTCCTTGACACTTGTGTACTGAAAATGACACTAAACAATCTTGAATGTTTTTCGATAGCTAAAGTATTCAGTTCATACCCCAGACAGGATCTGCTGCAGGAGCTGGTTACGGGACAGTGCCGTGGAACGCGACTGCAGGAACCCGCCTGAGCACCAGCAGAATCAAGTTGCCGAGAGGTTTCCCACCGCGTCTGCCTATCCCGAGAGGGTGACCGAGGACAGGAGCGGAGGGAAGCTGTGCGTGTCCTCCGAGCCCCCAGCTTTGCACCTCCGTGGCTCTACCTGTTCCACAAAACACAGGATTAGACAAAGCGACCTCAACAGTCATGGCAGGTAAAAACAAAAGGTGAACGCCAGAAGTTTTCTCTGGGGTTTCCTCTGGGTGCTCCGGTTTCCTCCCACCGTCCAAAGACGTACCGGTCAGTAGTTTAATTGGTCATTGTAAATTGCCCCGTGATTAGGCTGGTGTTAAATCAGGAGATTGCTGGGCGGTGAGGCTCGAAGGGCCGGAAGGGTCAATTCTGTGCTGTCTCTCAATCAATGAATCAATCAACCTAACCCTCCCCTCCCGCACAGCCTGCCATTTTCCATCATCCGTCAGCCTATCCAAGTGTCTGTAAAGCACCACAGTCAGCGTAATGCCTTCAGTGCCACCAGGTTCAGGAACAGTTATTACCACTCAACCATCAGGGTGAAGGTACAGGAGCCTCAGGACCCACACCACCAGGATCAGGAACAGTTATTACCCCTCAACCATCAGGAAGGAGGTACAGGAGCCTCAGGACCCACACCACCAGGTTCAGGAACAGTTATTACCCCACAACCATCAGGGTGAAGGTTCAGGAGCCTCAGGACCCACACCACCAGGATCAGGAACAGTTATTACCACTCAACCATCAGGGTGAAGGTTCAGGAGCCTCAGGTCCCACACCACCAGGTTCAGGAACAGTTATTACCACTCAACCATCAGGGTGAAGGTACAGGAGCCTCAGGACCCACACCACCAGGTTCAGGAACAGTTATTACCCCTCAGCCATCAGGAAGGACGTACAGGAGCCTCAGGACCCACACCACCAGGGTCAGGAACAGTTATTACCCCACAACCATCAGGAAGGAGGTACAGGAGTCTCAGGACCCACACCACCAGGGTCAGGAACAGTTATTACCCCTCAGCCATCAGGAAGGAGGTACAGGAGCCTCAGGACCCACACCACCAGGGTCAGGAACAGTTATTACCCCTCAGCCAGGGGTGCAGTGCTGCCGGATCTAACCAGAGTACCACTCCGGCACCTCTGTAAAAAATGTCAAAATATATAAGCGGGGAATTTAACAGCGGCCGCTATAGTTGATTGGAAAGAGGCTCTTTTTCTCTTTGTGTTGATAGGAAAAAGAGTAGTGAGCAATGAACGAGAGGAAATACATTTCCAAATCTCCCAAATGGCTGCTCTCCTCCCCTGTTAACATTTCTCACTTACAAAATACGGTATTTTCTATTCGTACAGATACAATTATAATTTCTGTAAAGATTCAAGCTTCTTTCACTTTTTACATACTTAAAGACTAAACAGGATCTGTATTGGTCTAACCATGTAATACACGATGTGTGAGGATATTGTGAATATCCACACACACAGGTACACTTCCTGCCCAACCATTTCTGTGAGAGAAACGGTACGAGGCACAGTTGCCAACCTACCGCTTTTGATACTAATATTCACCAATATTCGTGGCTTTACCAATCGTTCATCAGACGTTCTTGTTTCATACTTGATTACTTGGTTCCAATTTAGGTGGCTGAAAGTGTAAAAAACTTATTTGCTTTGTTTCTGTTATTTTTATACCTGCTTAGGAACACTGCTCAGCACTGCGGGCCCTGCTGTCTGCTCTGAATCAGCCGTAGAAGTAAGGCTACATCTGTGGTGGTCGCCAATACAAAAGTAAATTTTTCTCACTAACAACCCTATGGCTTCTAAGCAAACAACGTTACCTTACTTGCTTGATAATTATATTTTATGATAATTAGTGAGCACAACCATGCAATACTTTGTCATATTATTAAATTAAGTATTATATGTTTTATTGTACCAGTTATACACTGAAGTGTAGTGATAGGCTATAATCTTGTTAATGTCGTAACTATCACTATATTTCTGTGGAGCTTGGGAATTCGTGTATTTCTTTCATCTTGGTTCAGTGCCTGACATTATAAGAAGCCCTATTCACATATATATGTCACACCCAATTTGTGTACCTGCTCAAGGCGAGTGAAGAGGACGGACGAGTGCGGGAGCGGTCGGCGATTCCGGGATGGCGGATACCGGAATTCGACGGTTCGGAGGTTGTTGGAGGTTCGGAGGTCGTTTGTGGACGGATCGGGGAGGTGTGAGCTCCGACGACTTAATCTGGTGCACAAAACTGACAAATTTACTGAGTGGCACCTTTGTTTTTTTTGTGTCCACTAGCCACACCACAAAAAGAGTTATAAAGTGTAACTTAACTGTACATTGTGTATTGTCTGATATTTTACAGTGTGGGCTTGTATCGGGGTGCATTACGTAGCGTCTACGCAAACGTGAGTACACAGTTTGGTAGGGCCTACGGCAGTTCCCCTGGACGGACGTGAGTTGATCGAGCCGAGCGTTACATATCTATCCAGCTAGGGTGCCTGAGACTTTTGCACACAGCGCTGTATTTGTCAACATGGAGCAGAGAGCGAGCTTGTAAATCTGGCAGGAGCAAAGAATGTTGGGAATGGCGAGGGTGGAGCACCGCGGGAGGGGTGTGGGACAGGTGGCAGAGGAGGAGTGCCAATGCACTTGGATGGCATGGTTGCAGACACACCCAGCCCTGAGACACCAGGCAAGGCCATTTGATTCCAAACAATTGGTTTATTGGTCATTACAGATGTCTCTCTGGTGCTTCCCACTCACTGCCTCTCCCTTCCCCTATTCCCAACCATGATCCCCCCTCTCCCAGTCCACAATAGAGACCCACATCAGAATCAGGTTGATCATCACTCACGTACGTAATGAAATTTGTATTTTTTTTTGCAGCAGTACAGTGTAATCCATAAAATCACTACAGCACTGTGCAAAAGTCTTTGGCACGCTATTTATATATATGTTTGTGTGTGTGTGTCTGTCCCTAAGAATTTGGCACAGTACTGTACATACTTTGATAGAAAATTTTTCAAAGTTCCAAGTTCAAAGTAAACTTTCACTTTTCATCTTGCAGGCAGTAACAGTCCACGTTGGCAATGATCTGCAGAAAAACCGCTTCAGCCGTTTCTAGGAGATTCAACGCCTCTACAGTGCACTGATGCCCCTGTCCACTTATGCTCCAGCCTCTTCCGTCTTGGACATGATACGACGCCGCTTAAATTTGAGAAGAAATCATTTTATAACTTACTAATCTACTGAGTGGAAATTTTAGTCCTTAACTTCCTACTTTTTGTAAATGTATCTGTTTCCAAAACGTATTAAATATATTTAAAGCTTGCAAACCACTGTAATGTTGCATCAGTTCTTTTGCCTCCCCAGTAGATAACGTGTTGATGATATTTTACCTGTATGGTTGAGGGAGGGAGAGATAGCGGTGGGAACATTGACACATAGAAACAAAGAAAATCTACAGCACAATACAGGCCCTTTGGCCCACAAAGCTGTGCCGAACATGTCCCTACCTTAGAAATTACCTAGGGTTACCCATAGCCCTCTATTTTTCTAAGCTCCATGTTCCTACCCAGGAGTCTCTTAAGAGACCATTTTGTTTCCGCCTCCACCACCACCGCTGGCAGCCCATTCCATGCACTGACCACTCTCTGCATAGAAAAACTTACCCCTGACATCTCCTCTGTACCTACTTCCAAGTACCTTAAAACTATGTCCTCTCGTGCTAGCCAGTTCAGCCCTGGGGAAAAGCGTCTGACTATCCACACAATCAATGCTTCTGATTATCTTGTACACCTCTATCAGCCACCTCTCATCCTCCGTCGCTCCAAGGAGAAAGGGCTGAATTCACTCAATCTATTCTCACAAGGCATGCCCTCCAATCCAGGCAACATCCTTGTAAATCTCCTCTGCACCCTTTCTATAGTTTCCACATCCTTCCTATAGTGAGGCGACCAGAATTGAGGGCAGTACTCCAAGTGGGGTCTGACCAGGGTCCTAAGGAGCTGCAACATTACCTCTCGGCTCTTAAACTCAATCCCACAATTGATGAAGGCCAATGCACTGTATGCGTTCGTAACCATAGAGTCAACCTGCGTAGCAGCTTTGAGTGTCCTATGGACTCAGACCCCAAGACCCCTCTGATCCTCCACACCGCCAAGAGTCATCATTAATACTATTTTCTGCCAACATATTTGACCTACCAAAATGAACCACCTCACACTTATCTGGGTTGAACGCCATCTGCCGTTTCTCAGCCCAGTTTTGCATCCTATCAATGTCCCACTTTAACCTCTGACAGCCATCCACACTGTCCACAACACACCCAACCTTTGTGTCATCAGCAAATTTACTAACCCATCCCTCCACTTCCTCATCCAGGTCATTTATAAAAAATCACAAAGAGTAGTGGTCCCAGAACAGATCCCTGAGGCACACCACTGGTCACCGGCCGTCATGCAGAATATGACCCATCTACAACCAGTCTTTGCCTTCTGTGGGAAAGCCAGTTCTCGATCCACAAAGCAACGTCCCCTTGGATCCCATACCTCCTTACTTTCTCAATAAGCCTTGCATGGGGTATCTTATCAAATGGCTTGCTAAGATCCATGTACACTACAACTATGGCTCTACCTTCTTCAATGTGCTTAGTCACATCCTCAAAAAATTCAATCAGGATGTAGGGCACGACCTGCCTTTGACAAAGCCATGCTGACTATTTCTAATCATATTATGACTCTCCAAATGTTCACAAATCCTGCCTCTCAGGGTCTTCTCCATCAACTTACCAACCACTGAAGTAAGACTCACTGGCCTATAATTTCCTGGGATATCTCTACTCCCTTTCTTGAATAAGGGAACAACATCCGCAACTCTCCAATTCTCCGGAGCCTCTCCTGGCCTCATTGATGATGCAAAGATAATTGCCAGAGGTTCAGCAATCTCCTCACTTGCTTCCCACAGTAGCCTGGGGTACAACCCGTCTGGTCCCGGTGACTTATTCAACTTGATGCTTTCCTAAAGCTCCAGCACATCCTCTTTCTTAATACCTACATTCTCAAGCTTTTCAGTCCACTGCAAGTCATCCCTACAATCGCCAACATCCTTTTCCGCCAAGACTATATGGTCAGTAAAGAAACGAAATAAAAACAAGGGTCCAATCTTATTAAACAGACTGTTGCGCAAAGTTGGAACTCACTGATAAGTCGATCGTTCAACTGCGACTTCCTCCGACCGTCGCTGCCCTTCGGACTCTCGCTCCACGTCCGGCGGTCTCCCAACAAGTGCAGATGTTATCTAAGGCGGGGGGCGGGGGGTGGAGACTGGTTCCCTGTCACATCGCTCTGGGTAGATTTTTTCTGGATATCCGTTCTGACACGTGATGTCCGGCGCCGAGAGGAAAACTTCCAGGAGCTAAGCTGGCAGGGGAGAGACGGTGATGAAGAGCTAAGATCAAGCGTTCTTTACCTGAACGCTCTGATCGCCGGTGGTCATTTCAGCACACAGAGAGCGTTGGCAGGGGAGCGGCCTCGGGCTGACACGGGGTGGAATGTGGAGAGAATCGGCTCCGAAATCTGGCCCTTTCCCCCTGTGCAGCGGCGATGGAGGGAAGCATGGCTGGAGAGACGAGCGCATCAGAGAAGAGGAAGGCTGGAGAGACCAGCGCTTCGATTCGTGGGGCTGGGGTCAAGAAGACGGTCAGACTGAGCGTTCGAGATTTGAAAGAAGGCAACGGTTTCAGTAGGGAGACCTTCATTCGCAAGGTGCTACCGGATTGCCGTGGCTTCAAGGTGGACGATCTTTACAGCGTCCAGGATTTCGCCGGTTACTACGACGTCACCTTCGGGCACGCCCCAGGGTGGCAGAAGTTACGTGACTGCTTCAGTGAGAAGGGGAGCGAGGCGCCGCTGTCGCTACTAAAAGCGCAGCCCCTCTACGCCGACGTAACGCAGCAAGAGAGAACGGTTCTGGTACAAATGTTCAACCCCTATGTACCGGTCGTTGGCATCCTCACATTCCCAGCGCGATATGTGGAGAGCGTGGGCAAGTGTGAGAACGTCAACGGCAGTCTGGGAGTGTGGACAAGTAAAGGGCAGGTCAGGGTGAAGCTGAGGGTGGACACCAGCGGCTGTGTCATCCATCCATCCTCAGTGTTCGCGATAGGAGGGAACCGGGGCTTCCTGGTTTGTGCCGGGCAACCCAAGGTGTCCCGGAACTGCGGTAAGGCGGAGCACATCGCAGCCCAGTGTAAGGCTGTGCTGTGCAGAAACTGCACGGTGGAGGGACACGGAGGCCAAGTCCCGCCACCTCTGCGGGCAGGCGGACCACCTGTACAGGGCCTGACCGAAACGGGCGGGCTCCTACGCACAGGTGGCCGGGAGAGATGATAACATCGGAAAGGCCCGGGATGAGGAAGAGGCACAAAGATCTTTCTTTCTTTTTAAATCTTTTTATTGAATTAGTACACAAAGAGTAAAACATACAGCAACCAATACATTGTTAGGATATAAATATAAAAGTAATATTAATACAAAAGAAAACAATACAACGTATGTTAATTATAGAATAACAAGGTAATATAATTGCATAGATACCAACAGAACGAAAAAAAACAGAAAGAAAACCTACCGTGCAACTAACCTAACAAAGCAAAGCAATAGGCTAACTGGGTATATACTGGACTTTAAACAATTAAACAATCGCGTCCTCAAACCCGACAGATAAAATCCACGAAGGGAATGTATACGTGGTCAGAGAGAAAAAAAATAGTTACATTAAATGAAAATATTGAATAAATGATCTCCAGGTCTGTTCAAATTTAACTGAAGTATCATAAAGATTACTTCTGATTCTTTCCAAATTTAGACACAAATTGAGAGAACCAAAAAAACGTAGTTGGGGCATTAATCTTCTTCCAATTTTGTAGAATACATCTTTTCGCCATTAAAGTAAGAAATGCAGTCATTCTACGCGCTGAGGGGGGTAAATTATTAGAAGTTTTAGGTAATCCAAAGATAGCAGTAATAGGATGGGGAGAAATATCACTATTCAGAACCTTTGAGATAATATTAAAAATGTCTTTCCAAAAAGTTTCCAGAGTAGGACAAGACCAAAACATGTGGGTAAAGGAGGCTATCTCCCCATGACATCTATCGCAAAGAGGGTTAATATGAGGGTAATAACGAGCTAATTTATCTTTAGAGATATGTGCTCTATGGACAACTTTAAATTGAATTAAAGAGTGTTTGGAACAGATAGAGGAGGTGTTAATAAGTTGTAAAATATAGGTCCAGTCCTCAGCCAGGATAGTAAGACCCAATTCCCTTTCCCAGTCAGTCCTAATCTTGTCGAATGGAGCTTTCCTAAATTTCATGATAGTATTATAAATAGTAGCCGTTACACCTTTCTGAAACGGGTTAAGGTTGATGATAGCGTCTAAAATATTTCTGGGGGGTGGGGGTAAGGCCGGAAAGGAAGAGAGTATGGTATTTAGGAAATTTCTAACTCGCAAATATCTAAAAAAAATGTGTTCTTGGTAAATTGTATTTATTAGATAATTGTTCAAAAGATATAAGGGAGCCATCTGAAAATATGTAAGGAATGTAAGGGATAAATTTGTCCCGGTGAGGAAAGAGAAGCAGAATAAACAGTGTAAAGACAGTAAGGTAGAAGGACTGAAATGTGTGTACCTCAATGCAAGAAGCATCAGGAACAAAGGTGATGAACTGAGAGCTTGGATACATACATGGAATTATGATGTAGTGGCCATTACAGAGACTTGGCTGGCACCAGGGCAGGAATGGATTCTCAATATTCCTGGATTTCAGTGCTTTAAAAGGAATAGAGAGGGCGGGAAAAGGGGAGGAGGGGTGGCATTACTGGTCAGGGATACTATTACAGCTACAGAAATGGTGGGTAATGTAGCAGGATCCTCTTTTGAGTCCATACGGGTGGAAGTCAGGAACAGGAAGGGAGCAGTTACTCTACTGGGGTATTCTATAGGCCCCCTGGTAGCAGCGGAGATACAGAGGAGCAGATTGGTAGGCAGATTTTGGAAAGGTGCAAAAATAACGGGGTTGTTATCATGGGTGACTTTAACTTCCCTAATATTGATTGGCACCTGATTAGTTCCAAGGGTTTAGATGGGGCAGAGTTTGTTAAGTGTGTCCAGGATGGATTCCTGTCACAGTATGTGGACACGCCGACTGGGGGAATTGCCATACTAGATCTAGTACTAGGTAATGAACCGGGTCAGATCACAGATCTCTCAGTGGGTGAGCATCTGGGGGGCAGTGACCACCGCTCCCTGGCCTTTATAATTATCATGGAAAAGGATAGAATCAAAGAGGACAGGAAAAATTTTAACTGGGGAAAGGCAAATTATGAGGCTATAAGGCTAGAACTTGCGGGTGTGAATTGGGATGATGTTTTTGCAGGGAAATGTACTATGGACATAGAAACATAGAAACATAGAAAATAGGTGCAGGAGTAGGCCATTTGGCCCTTCGAGCCTGCACCGCCATTTATTATGATCATGGCTGATCATCCAACTCAGAACCCCGCCCCAGCCTTCCCTCCATACCCCCTGACCCCTGTAGCCACAAGGGCCATATCTAACTCCCTCTTAAACATAGCCAATGAACTGGCCTCAACAGTTTACTGTGGCAGAGAATTCCACAGATTCACCACTCTCTGTGTGAAGAAGTTTTTCCTAATCTCGGTCCTAAAAGGCTTCCCCTCTATCCTCAAACTGTGACCCCTCGTTCTGGACTTCCCCAACATCGGGAACAATCTTCCTTCATCTAGCCTGTCCAATCCCTTTAGGATCTTATACGTTTCAATCAGATCCCCCCTCAATCTTCTGAATTCCAACGAGTACAAGCCCAGTTCATCCAGTCTTTCTTCATATGAAAGTCCTGCCATCCCAGGAATCAATCTGGTGAACCTTCTTTGTACTCCCTCTATGGCAAAGATGTCTTTCCTCAGATTAGGGGACCAAAACTGCACACAATACTCCAGGTGTGGTCTCACCAAGGCCTTGTACAACTGCAGTAGTACCTCCCTGCTCCTGTACTCGAATCCTCTTGCTATAAATGCCAGCATACCATTCACCTTTTTCACCGCCTGCTGTACCTGCATGCTCACTTTCAATGACTGGTGTATAATGACACCCAGGTCTCGTTGCACCTCCCCTTTTCCTAATCGGCCACCATTCAGATAATAATCTGTTTTCCTGTTTTTACCACCAAAGTGGATAACTTCACATTTATCCACATTAAATTGCATCTGCCATGAGTTTGCCCACTCACCCAACCTATCCAAGTCACCCTGCATCCTCTTAGCATCCTCCTCACTGCTAACACTGCCACCCAGCTTCGTGTCATCCGCAAACTTGGAGATGCTGCATTTAATTCCCTCATCCAAGTCATTAATATATATTGTAAACAACTGGGGTCCCAGCACTGAGCCTTGCGGTACCCCACTAGTCACCGCCTGCCATTCTGAAAAGGTCCCGTTTATTCCCACTCTTTGCTTCCTATCTGCTAACCAATTCTCCACCCACACCAATACCTTACCCCCAATACCGTGTGCTTTAAGTTTGCACACTAATCTCCTGTGTGGGACCTCGTCAAAAGCCTTTTGAAAATCTAAATATACCACATCCACTGGTTCTCCCCTATCCACTCTACTAGTTACATCCTCAAAAAATTCTATGAGATTCGTCAGACATGATTTTCCTTTCACAAGTCCATGCTGACTTTGTCCAATCATTTCACCGCTTTCCAAATGTGCTGTTATCACATCCTTGATAACTGACTCCAGCAGTTTCCCCACCACCGACGTTAGGCTAACTGGTCTATAATTCCCTGGTTTTTCTCTCCCTCCTTTTTTAAAAAGTGGGGTTACATTAGCCACCCTCCAATCCTCAGGAACTAGTCCAGAATCTAACGAGTTTTGAAAAATTATCACTAATGCATCCACTATTTCTTGGGCTACTTCCTTAAGCACTCTAGGATGGAGACCATCTGGCCCTGGGGATTTATCTGCCTTCAATCCCTTCAATTTACCTAACACCACTTCCCTACTAACATGTATTTCACTCAGTTCCTCCATCTCACTGGACCCTCTGTCCCTTACTATTTCTGGAAGATTATTTATGTCCTCCTTAGTGAAGACAGAACCAAAGTAATTATTCAATTGGTCTGCCATGTCCTTGCTCCCCATAATCAATTCACCTGTTTCTGTCTGCAGGGGACCTACATTTGTCTTTACCAGTCTTTTCCTTTTTACATATCTATAAAAGCTTTTACAGTCCGTTTTTATGTTCTCTGCCAGTTTTCTCTCATAATCTTTTTTCCCCTTCCTAATTAAGCCCTTTGTCCTCCTCTGCTGAACTCTGAATTTCTCCCAGTCCTCAGGTGAGCCACTTTCTCTGGCTAATTTGTATGCTACTTCTTTGGAATTGATACTATCCCTAATTTCTCTTGTCAGCCACGGGTGCACTACCTTCCTTGATTTATTCTTTTGCCAAACTGGGATGAACAATTGTTGTAGTTCATCCATGCAACCTTTAAATGCTTGCCATTGCATATCCACCGTCAATCCTTTAAGTGTCATTTGCCAGTCTATCTTAGCTAATTCACGTCTCATACCTTCAAAGTTACCCCTCTTTAAGTTCAGAACCTTTGTTTCTGAATTAACTATGTCACTCTCCATATTAATGAAGAATTCCACCATATTATGGTCACTCTTACCCAAGGGGCCTCTCACGACAAGATCGCTAATTAACCCTTCCTCATTGCTCAAAACCCAGTCCAGAATAGCCTGCTCTCTAGTTGGTTCCTCGACATGTTGGTTCAAAAAACCATCCCGCATACATTCCAAGAAACCCTCTTCCTCAGCACCTTTACCAATTTGGTTCACCCAGTCTACATGTAGATTGAAGTCACCCATTATAACTGCTGTTCCTTTATTGCACACATTTCTAATTTCCTGTTTAATACCATCTCCGACCTCACTACTACTGTTAGGTGGCCTGTACACAACTCCCACCAGCGTCTTCTGCCCCTTAGTGTTACGCAGCTCTACCCATATCGATTCCACATCTTCCCGGCTTATGTCCTTCCTTTCTATTGCGTTAATCTCTTCTTTAACCAGCAACACCACCCCGCCTCCACTTCCTTCATGTCTATCCCTCCTGAATATTGAATATCCCTGAACGTTGAGCTCCCATCCCTGGTCACCCTGGAGCCATGTCTCTGTGATCCCAACTATATCATAATCATTAATAACAATCTGCACTTTCAATTCATCCACCTTATTACGAATGCTCCTTGCATTGACACATAAAGCCTTCAGGCGCTCTTTTACAACTCTCTTAGCCCTTGTACAATTATGTTGAAAAGTGGCCCTTTTTAATGCTTGCCCTGGATTTGTCGGCCTGCCACTTTTACTTTTCTCCTTTGTACTTTTTGCTTCTACGCTCACTTTACACCCCTCTGTCTCTCTGCACTGGTTCCCATCCCTCTGTTGTGAACTAACCTCCTCATGCCTAGCCTCTTTAATTTGATGTGGTTGATGTTTAGAGATCTCTTGCGGGATGTAAGGGATAAATTTGTCCCAGTGAGGAAGATAAAGAATGGTAGGGTGAAGGAACTATGGGTGACAAGTGAGGTGGAAAATCTGGTCAGGAGGAAGAAGGCAGCATACATGAGGTTTAGGAAGCAAGGATCAGATGGGTCTATTGAGGAATATAGGGAAGCAAGAAAGGAGCTTAAGAAGGGGCTGAGAAGAGCAAGAAGGGGGCATGAGAAGGCCTTGGTGAGTAGGGTAAAGGAAAACCCCAAGGCATTCTTCAATTATGTGAAGAAAAAAAGGATGACAGGAGTGAAGGTAGGACCGATTAGAGATAAAGGTGGGAAGATGTGCCTGGAGGCTGTGGAAGTGAGCGAGGTCCTCAATGAATACTTCTCTTCGGTATTCACCAATGAGAGGGAACTTGATGATGGTGAAGACAATATGAGTGAGGTTGATGTTCTGGAGCATGCTGATATTAAGGGACAGGAGGTGTGGAGTTGTTAAAATACATTAGGACAGATTAGTCCCCGCAGCCTGATGGAATATTCCCCAGGCTGCTCCACGAGGCGAGAGAAGAGATTGCTGAGCCTCTGGCTAGGATCTTTATGTCCTCGTTGTCCACGGGAATGGTACCGGAGGATTGGAGGGAGGCGAATGTTGTTCCCTTGTTCAAAAAAGGTAGTAGGGATAGTCCGGGTAATTATAGACCAGTGAGCCTTACGTCTGTGGTGGGAAAGCTGTTGGAAAAGATTCTTAGAGATAGGATCTATAGGCATTTAGAGAATCATGGTCTGATCAGGGACAGTCAGCATGGCTTTGTGAAGGGCAGATCGTGTCTAACAAGCCTGATAGAGTTCTTTGAGGAGGTGACCAGGCATATAGATGAGGGTAGTGCAGTGGATGTGATCTATATGGATTTTAGTAAGGCATTTGACAAGGTTCCACACGGTAGGCTTATTCAGAAAGTTAGAAGGCATGGGATCCAAGGAAGTTTGGCCAGGTGGATTCAGAATTGGCTTGCCTGCAGAAGGCAGAGGGTGGTGGTGGAGGGAGCACTTTCAGATTGGAGGATTGTGACTAGTGGTGTCCCACAAGGATCTGTTCTGGGACCTCTACTTTTCGTGATTTTTATTAACGACCTGGATGTGGGGGTAGAAGGGTGGGTTGGCAAGTTTGCAGATGGCACAAAGGTTGGTGGTGTTGTAGATAGTGTAGAGGATTGTCAAAGATTGCAGAGAGACATTGATAGGATGCAGAAGTGGGCTGAGAAGTGGCAGATGGAGTTCAACCCGGAGAAGTGTGAGGTGGTACACTTTGGAAGGACAAACTCCAAGGCAGAGTACAAAGTAAATGGCAGGATACTTGGTAGTGTGGAGGAGCAGAGGGATCTCGGGGTACATGTCCACAGATCCTTGAAAGTTGCCTCACAGGTGGATAGGGTAGTTAAGAAAGCTTATGGGGTGTTAGCTTTCATAAGTGGAGGGATAGAGTTTAAGAGTCGCGATGTAATGATGCAGCTCTGTAAAACTCTGGTTAGGCCACACTTGGAGTATTGTGTCCAATTCTGGTCACCTCACTATAGGAAGGATGTGGAAGCATTGGAAAGGGTACAGAGCAGATTTACCAGGATGCTGCCTGGTTTAGAAAGTATGCATTATGATCAGAGATGAAGGGAGTTCGGGCTTTACTCTTTGGAGAGAAGGAGGATGAGAGGAGACATGATAGAGGTGTACAAGATAATAAGAGGAATAGATAGAGTGGATAGCCAGCGCCTCTTCCCCAGGGCACCACTGCTCAATACGAGAGGACATGGCTTTAAGTTAAGGGGTGGGAAGTTCAAGGGGGATATTAGAGGAAGGTTTTTTTACTCAGAGAGTGGTTGGTACGTGGAATGCACTGCCTGAGTCAGTGGTGGAGGCAGATACACTAGTGAAGTTTAAGAGACTACTAGACAGGTATATGGAGGAATTTAAGGTGGAGGCTTATATGGGAGGCAGGGTTTGAGGGTCGGCACAACATTGTGGGCTGAAGGGCCTGTACTGTGCTGTACTATTCTATAAGTCAGAAAACCGTGAAATACCATTAGTCTTCCAAATTTGAAAGGCACGGTCTGTGGAGGAGGGGAGAAAAATATATTGCCAATAATAGGAATCGCTAGCACAAATTGATTAAGATCAAAAAATTTTCGGAATTGGAACCAGATACGTAAGGTATGTTTAACTATCGGGTTGCAAACCTGCTTATACCGTTTCACATCGGAGGGAAGAGAAGCCAAGTGCATAGCCTTGAACAGAATGTAATTCCAATACTACCCATTTAGGAATGGATAGTGTATCTTGGTCAAGTAACCAAAATTTCATGTGTCGAATATTAATTGCCCAGTAATAAAATTTAAGGTTAGGTAATGCCAAGCCTCCATCTCTCTTAACATTCTACCCAACCTCGGGTTTTTATTTTGCCAAATAAATGAAGAGATTTTAGAGTCTACTTTATCAAAAAAGGATTTTGGAACAAAAATTAGTAATGCCTGAAATATATATAAAAATTTTGACAGAATAAACATCTTAACAGCATTAATACGACCAGTCAAAGTTAAATAAAGTGGAGACCATTTAAAGGAAAGTTGTGTGATATTGTCAATTGAGGGTAAATAATTAGCCTTAAATAAATCCTTATGTTTACAGGTAATTTTAATCCCAAGATATGAAAAATGATTATTAACCAATCTAAACGGCAGGTTCTGATATAAGGGAACTTGCTTATTAATAGGGAAAAATTCACTCTTATTAAGATTTAATTTGTATCCTGAAAAAAAGACTAAATTGGGCTAATAAATCTAGAGCTGCTGGGATAGATTTTTGAGGATTGGAAATATATCATCAGCGTAAAGTGATACTTTATGAGACTTTAACCCACGAGTTATATCAATAATGTTAGGAGATTCTCGAATAGCAATTGCTAGTGGTTCTAATGCTATATCAGATAACAAAGGGCTAAGAGGACACCCTTGTCTGGTACCTCAAAATAGAGGGAAAAAAGGTGAGTTTTGAGTATTAGTACGAACTGACGCCATAGCTGTGTACATACATCTATTGATGCTTCTGGACGCATCTTCAGCGATGTTCCTGGAATCATCGGGTGTTTCGGGTCTTTCAACATCATACAACCTCCTCCAGGTGACCCAGCCGGGGCTGATCAGACCCCAGCTTGTGTCCAGATGGCTAGCTGCTTATGACTCCATGGCTCCCCTCTTTTGAGCCACAGCCATCATGAGGCCCTCTCTGCCGTATCCGTGGTACTGTGGATGGCTCTCCTCTTCCTCTCTCCCTCGATGCCCAAAATGCTGAAGGCTCTAACTAAAGAATGGGCTACGAATCCCCTACAACCAACCTCCACTGGGAGACACCTCGCTCTCCATCCAGCCTGCTGACAGTTGCTGACCAGTCCTGCGTACTTGGAGAGCTTCCTTTCAAAGGCCTCTTCTAAGCTATCTTCCCATGGGACGGTCAGCTCCAGCAGCACCACTTGCTTAGTCGACTCAGACACTAGGACAATGTCAGGTCGCAGGATGGTGGCTGCGATATGGTTGGGGAACTTCAGCTGCCCTTCGAGGTCCACCAACAGCTGCCAGTCCCTTGCAGAGGTCAGAATGCCTGCAGATGGAGAATGGTATAACAATTTATTCCAGGTTATAAATTTTGGGCTGAAGTTAAACATTTCAAGCACCTTAAATAAGTAGGGCCATTCAACCCTATCAAAGGCTTTTTCAGCATCTAGGGAAATGACGCATTCAGGATCAGTTTGTGATGGGGTATAGGCAATATTTAGAAGTGTATGAATATTATAAAAAGAATAGCAATTCTTAATAAAACCCGTTTGATCTTCCGAAATAATATAAGGAAGTGCTTTTTTCTAATCTATTTGCTAATAATTTAGAAAAAAATCTTAGAGTCAACATTTAACAAGGATATTGGTCTATAAGATACGCATTGAGCGGGGTCTTTATCCTTCTTTAATATTAAAGAGATCAATGCTCTATAAAAGGATTCTGGTAGTTTACCAAGTTTTAATGAGGCCTCCAGAACCCTGGATAACCAGGGGACTAATGAGGGTGCAAAAGATTTAAAAAATTCTAGGGTAAACCCGTCAGGGCCAGGAGCTATCCCCGAGTTCATAGAAAAAATAGCATTCTTAATCTTATCAGTAGTGAAGGAAGTTTCTAACATAGAACATATATCGTGTGATATCTTAGGGAAGTCTAGGTTATCTAAAAAGTCACACATATGTTTCGAATCTCATGGAGATTCTGATTGATATAAAGAGGAATAAAAATCAAAGAAGAATTGATTAATCTCAGCTTGATCAAACGTCAGTTGATCTTTTTGATTATAAATCTGATTAATTTGGTTTAATAGAGTTAGTCTTCAACTGATTAGCCAACAGTTTACCAACTTCGTCACTATGTATATAAAATTCACTTCTTGTCTTCATTAATTGGTTTGCAATAGAGGACGAAAGTAATAAACTGTGTTCCATTTGAAGTTCAGTTCTTTGTTTATACAGCTTCTCAGAAGGAGCTGTAGCATATTTCTTATCTATTTCCTTAATCTTGTCCACAAGAGCAAGCTCTTCCTTCTTCAACCTTTTCCTCAAAGCAGCAGAGTACGAAATAATCTGGCCACGAATATAAGCTTTGAAGGATCCCAAAGGGTGTTCACGGATATATCCTCTGTACTGTTAATTGTAGGAAAAAAAGATCGATTTCTTCATTCATGAAGTTAACAAAATCCAAGTCCTGAAGCAACAGTGAATTAAAAAGTCATTGTCTATTGTTATGAGCATTGGCCAATAATTTAATAGAAAGCTTAAGTGGAGTATGGTCCAAAATGGTTATAGAGTCATATTCACGTTTAACTACTGAAGAAATAAGATGAGAGTCAATAAAAAAATAATCAATTCTTGAGTAAGAGTGAAGAAGTGGTACAAAGATCAGCTGCTTCACCACCATTCAGGTGACATCCCAGCTGGATCATTACCTTCCTCTTCTCAGGACTCCAAACACATTCTGGTCAACCATTGCCCAATGGATCTCTGCTCAATGGGGCCCCTACTCAGGACTTTCTCCACCTGGAACGAGAGGACAGGGCTGCACTCCACCATAGCAGAACATCCTGCGTATGCCCAGAACATTCAGATAGAGCATCAAAGTCAAAGTCGAGTTCACTGTCTCACACACACAAGTACATGTATGAACACAGGAGCAATGAAACGCTTGCTGCAGCATCACAGACACGTGGCATCAGATGAGCTGTATTCACAAGAAAAACATCAATCATACAGTTTTTTACAAGGAAGCACAACTAGAACAAAATAAAGCTCAGATTGAGAGCAAAGTGCTCATAGTGTTGCTAAACCGAAGTGATTAGGGTTTTAACTAGTTGGGTTGATAACTGAATATTTTAGGGAAAGTAGTTGTTCTTGAACCTGATGGTGGGGGATTTAGGACCTAAGAGGGAAGATGACTAAGGTATATAAAATTGTGGGAGATAGAGATAGGGTGGTGTTGGTATTAGCATTAACTTCTGCAAAGGTAGATGTCAAGTCTTCACTTAGAACAGCAGTTCCCAACCTGGGGTCCACGGACCTCTCAATGGGAAGCCTCCATAGCATAAGAAAGGTTGGGAGCCCCTGACTTAGAACAGTCCGCACAATGGCAATGTCTTCGGTTTCTCGTTGGACCAGTTCTTCCCCCTGTGGAGCTCTCAGTATTTGTTGTAAGCCACACTCTCTTCGGTTCAGCCTGCTCTGTATGCTCCTCTACCTCCCTGGATCTTGATTTGGGAATTGCTTCTTTTATTGGTTTAGACTCGTTCTCGCTGCTCCTTCAATCACTCACACACCTTCAAGTAACTCCCTGGCCTTTAGCATTATCATGGAAAAGGATAGAATCAGAGAGGACAGGAAAATTTTTAATTGGGGAAGGGCAAATTATGAGGCTATAAGGATAGAACTTGCGGATGTGAATTGGGATGATGTTTTTGCAGGGAAATGTACTATGGACACGTGGTCGATGTTTAGAGATCTCTTGCAGGATGTTAGGGATAAATTTGTCCCGGTGAGGAAGATAAAGAATGGTAGGGTGAAGGAACCATGGGTGACAAGTGAGGTAGAAAATCTAGTCAGGTGGAAGAAGGCAGCATACATGAGGTTTAGGAAGCAAGGATCAGATGGGTCTATTGAGGAATATAGGGAAGTAAGAAAGGAGCTTAAGAAGGAGCTGAGAAGAGCAAGAAGGGGGCATGAGAAGGCCTTGGCAAGTAGGGTAAAGGAAAACCCCAAGGCATTCTTCAATTATGTGAAGAAAAAAAGGATGACAGGAGTGAAGGTAGGACCAATTAGAGATAAAGGTGGGAAGCTGTGCCTGGAGGCTGTGGAAGTGAGCGAGGTCCTCAATGAATACTTCTCTTCAGTATTCACCAATGAGAGGGAACTTGATGATGGTGAAGACAATATGAGTGAGGTTGATGTTCTGGAGCATGTTGATATTAAGGGAGAGGAGGTGTTGGAGTTGTTAAGATACATTAGGACGGATAAGTCCCCGCGGCCTGATGGAATATTCCCCAGGCTGCTCCACGAGGTGAGGGAAGAGATTGCTGAGCCTCTGTCTAGGATCTTTATGTCCTCATTGTCCACAGGAATGGTACCGGAGAATTGGAGGGAGGCGAATGTTATCCCCTTGTTCAAAAAAGGTAGTAGGGATAGTCCGGGTAATTATAGGCCAGTGAGCCTTACGTCTCTGGTGGGTAAGCTATTGGAAAAGATTCTTAGAGATAGAATCTATGGGCATTTAGTGAATCATGGTCTGATCAGGAATAGTCAGCATAGCTTTCTGAAGGGCAGATCGTGTCTAACAAGCCTGATAGAGTTCTTTCAGGGGGTGACCAGGCATATAGATGAGGGTAGTGCAGCGGATGTGATCTATATCGATTTTAGTAAGGCATTTGACAAGGTTCCACATGGTAGGCTTATTCAGAAAGTCAGAAGGCATGGGATCCAGGGAAGTTTGGCTAGGTGGATTCAGAATTGGCTTGCCTGCAGAAGGCAGAGGGTCGTGGTGGGGGGAGTACATTCAGATTGGAGGATTGTGACTAGTGGTGTCCCACAAGGAACTCTTCTGGGACCTCTACTTTTCGTGATTTTTATTAACGACCTGGATGTGGGGGTAGAAGGGTGGGTTGGCAAGTTTGCAGATGACACAAAGGTTGGTGGTGTTGTAGATAGTGTAGAAGATTGTCAAAGATTGCAGAGAGACATTGATATGATGCAGAAGTGGGGTGAGAAGTGGCAGATGGAGTTCAACCCGGAGAAGTATGAGGTGGTACACTTTGGAAGGATAAACTCCAAGGCAGAGTACAAAGTAAATGGCGGGATACTTGGTAGTGTGGAGGAGCAGAAGGATCTAGGGGTACATGCCCACAGATCCCAGAAAGTTGCCTCACAGGGGGAGGGGGAGATCCAAAATAATAGGTGGAGCCAGGAGGGGGAGGGATGGAGCCAAGAGCTGGACAGTTGGTTGGCAAAAGGGATATGAGAGGATCATGGGACAGGAGGCCCAGGGAGAAGGAAAAAGGGAGGGGGGAAAACCCAGAGAATGGGCAAGGGCTATAGTCAGAGGGACAAAGGGAGCAAAAGGAGAGAGAGAGAAAGAATGTGTGTATATAAATAAATAACAGATGGGGTACGAGGCGGGGTGGGGCATGAGCGGAAGTTAGAGAAGTCAATGTTCATACCATCAGGTTGGAGGCTTCCCAGATGGAATGTAAGGTGTTGTTCCTCCAACCTGAGTGTGGCTTCATATTTACAGTAGAGGAGGCCGTGGATGGACATATCAGAATGGGAATGGGATATGGAATTAAAATGTGTGGTCATTGGGAGATCCTGCTTTCGCTGGCGGACAGATAATCAACATGGTACCCCAGGAGTGGGTGGAACTGGTAATTTGGAAAAAGCATTAGAGCCAACGCCTGTCTTTATTGTTGATAATTTTACTGTTAATAAGTCTTAACTCTTGACCAAGGGTTGAGAGTAAATGAATGGTTTATTGTAAACATCTTTCATTTGTGTATGAACAGAGAGTCAACGCATAATTTTATTGTAAATAACTTTATTGAATAAGGACTCAGAGTCAACGAATGTGTTTTTCTTACATGTAAATAACTTTATTTTGTAATAATTCTGAATAAAGTATTTTTGGGAAAAAAAAGAACCTTTTGCCAAAGCGATCAGGAGGGATGAGGGCGTCAGAGGGGTGACGCTGCCAGGCAGTGGAGGGACCCAAGTGAAAACCTCCCTGTACATGGACGACGTCACCGTCTTCTGCTCTGATCCGAGGTCAGTTCGCAGGTTGATTGGCATCTGCGAACAGTTCGAGCTAGCGTCGGGGGCCAGGGTCAACCGCACGAAGAGCGAAGCCATGCTCTTCGGCAACTGGCCCGACCGATCCAGCGTCCCCTTCACCATCGGGTCTGACCACGTGAAGGTGTTGGGGATCTGGCTCGGAGGGGCCGAGGCGTGCAACAAGAACTGGCAGGAGCGGACTGCCAAGGTGATACGGAAACTGGGACTGTGGGGAGGGCGCTCCCTGTCGATAACGGGCAAGAACCTGGTCATCAGGTGTGAGGTGCTCTCAGCGCTGCTGTACTTGGCGCAGGTGTGGCCCGTCCCCCGCTCCTACTGCTCGGAAATCACCCGAGCTGCCTTCAGATTCGTCTGGGGATCCAAGATGGAGCGGGTGAGACGGACTATCATGCACAAGTCCCTGGACAATGGGGGCAAAAACGTCCCCAATGTCGCCCTCACCCTGATGGCCAGCTTCGTATGTGTCTGCATCAGGTTGTGTGTGGAAACTAGGTATGTGGGCACCAAGTTCCACTATGTGCCCAGGTTCTACCTGTCGCCCTGGCTACGAAGGATGGGTCTGGCCCCACTCCCGCGCAACGCCCCAGTCAGCTGGTCGTTGCCTCCATACCTGTCCTTCGTAGAAAATTTCTTCAAGGCCAACGCATTTGACCACAAGGCCGTTAGACAGTGGTCGGCACGTACTGTCCTGCAGACACTGCAGGAGAAGGACGAGATGTAATTTCTCCGCATCTCTGTTCTAAGTGGATGTCCTTCAATCCTGAAGTTGTGTCCTCCTGTCCTAGACTCCCCTACAATGGGAAATAACTTTGCCATATCTAATCTGTTCAGGCCTTTTACCATTTGGACTGTTTCTATGAGATCCCCCCTCATTCTCCTGAACTCCAGGGAATACAGCCCAAGAGCTGCCAGATGTTCCTCATACAGTAACCCTTTCATTCCTGGAATCATTCTCGTCAATCTTCTCTGAACCTTCTCCAATGTCAGTATATCCTTTCTAAAATAAAGAGCCTAAAACTCCACACAATACTCACAAGTGTGGTCTCATGAGTGCCTTATAGAGCCTCAGTCACATCCTTGCTCTTATATTCTATACCTCTAGAAATGAATACCAACATTGCATTTGCCTTCTTCACCACCAACTCAGCCTGGAGGTTAACCTTTAGGGTATCCTGCACAAGGAGTCCCAAGTCCCTTTGTATCTCTGCATTTTTGAATTCTCTCCTCATCTAAATAATAGTCTGCTCATTTATTTCTTCCACCAAAGTGCATGACCATACACTTTCCAGCATTGTATTTCATTTGCCCATTCCCCTAAACTATCTAAGTCTCTCTGCAGGCTCTCTGTTTCCTCAACACTACCCGCTCCTCCACCTATCTTTGTATCATTAGCAAATTTAGCCACAAATCCATTAATCCTATGGTCCAAATCATTGACATACATCATAAAAAGCAGTGGTCCCAACACCGACCCCTGTGGAACTCCACTGGTAACCAGCAGCCAGCTAGAACAGAATCCCTTTATTCCCACTCTCTGTTTTCTGCCGATCAGCCAATGCTCCACCCACGCTAGTAACTCTCCTATAATTCCATGGGTTCTTATCTTGCTAAGCAGCCTCATGTGTGACTCCTTGTCGAGGCCTCCTGAAAATCCAGGTACATCTACTGCAAAAATTCCAAATTTGCTTGTTCTTCCTGTATAAAAATATAGTCTGACTCAAAGGAGGAGTAACTTGCAAAGTGTCTTAATAAGTTACCACCTTTAAAGTAGCACTTCCTTTGTTCTCCCTTCAGAAATTATAACCAGACATCTGCATAGCGCACGCTGCTCTTGCTTTTCATAGGGATTTGTTTCTACAAATTAAAAATTAATAACTTCTCAGTAATAATTTCTTATGATATTTGTTTCCTTTAAGTTCTATGAAACATTTTTTACAAGCGTTTAGTTCAAGCTTTATGAAGCCTGAGCTAAATGCAGTCTAATAGTAGTGATGCATTTATTTCAGCCTTTGCAATTTGGTCAGATTGATGTCAGTGTTTTGGTTTGAGTTCAAAATGTAAATTTTTGTTCTGCTTGGTTTGATAATTTAATAATTGAAATGTAATTATTTCTAGACTATGTATTAACTTAAATTGATCTATATAGTCTATAACTTTTTGTCTGTTCCTTTATTTTGTACCCATCTCAGCTGCAGGTTTTTAATGTGAGTATTCATCTGCTCTTTTGTGTTTATGTTTAATGCATGTTTGTTTTCTTCTCTGATGTATTCTGTTTGTTGCAGCTTCATGTACGTAACTAGAGGTTACAGATAATTAAATTGTGTTATTTTTATTTCGTTTTGCTGGGACAGATTTCTTTTAAAAGTATAGATTTGATGTCAATGTGCTTTGCATTACCTATGCAGTGCAAGAGGAGTTGGAATTCTCTGCCTTGCATCCTATACCTCCCCTTCACTTGTTGTTAATCTCAGACAAGTTGTGTAGAGGCACTAGGTTAACCTGATATTTTCCCAAAAGGGATCATATAAACCAGGCAGATTTGATTTGATTTGGACAGGTACATGGATGAGAGGTGTATGGAGGGATATGGTCCAGGTGCAGGTCGGTGGGACTAGGCAGAAAAATGGTTTGGCACAGCCAAGAAGGGCCAAAAGGCCTGTTTCTGTGCTGTAATTTTTCTATGGACACAGTGGATGGTTCCCTGAGCAGACCGTCCAGTTCATCTGGCAAAATGCCTCATCGCCAGACCTCACCAACAGGCACCAGAACCTCGCCTGGCTGGCGGTGAGAGGGGCCGTCCCAGTCACATCCCTCCTGTACGGCCGGAACGGCGTCTCCGCACCGCTCTGCCCCCGGGAGGACTGTAATGGGGCGGAATCGGCGGCTCACCTCTTTCCACACTGTCGGTTCGCGAAGAAGGTGTGGAGGAGAATGGAAGGGACAGTGTTAAGATTCATGCCCAGCGGCTGCGTTACCGAGGACTCTCTGATCTACGGGCTGTTCCCGGGGACGCACACGGAGACCAACATCCGGTGCTGCTGGCAGATCATCAATTCGGTGAAAGACGCGCTTTGGTCCGCCCGAAACTTGGTGGTCTGCCAGCACATGGAGATGTCGGTGACTGAACGCTGCCGACTGGCTCACTCTCGCCTGCAGGAGTACGAGCTGAGGGATGCATCAAGCTTGGAGCGGCCACCGCGATGGCCCGGTGGGGAAGGACCACAGTTTAAGGTTCATCACCCGTGAGAGTGTGAGGGGTTGGGTGGGGAGGAGACTAACCCTCATCAGCGGTGTGGACAGATAATCAACATGGTGCCCCAGGAGTGGCTGGAATTGTAACTTTGGGAAAGGAATTAGACCCAACGCCTGCTTTTATTGTTAATAATTTTATTGTAAATAATTTTATTGTAAATAATCATAATTCTTGACTAAGGTTTGAGAGTAAACGAACGATTTATTGTAAACATCTTTTATTTGAATATGGACTGAGAGTCAACGCATAATTTTATTGTAAATAACTATTTATTGAATGACTCAGAGTCAACGAATGTTTTTTAAGTAAATAACTTTATTATGTAATATTTCTGAATGAAGTGTTTTTGGAGAAACAGCCCCGTGGAAGCGGAAGCGCTCGCACGTTCGGACAGGCGCTCCGCTGCTGGACTGCCGGCAGATGGTGATTCATTGTCTCCTACCGCTTCATTTCCTGAGGCTTGGCTCCCTCCGTTCTTCGTGATCACTGTTCGGGTTCTCTTCTTCGGGCCGGCCATCGCGTGTCAGAACGGACACCCAGGCCAGGCGAGAAACAAATCAAACCTGCCAGTGGCGGGACCGTGATCAGGAGCTCTGATCAAGGCATAAGAGGGCTGACGGATCCACTGTCCCCGTCACCGTGAGGGGTTGAAGGTGTTGGGGATCTGGTTCAGAGGGGCCGAGGCGTGCGGGAACAACTGGCTGGAGCTGACTGCACTGCCAAGGTGAAACGGAACCTGCGACTGTGGGGAGGGCTCACGGCTCGCCCCGCTGCTGCTGACGTCCCAGCCGGAGACATCAACTGCGCCATTGATGCGGCTGGACGGTACCCCCAGACTCCTGATGGGAACGGTGAAGACAGCCCAGCTGCGAGACGCCTTTGGCACCCCCACAGGTGGAACACAGTCACAAAGCCACCTGGACACGATCGGACGGCTCAGCCCACTCCCGGCTCGACTTCCCCTTCCTCTCAGAGTCCCTCACGCTCAGGTCCACCGACGTCAAGCCGCTGTTCCTCTCTGACCACTGTCTTCTGCGAGCCACCTGTCACTTAGGAAGGCAGGAAGCTGAACGATAAGCTGCCGACCAGAGAGAATATTAGGGAACTCGACAAGGAGTACACCGGTTGGAGAACCTTGAAAGCCTTCTTTGATTCCTCGGTTCTCTGGTGGGGAGCCACCAAGGAGAACATGAAGAGATTCTTCATTCGCAAGGATTTCCAGAAAGCAAGGCAGGAGCAGAGGGAACTCCGTTGCAGCAACTTCTCCTTCTGCAGTCCAAGGGGCTGTGGTGGATGTCAGGGAAGATTTGCGAGAGGTGAAGGGCCGATAAGCCCGATACTTCGCCGCCGAATCCTCCAAGATCATCTTCCGATCAAGGGTCCAAACCGTGGAGCAGGACGAGGCGTGCTGACGCTTCTTCTTCCAGGAGGTGCACAGGGGGAGCTCTGTGATCCACAGCCTTAAGGAAGAGGACGGCTCAGACGCGTCCTCGCAGCCGGACATATTGAGGATCTGCACGTCCTTCTATGCCGGTTTGTACGACGAAAAGGCCACACTTCCTGCAACTTCCAGTCGTCTATCACACAGGTCTTAGACGACGGCAAGCAGGAGAGTCTGGATCAGCCTCTGACCCTGGACGAGCTGACTGGCTCCATACGTTCTTTTGGGTCGAATAGGACTCCCGGAGGCGACGGCCACTAATAGGTAGGGCTAACTTAAGCAACCCCTAGTCGTCGACACCGCCGACTATACTTAGCAACGCCTGCGTGGTCCCTGAAGCAGGCGATCGACCGTGGACTGGCTTGGGTGGAGGTCCTTGGCGCCGGTTCAGCTGCTCGGCCCGAAGGTGGGACCCAGGCGAGTGGTCTGCGCAAGAAATAACTTGCCCACCTTTATAGCACTATCGCCACCTCCCAATCCAGCTGGAAGGGGCTAGGCATCCAATCCGGCGTTTACACGACACTAACCTCTCGGTCGGGTGCCCTTCAACAATCAGCCTTTGCCTCCCCAGGGACGATGCATCCTATTAAGCTTACAACTAAACAAGGTTTAAAAAAACATTCTTTAGAGACAAGGTGATTAATTACTTTTACACAATCAGCACTTTTAGCCTGCTTTCAGGCCTTGTTATCCGGCAAACCAGCGTCACATTTTTCTCCCCTTATCTTGTATCAAGGGTCAATTTGCCCAGAACGCGGGTAGACCTTCAAAACAAGACAGACCCACAAATTCCTACTTGTTAACCATTTCCTTGCCGTACCAATTTTCAGACCCACACATCTCACCCATACACTTACCTATACAGGAGGCAAGAGTTGATTGCGACCTCTGGAAAATGATGCTGGTCAGGTAGTAATGGGGGACAAAGAAATGGCAGATGAACTTAATAAGTACTTTGCTTCAGTCTTTACTCTGGGAGACACTAGCAGAGGGCCAGAAATCCATGAGTGTCGGGGAGCAAGAGAGAGTGTCATTGCTATTAAAAAGGGAAAAGTGCTACGCAAACTGAAAGGTCTTAAGATGGATAAGTCAACTGGATCAGGTGGACTACATTCCAGAGTCCTGAAAGAGGTTGCTGAAGAGATATTTGATACATTGGTCATGATCTTTCAAGAACTACCTGATTCTGGCACCGTCCAGGAAGCCTGGAAAATGGCAAATGTCACTCCATTCTTTAAGAACGGAGGAAGTCAAAAGAAAGGAAATTATAGGCCAGTTAGCTTAACCTCAGTGGTTGAGGTTTGGGGATACTATTTGGAGACTAATGATAAAATAATTCAAAGTCAGCATGATTTCTGTAAAGGGAAATCTCGCCTGACAAATCTGTTGGAATTCTTCAAAGAAGTAATAAGCAGGATGGACAAAGGAGAGGCAGTAGATGTCATTTATTTGGATTTTCAGAAGGCATTTCATAACATGCTGCACATGAGGCTGCATAACAAGATAAAATCCTATGCTGTCATAGGAAAGATAGTGACATGGATAGAGGAATTGCTGGCGGGTAGAAGGTAGCAAGCAGGAATAAAAAGGACCTTTTCTGGTTGGCTGCCAGTGACTAGTGGTGTTCCTAAGGGGACAGTGTTAGCACCGCTACTTTTCACACTGTTTGCCAATGATTTGGATAATGGAATTGATGGCTTTGTGACAAAGTTTGCAGGATGATACGAAGATAGGTGGAGGGGTAGGTAGAGCTGAGGAAGCAATGCGATTGCAACAGAACTTAGAAAAATTGGAAGACTGGGCAAAAAAGTGGCAGATTGAATACAGTGTTGGGAAATGTATGACAATGCATTTTTGTAAAAGGAGCAATAGTGTGGACTATTATCTAAATGGGGAGAAGGTTCAAACATCAGAGGTGCCAAGGGACTTGGGGAGTCCTTGTGCAATACTCCCAGACTGTTACTTCACAGGTTGAGCGTGAGGTAAAGAAGGCAAATGCAATGTTGGCATTTATTTCAAGGGGAACAGAATATAAAAACAGGGAGATAATGCTGAAGCTTTATAAGACACTAGTCAGGCTGCACCTGGGGTGTTGTCAACAATTTTGGGCCCCTTATCTCAGTCAGGACGTATTGTCACTGGAGAGAGTCCAGAGGAGGTTCATGAGGATGCGTCTGGGAATGAAGGAGTTAACAAATGAGGAGTGTTTGGCAGCTTTGGGCCTGTGCTCCCGCAGGTATAGAAGTAATTATAATGTTCGTGTCCGGCACCAGCGGAGCGATAGGTATGACAATCTTACTAATGGCTCTTAGGTCCTGCACAAAACGTCTCTCATTTCTCCGGCCCGCTTTTGGAATAGGTAATATAGGGGTGTTACACGGGTTGTGTCTTCACCAGCACTCCTTGTTGCAATAATGAGTCAATTACTGGAGCGATCCCTTCTCCCGCTTCAGTAGCGATACGGTACAGTACTGTTTCATGCGGGGCAGAGGCGCGTTCTTTGACAGAGTAACTCTATGCTCCGGGGCTGTTTGGGCCTTTCCCACATGATAGTTAAATTGGGCCCATAAAATGTGGTCTGATCATCATCCCAGTCACAATAATAGACAAATAACAGAAACAATAGTACTTTTCATGTCTTTATTGAACACATTGTTTAATCATTCAGTGGTACCCGCGCTAAGGCTCTAGGGAGAAGCAGGGGGCCTTCTGCTGGTGGCTGCTGCCTTTCAAAGGTTGTTTCCCAGCTCTCGGACTTTAACATGATCCTCTATTTGCGTTCTACCGGCACTTGTCCCAGTACCGGCAGAGTTTTAGTACAAACAGCCTGAGTGTCTTTCACCAATCATCCGGATATCTTTAGGTTTTGCTGGTGGTTTTACGGTCACTGTCAAATGAGGCATTGAAGAGTCCCCGAGTCGGAATCTTTTTTCCTGATCTTCCACTAAGTCTCCCAGGACTCCCAATTCCTCGGGACCAAAATACACCCACGGTGTTGCCCTCAGCTTTTCTGTGTCGATCAAATAGGGGTGTACAGCTTGATCACAGAGCGGGTCAGTTTGCAAAGTGTAATGGGCCGTGCAGGGGAGCTGCTATTGATCAAGTACATATCGGAGATTTTGTATGTAGAGGTTGGCTCGTCCTGTCAATCTGTCCTACAGTTTCTGGACTTGCCAGGCATAGGGATTGCTATCCAGCTGCCAACAGTATAGTATGGGTTCTGAACTGCCCTTTTCTAGCCCATTCATTAATTTTAGCGTTTGTGGGACCCTAATTTGAGGAGGCTCCATGTGTGCACCTTCAGCCGTACAGTGCAGTGTTGCCCCTAGTTTACACAGGGTCTGTTGACCCAGCAGGGGAAGCGGGGCTGTTTTAGATCTAATGAAGGTGTCTGTTACCTGGACAGAGGTTCGAGTGGAGACGGGCTCTGTCATGGAAATACCGGCTATTCCAAAGGCTTTAACAGTTGTATCACTGCCGGAGACGGGGGTGGGTACAGAGGACATAGCGGTACCGATATCGATCAGACAATCCGAATAACTATTCCCTAATCTTACACTGGTCTTGGGTTCTTCTTTCATCCTTCTGGACAATCTGATGACCGCCGCCTGTACCGCTTTCTCTCCGTGGCATCCCTCCGCTGACGGATCAGCGCGACTAGAAGAAAAAGGTGCTGTCCCCGTAGCCGGAGCTGGGGAAACTCTGGGCGCCGGGGCCCGTTCTAAAAATAAGCTTTCCCCAGTGCGGACTGGCTTCCCAGCAACGTTTTGGATAATTCGCTGAATTACAATCTCTGGCCCAGTGGCCCCTTTCCCCACAACTCCTGCACTGATCTTGGGACCTATCCCGGGGGTGGGAACTGTCCTCTGCCTCTTCCTCTTCCACGGCCGCCTCCACCCCTTTGGGAGAAGCCTCCCCTCTTCGGGTCGAACCGTCCTGCCATTTTTGGTTTACTTTCCCCCCGGGAGGCGAATAATCCTTCTCTATCCATGTTCATTAAAGCGGCGACCACCCCTTCCCAGTCCTGAGATTGCCAGTTTAAATTCGCCAATTTGTATGCTTGCGCCTGCTGGGGTAACAGACAGTTCGGTAAAGTCTGAATGGCTGGCGGCCCATTCTCAGCCAGGGTATTCCAGCATGCTCCTACCACTTATGTCTATAACGTCTGGGATGTGTTCCCCTTGTCTCTGCAGACAGCGGGTTACTTTCCCGATATCGCCGTGTTTTCGCGCACCTCTCATTATAGCCTCCATCCCTCTGTTTTTCAGCAGTGATCCAGAGACCCATTCCATTCCCTACTTGGCCGTCATTTTGCCTCCAATCCCCGTTTTCGCCGGCGGTGTTCGGCAAACCCCTCCTTCAGGGAGGGCCAGGAGGTCCCATACGCTCCGGGCAAGGCTGAGTGGATCGTACACATCGGCACAAGCCAACTGTGGAACGCAATGGGTTTCTTTACCGGGTCCGGATCCCCCGCTACCATGGCTCTTGCCTCTGCGGGTGTCCATGGTTTTATCACGGGAACATCGCCACTCATTATGGGCGGGGCCTCCAATGCCTCTATTCCCAGCTCCTCTCCTCCTTCCTCCATTCTCTTTTCCTGCCTTTTCTGGCGTCTTTTTGAGTTGTCACTGGTACTGCTAACACTTCCTTCTGCTCCCTCAACTGCAATTCCTCTTTACTGAGCCCCTTCTCCCTTTACAATGAAGTCTTCTCCCCTGCGGTGTCCGGTGCCTGAACCTCTGACATAGGGGAGTTGTATGGAGGGGGAGCCGATCGTCCCAATGGGCCGTCATCATTAAATCGGCTGTTTCACTATTGGGTGCCGATGGGGCACTGGCCGGTACGGGGGCTCGGGGATAAAGTCCCGGGGCAGCTTTCGTTTCAGCCCCAGCCTTCTCTGTTTCAGGCTGCTTACTCTCCTGTTTCTTCGGAGGTTGGCGTCTTTTAGCCACCTCCTTGCATCGTTTAAAACATTTAAACATGTAATCCACATCCCAATTGGGGTCGCCGTCCCCATTTCGGGTGGCGTCCTCCCAGTGTTGGATTAGGCTCAAATGAAAACTTCCCCCATGCGGCCGATCCCCATGTGACCGCTCATACAAATCACTACTGAACGTTACCGCATAACCATCATCCCCGGTCTCTGTAATTACCGTATCGGCCGGGGTCCAGGCGGAACCAGGGGGTCTCCTAACTGCTGGCGGTGCCGTTTTACCTGTTCAGTAGTTTTGGCGGTCTTTTTTCCTACCTGCAGCTGAGTATTGAAAGCCCTCGTTTTACCTCCGGACCTCTTCGGTTTACTGGCAGGATCCGCGCTGGGGGGCGATCGACTGCCGGCAGTTCCCATTTTTCCTGTTTAGGATTTTAACTTCAGTTAAAACAGCACAAAGTCTCTTTATACGCACTATGTACACGATGAGCGCTCACTGAATCTCCATCTACGAACCTGGAAATCTCCCCACCCCCTTCAGCTCGGGCAGGCCCTTATTTTAATGCGGACGCCACTCCCCCACCCCACCCCTTCAGCTAAATCAGTCCCTTATTTTCATTCGTTTTAAGAGTTTATGATCATGATACCGTGGGGAGTCTCCACCGCCACCAGAACTCTGATTTTTAGGTTATACATAGATCATATTTATACTGCAAGACAAACAACTTCACAATAACTTTGTTAAGCATCCCACGGTCAGTACACGATCAATCGTTTAAAAGACACGTCAATATCTCTCAGCGCGAGTCTAACAGTCCTCTTTGTTCCCTGTTATCAGGACTCATGATTTTCTTCTGAGAGCGAATCTCTGTTTTCCTGTCATCAGAACTCATAACTCACCCCCGGACGCATCCTCCCTCCTGGTTCCAGGGGTTTAATATGCTGTTCATTTTAATTCCTGGCGCTACGCTAATCATCCAAGGTTGTTCTCGACTCGCATCAGCAGCCTTTAAGTCCAGCTGCTCCAGAATGGTCAAGTATCCCAGCATACACCAGCTTTAACCATTTCCACCACATAAAATAACCCTTTCATTCCCGGAATCATTCTTGTGAACCTCTTCCAATCCCTCTCCAATGTCAACGCATCCTTTCTTAGATAAGGGACCCAAAACTTTTCGCAATACTCCAAGTGAGGCCTCACCAGCACCTAATAAAGCCTTAACAGTACATCCGTGTTTTTATATTCTAGTGCTGTCGAAATGAATGACAAGACTACAGTTCCCTTCCTCACCAATCAAATCAACCTGCAAGTTAACCTTAGAGAATCCTGTAGAAGGACTGGCAAGTGCCTTGAGAACATAGAATAGTACAGCACAGTACAGGCCCTTCTGCCCACAATGTTGTGCCGACCCTCAAACCCCGCCTCCCATATAACCCCCCCCCACCCACCTTAAGGACTGCCAAGTGCATTTGCACCTGAGATTTTGAACTTTCTGTCCTTTTAGAAAATAGTCTATGCTTTTGTTCTTTCTACAAAAGTGAATGACCAAACACTTCCCTACACGATATCTCATCTGCCACTTCTTTGCCCATACTCCAAATCTGTCTCAGTTCTTCTGTCGACTCCCTGCTTCCTCAACACTACCTGCCTCTCCACCTATCTTTGTATCACTCACAAACTTGTCCACAAAGCCATCAATTCCATCACCCAAATCATTGACATAAAACTAAAAAGAAGTGCTCCCAACACCAACCCCTGCAGAACACCAGGAGTCACCAGCAAAGTAAGGAGACTGGGATCCAAGGGGACATTACTTTGTGGGTCCAGAACTGGCTTGGCCACAGAAGGCAAAGACTGGTTGTAGACAGGTCATATTCTGCATGGAGGCCAGTGACCAGTGGTGTGCCTCAGGGATCTGTTCTGGGACCCCGACTCTTTGTGATTTTTATAAATGACCTGGATGAGGAAGGGGAGGGATGGGTTAGTAAATTTACTGATGACACAAAGGTTGGGGTGTTGTAGATGGTGTGGAGGGCTGTCAGAGGTTACACCGGAACGTTGATAGGATGCAAAACTGGGCTGAGAAGTGGCAGATGGAATTCAACCCAGATAAGTGTGAGGTGGTTCATTTTGGTAGGTCAAATATGATGGTAGAATATAGCATTAATGGTAAGACACTTGGCAGTGTGGAGGATCAGAAGGATCTTGGGGTCCGAGTCCATAGGACACTCAAAGCTGCTACACAGGTTGACTGAACTCCCTGCCACCATTCAGGTCTCATCACATACGCAGCCCCAGTAGCGTTATACGGTTTACTGTTTCACTTGTGTCGTAAATGCACCTTGCTATTAGTTAATTTATTTCTGGTCATGTTACCTTATGTGTTGTGTGTGAGTTATATACACCGCATTGTGCACTTTGGCCCAGAGGAATGCGGTTCCGTTTGGTAGTATATATATCCACGTTTGAATGGCAAAAAAGACTGGAACTTGTCACAGGTAACCAGGGTGGTGAAGGCGTTCAGCACGCCAGCCTTCATCGGAATCAGGTTTAATACCACCGCCACGAGTCGTGAAAGCTGTTAACTTTGCAGCGGCGATACAATGGTAGTGTAGAAACAGAATGGTGAATTACAATAAATGGTTAAATTAAATAAGTAGTACAAAAACAAATTTAAAAATCAGGGCACTGAATAGAGGAGCTGGGACGGTTGTAGTTGTTGGTCAGGGTGCACTTGGAGAATTTGGTACAGTTTGGGTCACCGTGTCTGGGAGAGATGTGATTAAACTAGAAAGAGTACAGAAAACATTGAGGAGACTGTTGCCAGGACGAGAGGGCCTGACGGATCGGTCGTTATTCCTCGGAATGTAGAATGAGGGACGACCTTATAGAAAAGCTTAAAATTCTAAGGGGGCGCGGATAAGGTGCACAGTAACAGGCAGGGAGTCCAAAGCTAGCGGGCAGAGACTTAGGTGGAGAGAGTCCAGAGGAGGTGCGCGAGGATAATTCCGGGAATGAAGGGGTTAACATACGAGGGGCTTTTGGCAGCTTTGGGCCCGTACTCACTGGAGTTTAGAAGAATGCGGGGTGGGTGGAGGGGATGGATATCATTGACACGTACCAGATGATGAAATGACTGGATAGGGTGGATATGGAGAGTCTGTTTCCTATGGTAGGAGTATCCAGAACCCGAGGGAACAGCCTCAAAATTGAGGGTCTGTCTTTCAGAACAGAGGGAAGCAGGACTTTTTTTTAGCCAGAGAGGAGTGAATCTGTGGGATGCTCTGCCACAGACTGCGGTGGAGGCCAAGTCCAGGCGTGTATTTAAAGCGGAAGTTGATCCGTTTCCTGAACGATCAGGGCATCAAATGGCCAAATTCTGCTCCTATGTCTTATGGTCTTTATGGACAGGAGAATGCTTTAAAAAGGACCCGATGGAACTTGGACAAGCAGAGGGTGATCAGTCTGCCAGAAGAAGTGGTTGAGGCAGGTACAAAGATATAATTAAACAGCACTTGGACAGATTCGTAGAGGGCAGGGCTTTGAGGATACGGGCTAAAATTGGGACGATCTGGGTCAGCATGGAATTGGTGGGCTGAAGGGCCTTTATCTGTTATATTGCTCAATGAACCGATCTCGGCAATCCCCTTCCTCCAGCCCTGTCACATCAGTTTCCTCACTGACATTAACCCCATTCCTTCTCACCGTCCCTCAGAGACTCCAATCTCCCCTACTGGCCTGGCACAGACCGTATCCTCATTGACATTAACCCCATTCCCTCTCACTGTCCCTCAGCAATCCACCTCTGCTAGTGCCCTATGTCCCCCATTGATAATAACCCCTCTCCCAGCTCCCTAACACCATCCCTCAGTGACCCCTCTCCCCCATCGCCCTGTATCACTGACTGTATCCCCACCGACGATAACCCCGTGATGTGATGAACGAGGCGAACCCAAACACAGGACACAGGCACGGAGATTGAGTTAGGATGCTGACGCGGGCGTGAGCGTTGAACAGCAAACAGGAGGGAACTTGACACGGAGAGACGGAGTTTCACAGGTAATCCTCGGAACTGGAGCAAAGCTTAGAACACGCGGAGAGCCCACAGTAAGCGGCTGGGAAACGTTGATTACCACACAGGCAAAACCAACGATCTGGCAACTAGTGGTTGTAATGCCGGGGTTCTTATGCTGCAGGTCCTGATGGCAACCGGGTGTGCCGTCATCAAAGAGAATTAGGAGCAAATGGGAAATTAACGGTCGGAACCACGGCAGAATCAAAGGAAATTAGATGAAAATAGGGAATTAACGATCGGGACCATGAAAGGAAACCGCTCCCCCCGCAACTTGAGCTCCAGGCGAACCACCAGGCTTGGCCGGATTGTCTCGATGGAAATCATGGATGAGGGAAGGGTCCAGGATGAAGGAGGAGATAAGCACATCTCTCCTTCATTCTTAAGGGGGATGTCTGTTGACGAGAGCCAAACCTTCTGCCCAAGCCGATAACTGGGTGCAGGAACTCGATGGCGATCGGCAATCCTCCGGTTGCGGTCGGCTGAGCGGAGCAGGGCCGCGCCTGCATCCTCCCAGACCTGGCGGCACCGGCGGAGATGGGCCTGAACTGAAGGCACAGCAACGTGCAGGAAACAGAGGGAGCATTGGAAGGGCGACATTCCGGTGGCGGAACTGACCAGGGAGTTGTGGGCGTACTCTACCCAAGCGAGATGGGTGCTCCAGGATGAAGGATTGTTGGCGGTTATGCAGTGCAATGCTGCTTCCAGATCCTGGACTGCCCGTTCTGTTTGACCGTTAGTCTGCGGATGGAAGCCGGAAGACAGACTTACTGAGGCTCCAAGGGCTTGAGAAAAGGATCTCCAGACTTGAGAGAAGAATTGGGGGCCACGGTCAGAGGGAATTCCAGGAAGGTGGAAGATGTGACGAACAAGGAGGTCGGCTGTTACACGGGCTGTAGGGAGTTTGGGAAGGGCTACGAAGAGCGCGGCTTTGGGGAAGCGGTCCACCACGGTGAGTACGGCAGTGTTCCCATGTGAAGGGAGTAGTCTAGTAACGAAATCCAGCGCAATGTGAAACCAGGGGCGGCTCGGCACAGGGAGGGGACGAAGCAGCCCAGCGGGTGGTCGGTGGGAGGCTTTTCCGCGGGCACATACAGAACAGGCAGAGACGAAGGAACGAGTGTCGGCATCTATGGAGGGCCACCAGAAATGTCGCTTCAGAAGGGACAGAGTTCGATCGATCCCGGGATGGCGGGCGAAACGAGAGGTAGGCCCCCACTGGAGAACCCGAGACCGGCACGAAGAGGCGATTGGAGGGTCCATTGCCTGGGTCAGGTCGGTTTGAGTCCGTTGGGCTCTTTGACTCTGGATTCGATCTCCCAGGAGAGGGCAGCCACAACACAGGATGGCGGAAGGGTGGTCTCGGCGTTGGGAAGGCCCTCCTCGGAGACGTATTGACGAGACAGAACATCGAGCTTCCCGTTCTTGGACCCCGGACGATAGGTGAGGGTGAACCTGAAATGGCCAAAAAATAACGCCCAACGGGCTTGGTGGGAATTCAGGCGTTTGGCGGTTTGGATGTGTGCGAGGTTCTTGTGGTCTGTCCAGCCGATGAATGGATGTTCCGCTCCCTCCAGTCAGTGCCTCCACTCCTCCAAAGCGAGTTTGACGGCCAGTAACTCCCGGTTCCCTACGTCGTGGTTCCGTTTGGCGGGGGACCGCCGGCGAGAAAAGAAGGCGCAGGGATGGAGTTTTTGGTCTGGGCCGGAGCGTTGGGAGAGGACCGCTCCCACCCCAGAGTCACAGGCGTCGACTTCCACAATGGGTGGGCGAGAGGGGTCTGCTTGGACCAGGATGGGAGCGGAGGCGAAACACGTCTTCAGCTCCGAGAAGGCTGAGTCCGCTTCGGGGGTCCAGTGAAAAGGGGTCGCAGGAGAGATGAGTCGAGTGAGGGCGCTGCCACCCGGCTGTCATCCCTGATGAAGCGACGGGAGAAGTTTGCCAACCCCAGAAATCGCTGGAGTTGTTTGAGTGGCGTGGGTTTTGGCCACTCCGCCACCGCCCGGATCTTTTCGGGATCCGCCCTCACTTGCCCGCTCTCGATGATGTACCCCAAGAACCTGACAGAAGGGACATGCACTTCTCTGCCTTAACGAATAGTTTGTTCCCCCAAAGCCTGTGCAGAACCTGACGGACATGGTGGATGTGTTCCTGAAGACTGCGGGAGAAGATTAAGATGTCGTCCAAATAAACGAAAACGAAACGGTTAATAAAGTCCCGAAGGACATCGTTTGCCAGGGCTTGGAAGACGGCGGGAGCATTGGTGAGACCGAATGGCACGACCAGGTATTCGAAGTGACCAAGAGGGGTGTTAAAAGCTGTTTATCACTCATCTCCCTCCCTTATCCTGACCAGGTGGTAGGCACTCCGTAGGTCCAACTTAGAGAAAATGGTGGCTCCGAGAAGGGGTTGGAAAGCGGAGTTGATAAGGGGCATTGGATACTTATTCTTTATGGTGATGCTATTCAGGCCACGGTAGTCAATGCAGGCCACAGTGAGCCGTCTCTCTTCCCCACAAGGAAGAAACCCGCGCCTACAGGGGAGATGAGAGTCGGATAGTGCCAGCCGTGAGAGAGTCGTTCAGGTAAGCCTCCATTGCTTTCCTTTCTGCCCGGGACAGGTTATACAGCCGGCTGGTGGGTAGAGGGGCTCCGGGGAGAAGGTCAATGGCGCAATCGTAAGGGCGGTGTGGAGGCAGGGAAAGGGCCGGTTGTTTACTAAACACTTCTCCCAGGCGGTGATACTCTGCTGGAACCTTGGATAAGTCAGAGGTTTCAGAGGCAGACGAGTTCACGGTGACTCTCTCAAGGGAAAGGGCCGACTGTAGACAAATGGGCTGACAGAACGGACTCCAGCTGGCTATCTTCCCAGTGGACCAGTCAATGTGGGGATTATGGCGGTTTAACCAGGGGTACACAAAAACTATAGGAGCTTGGATCTGCATCCGGGTTCGGGGGACAGAAGGGAATGGTGTCTGACTCACCAGGGTTCCCCGCTCTACTGGTGAGCCCTCTCTTTTGGCCGAAGGGAACAGGTAGCACGGAAGTGGCCGGACTGGCCGCAATAGAGACATTTCCCTGCTCTCAATCTGCGGAGTCGCTCTATGGGAGAAAGGCGGTTCCGTCCCAGCTGCATAGGTTCCTCTCCTGGGGTGGTGGAAACGGCTGGACTGGGAGCTATTCTAGGAGAGAGGGGAAGAGAGGCTAGGGCTGGTGGGAGACGGTAAAGAGTGTCGTGGAGTGGCCAAAGGTAGTGGACGACCAGTTCTCTCCCTATGGCGTTCTCGGAGACGATTGTCCAACCTGGTGGCGAGGGAGATCAAACAATCCAGGCTGTTGGTGTTATCCCTTGCCCCCAACTCGTCCTTCACCAGGTCGCTGAGGCCTTTTCGCAATACCCCTTGGAGTGCCTCATCATTCCACCCCGAGCCAGCCACTAACATCCGGAACTCCACGGAATATTCGGCAACACTGTGTCAGCCCTGACGGAGAGTGAGTAGTCGCTTAGCGGCATCTTTACCATGGACGGGGTGGTCAAAGATCCTTCTCATTTCTGTGATAAAGGTGGGGAATGAAGAGCAGATAGCCGGTTGATTTCCCCAACAGCTGTAGCCCACGCTAAGGCACTTCCCGGCAACAACCCCGTGATATAACCCATCTTCGACTTGTCTGTGGAGTAGGTGGATGACTGCTGTTCCAACGCCAAGGAGCATTGCAGAAGGAGGGCCCGGCACTTCCCCAAATCCCCAGGATAGTGTTCTCCAGTGACACCATAACCAGATCTATTAATACTGTCTCATATGACAGGAAATTAGCTGCTTTGCAGCAACTGTAAAGTGCAAAGTTGCAAAAGTACAGCCCAAAGACAGTAAATTGCTAGAGATTTCAAAATAAATAGTGCTTAAAATGCACAATGATGCATTGTTCGTGGACCTTCATTATAAAATCAGAATCAAGTTTATTATCACTGGCATATGTTGTGAAATTTGTTGTTTGTGGCTGCAATACAGAAAACAAAATAACTAAGTTACAGTAAGTCTTTGATGATTATCTTGGAGGAGGAGATGTTATTTTTCATCTCCCGAGCTGGAAGTCGATGATCTAGTTGCAGAGGGAGGTACAGGAGCTCAGGTTTTGAAGCTTGTTGATCAGTAATGAAGGAATGATGATGTTGACCACTGAGTTATAATCAATAAACAGTAGGCTGACGTAGGCATTGTTGTTGAGCAGCTGGTGCAAGGGTGACTGCAGTGCCAATGAGATTCATTCCCTATAGAACTGGTTGGTTGTGTGGCACAGGTTTTCAGTGCCAATGAGATTCATTCCCTATAGAACTGGTTGGTTGGGTGGCACAGGTTTTCAGTGCCAATGAGATTCATTCCCTATAGAACTGGTTGGTTGTGTGGCACAGGTTTTCAGTGCCAATGAGATTCATTCCCTATAGAACTGGTTGGTTGGGTGGCACAGGTTTTCAGTGCCAATGAGATTCATTCCCTATAGAACTCGTTGGTTGGGTGGCACAGGTTTTCAGTGCCAATGAGATTCATTCCCTATAGAACTGGTTGGTTGGGTGGCACAGGTTTTCAGTGCCAATGAGATTCATTCCCTATAGAACTGGTTGGTTGTGTGGCACAGGTTTTCAGTGCCAATGAGATTCATTCCCTATAGAACTGGTTGGTTGGGTGGCACAGGTTTTCAGTGCCAATGAGATTCATTCCCTATAGAACTGGTTGGTTGGGTGGCACAGGTTTTCAGTGCCAATGAGATTCATTCCCTATAGAACTGGTTGGTTGGGTGGCACAGGTTTTCAGTGCCAATGAGATTCATTCCCTTCCAGTTTTCAGTGCCAATGAGATTCATTCCCTATAGAACTGGTTGGTTGGGTGGCACAGGTTTTCAGTGCCAATGAGATTCATTCCCTATAGAACTGGTTGGTTGGGTGGCACAGGTTTTCAGTGCCAATGAGATTCATTCCCTATAGAACTGGTTGGTTGGGTGGCACAGGTTTTCAGTGCCAATGAGATTCATTCCCTATAGAACTGGTTGGTTGGGTGGCACAGGTTTTCAGTGCCAATGAGATTCATTCCCTATAGAACTGGTTGGTTGGGTGGCACAGGTTTTCAGTGCCAATGAGATTCATTCCCTAAGAACTGGTTGGTTGGGTGGCACAGGTTTTCAGTGCCAATGAGATTCATTCCCTATAGAACTGGTTGGTTGGGTGGCACAGGTTTTCAGTGCCAATGAGATTCATTCCCTATAGAACTGGTTGGTTGGGTGGCACAGGTTTTCAGTGCCAATGAGATTCATTCCCTATAGAACTGGTTGGTTGTGTGGCACAGGTTTTCAGTGCCAATGAGATTCATTCCCTATAGAACTGGTTGGTTGGGTGGCACAGGTTTTCAGTGCCAATGAGATTCATTCCCTATAGAACTGGGTGGTTGAGTGGCACAGGTTTTCAGTGCCAATGAGATTCATTCCCTATAGAACCGGTTGGTTGAGTGGCACAGGTTTTCAGTGCCAATGAGATTCATTCCCTATAGAACTGGTTGGTTGGGTGGCACAGGTTTTCAGTGCCAATGAGATTCATTCCCTATAGAACTGGTTGGTTGGGTGGCACAGGTTTTCAGTGCCAATGAGATTCATTCCCTATAGAACTGGTTGGTTGGGTGGCACAGGTTTTCAGTGCCAATGAGATACATTCCCTATAGAACTGGTTGGTTGGGTGGCACAGGTTTTCAGTGCCAATGAGATTCATTCCCTATAGAACTGGTTGGTTGGGTGGCACAGGTTTTCAGTGCCAATGAGATTCATTCCCTATAGAACTGGTTGGTTGGGTGGCACAGGTTTTCAGTGCCAATGAGATTCATTCCCTATAGAACTGGTTGGTTGGGTGGCACAGGTTTTCAGTGCCAATGAGATTCATTCCCTATAGAACTGGTTGGTTGGGTGGCACAGGTTTTCAGTGCCAATGAGATTCATTCCCTATAGAACTGGTTGGTTGTGTGGCACAGGTTTTCAGTGCCAATGAGATTCATTCCCTATAGAACTGGGTGGTTGTGTGGCACAGGTTTTCAGTGCCAATGAGATTCATTCCCTATAGAACTGGGTGGTTGGGTGGCACAGGTTTTCAGTGCCAATGAGATTCATTCCCTATAGAACTGGTCAGTTGGGTGGCACAGGTTTTCAGTGCCAATGAGATTCATTCCCTATAGAACTGGTTGGTTGGGTGGCACAGGTTTTCAGTGCCAAAGAGATTCATTCCCTATAGAACCGGTTGGTTGTGTGGCACAGGTTTTCAGTGCCAATGAGATACATTCCCTATAGAACTGGGTGGTTGTGTGGCACAGGTTTTCAGTGCCAATGAGATTCATTCCCTATAGAACTGGTTGGTTGGGTGGCACAGGTTTTCAGTGCCAATGAGATTCATTCCCTA
Source organism: Mobula hypostoma (assembly GCF_963921235.1). Classification (NCBI taxonomy): domain Eukaryota; kingdom Metazoa; phylum Chordata; class Chondrichthyes; order Myliobatiformes; family Myliobatidae; genus Mobula; species Mobula hypostoma. The sequence continues at coordinate 42,183,586 of NC_086106.1, read as the reverse complement.
TAGAACTGGTTGGTTGGGTGGCACAGGTTTTCAGTGCCAATGAGATTCATTCCCTATAGAACTGGTTGGTTGTGTGGCACAGGTTTTCAGTGCCAATGAGATTCATTCCCTATAGAACTGGTTGGTTGGGTGGCACAGGTTTTCAGTGCCAATGAGATACATTCCCTATAGAACTGGTTGGTTGGGTGGCACAGGTTTTCAGTGCCAATGAGATTCATTCCCTATAGAACTGGGTGGTTGAGTGGCACAGGTTTTCAGTGCCAATGAGATTCATTCCCTATAGAACCGGTTGGTTGGGTGGCACAGGTTTTCAGTGCCAATGAGATTCATTCCCTATAGAACTGGTTGGTTGGGTGGCACAGGTTTTCAGTGCCAATGAGATTCATTCCCTATAGAACTGGTTGGTTGTGTGGCACAGGTTTTCAGTGCCAATGACATTCATTCCCTGTAGAACTGGGTGGTTGTGTGGCTGAGGTTTTCAGTGCCAATGAGATTCATTCCCTATAGAACTGGTCAGTTGGGTGGCACAGGTTTTCAGTGCCAATGAGATTCATTCCCTATAGAACTGGTCAGTTGGGTGGCACAGGTTTTCAGTGCCAATGAGATTCATTCCCTATAGAACTGGTTGGTTGTGTGGCACAGGTTTTCAGTGCCAATGAGATTCATTCCCTATAGAACTGGTTGGTTGTGTGGCACAGGTTTTCAGTGCCAATGAGATTCATTCCCTATAGAACTGGTCAGTTGGGTGGCACAGGTTTTCAGTGCCAATGAGATTCATTCCCTATAGAACTGGTTGGTTGGGTGGCACAGGTTTTCAGTGCCAATGAGATTCATTCCCTATAGAACTGGTTGGTTGGGTGGCACAGGTTTTCAGTGCCAATGAGATTCATTCCCTATAGAACTGGTTGGTTGGGTGGCACAGGTTTTCAGTGCCAATGAGATTCATTCCCTATAGAACCGGTTGGTTGTGTGGCACAGGTTTTCAGTGCCAATGAGATTCATTCCCTATAGAACTGGTTGGTTGTGTGGCACAGGTTTTCAGTGCCAATGAGATTCATTCCCTATAGAACTGGTTGGTTGGGTGGCACAGGTTTTCAGTGCCTTGCCAGGTACACCATTGGGTCTGAAGCTTTGTCAGGGTTCACCCTCTTGAAAGCTGTTCAGATGTCGGCCTCTGAGACAGTTATAAGATGCTGCAGGGAATTACACATGTATAATTTTATTCTGCCTTTCAAAGTGTACATAAAAGGCATTCATCTTAATTCAGCCATTTATGATGTTAGGTTTCACCTTGTAGGAAGTAATAGCATGCAAACTCTGCCAAAGCTAAGGTGCATCCAATTCTGTCTCTGGCTTCCCTTGGAACTGTTTTTTCATACTTAAGATAGCCTTCTATAGGTCATAGAGTCATAGAAAAGTACAACACAGGAACAGGCCCCGGGCTGATCTATTTCATAGAAAGCCATTTAAGCTGCTTACTCCCATCAACCTGCACTGGGTCCATAGTCCTCCACACCACTGCCATTCATGTACCCATCCCAACTTCTCTTAAATGTTGAAATTGAGCTCACGTGCACAGACATCCCACCTCTCCCGGAAGTTGCAGGAGTCACCCGCACATTGATAGTGGCTCCCTGACGGCCGCAAATTATATACAATATCCCGGAAATTGATTTTTTTCAGAGGGGGAGAGAGAGTGAGAGAGAGAGAGAGAGAGAAAGAGAGAGACAGTCAGGGGAGGGGGAGAGAGGAGAAGCGAGAGGGGGAGAGGAGGAGGGAGGGAGAGAGGATGGATGGATGGCAGAGTGTTCCAAAAAAAGAAAATATAAAACATACTTCACCCCAGACTACACTAAAGTGTACCCCTGCCTAACAGGGGTCAAAAATAATGACAGTGTTGCTCGCTGCACTGTTTGCAATGTGACTTTTCTATTGCCCATGGTGGGTTAAGACTGTAAAAGACATGTTGAGGTGAGTTTAACAGGTGTCATTCATTCATTAGCATAACTAACATTATTTAAACGAGCTGGCTAGCTGCTAAGGGCTACTCTATTGCAGCTATCCTACCTTTCCCGAAAGTTCCAGGAGTCTCTCGCAAGTTGATGGTGCTACTGCCCTGAAATGAGTTTTTGCAGGGTGGGATGTCTGCATGCACCACATGCATTTTCAGCTCATTCCACACTCTCATGACCCTCTGAGTTTCCCCTCATGTTCCCCTTTAAGCTTTTCACCTTTCACCCTTAACCCACGACCTCTAGTTGTAGTCCCACCCAACAACCTCAGTGGAAAAAGCCTGCTTGCATTTCCCCATCTATACTCCTTCTGTGACCCGACTGGTGGTGTAGTGGCATCAGAGTCGGACTTGGGGACGAAAGGTCCCCGGTTCGAATCCAGCCGGCTCCCCTGCACGTTGCTCCATGCTGGGTCACAGATTCCTTCATCCATTCCGTATTTAGTGTGTTTCCACTTCTCTCCAACAGCACTCCCTGCAAGAAAACACACCAATGAAGACCAGGATTCAGTCAGATTACCCCACTGCTCTCAACTTGAGTGACCTTGACACTGGAATCTTTCTTGTTGGAACAGCACAGGTCACACTAACACAGGAGCTTGGCAGGTCAAGCACCATCTCTGGAGAGGAATAAACAGACCCCTCATCAGGACAGACTGGAAAGGAAGGGGACAGAAGCCAGAATAAGGTGGTGTGGGGAGAGGAAGGAGTACAAGCTGGAAGGTGATAGGCGAGACCAGGTGAGGGTGAAGTGGGGAGGGGGATGTGAGAGGCTGGGAGGTGATAGGTGGAAGAAGTAAAGGGCTGGAGAAGAGGGAATCTGACAGGACACCATGGAAGAAAGGGAAGGAGGAGGGGGGAACCAGAGGAAGTGAAGAGAAGGGTAAGAGGGGAGCCAGCATGAGGGCTGGAAACAGAGAAGGAGGGAGTTGGGGAAAGATTACTGGAAGTTGGAGAACTCGGTGTTTGTGCCATTAGGCTGGAGGCTACCCAGATGGAATATGAGATGTTGCTCCACCAATCTGAGTGTGGCCTCTTCGAACAGTAGAGGAGACAACCAACACGCCAAAATGGGAATAGGAAGTTGAATTGAAATGGATAGCCACTGGGAGACCCTGCCTTTTGTGGCAGATAGAGTGAAGGTGCTCAACTATATGATATCCCAATCTACGCCGAATCTCACCAATGTAGAGGAGGCTGCACCAAGTTACAGCAGGTGACCCTGGCAGACCTGCTGGTGAAGTATTGCCTCACAAGGAAGGACTGTTTCAGGGTCTGAATAGTGGTGAGGGAGGTGGTCCAGGGACAGTTCACAGGGATAAGTGGAGGAGGGAGATCAGTGGGGAGGGATGAGTGGAGAAGCAGAAAGCGAGAGTGGGCGGGGGAGGAGGGAGAAGATGTGTTTAGTGGTAGGATCCCGTTGTAGATGGCAGAAGGTTTGGAGAGTGATGTGCTGGATACAGAGGCTCGTGGGCTGGTAGGTAAGGACAATGGGAACCCAGTGTGCTGCAATGACAGTGTTTTCTCAAATGTTGCAACGATGGACTAGTAGTAGTCATGGGATCCACTGCAAAGGCCCATGGATACAGCAGTAAATGCAAGAAACTTCAAACAAAAGACCGGAGATATTGGAGAAGCCATGGAATTAATTTTTACAGTTCACAGTTGCAGCTGAAAGACTGGAGAGGTGCATGATGGAAACAAGTCTAAAGACAGATAGGAGCTGATTGGGTGAATATGATCAGTACTGTTTTCTTGTATGGGGTGGGGGGCAAAACACTGAGACAGATTAGTTGAGCCAATTGGACTGTTTTGGAATTAAACTCCTATATAATACTATGGTACCAAAGACATTTCCACACCAACAAGTGCTAATAAGAACAATCTGTGCACTCAGCAGAGAGACACGTGAATAGTTGCCACAAAGAAACAGCCGATCGAACCCAGATGCAAGACGTCATCTGACTGACTTGGCCTCCCCTCGTCCCTTCTCCACCCGCCCCACCCTTAAGGCTGATTTATGCTTCTGCGTCGGCTCTAGCCTGTAGCCGATGCCGTAGCTGACGCAAGTGGCCTACGCCCTTGTGAGCATTTATACTTGTGCACTGGTGTGTCCGCGTCGCTCTGCAATTCACCGCCAAAACGCTAGTTAGTGGGGTTTCTATGCCACTGTGTTGAGTTTCTTCGTGTACTTCAAACAGTGGCGACTGAAACTGAGCGCATCATGTTGCAGTTGGAGCTAATAAATGTTGAACAAGAGTTACTTTTATTGAAGTTACTGCAATGCAGAAGGGAGGGAAGACGTGGGAGGAGATGGTGTGTATGACCATTGAATGGATCGAGGCAGAAGGAGGGTGAATTTTCTGTGCTTGTCCGGCCACTGAGAGACAAGAAGCAACCAGAAATGCATAGGAGGAAATGCGATGCTACCAAGCCAACCAATCAGTTGTTGCTGTCTGCGTCACCGCAACGCGTGGTTACATTTTTGGGGAGGTGTACGTCAGGCTACGGCGTAGGGTACGCGGCTACGCCGTAGATTCAACACAGAAGTATAAATTGCCCTTAACTCCTTTCCCATGGCCGAAGGAACATTTAAGTGACACCCGCCTGACATGGGAACACAAAAGAGGAAACTGACCAAAATAATTAAGAACCAGCAGGTAAAGATAGTAATATGCCTGAAGTCATTTTCAGATACGTTTTATAAAAACACAATTGCTGTTTATAATGTAAAGAAACAATTTTTCACAAAGGTAAGGTCGAATTTGGAGTATTGTGTGCAGTTCTGTTTACCTACTTACAGAAAAGTTATCAGTAAGATTGAAAGAGCGCACAGAAAATTTACAAGGACGTTGCCAGGACTTGAGGAACTGAGCTATAGGGAAAGGTTGAATAGGTTAGGACTTTATTCCCTGATGTGTAGGGGAATGAGGGGAGATTTTATAGAGGTATCTAAAATTATGAGGGATGTAGACAGGATAAATGCAAGCAGGCTTTTCCCATGGTGGCAGGGTGAGACTAGAACTAGAGGTCATAGGTTAAAGGTGAAAGGTGAAATACTTAAGGGTGAACCTTCACTCAGAGGGTGGTGCAAATGTGGAATCAGCTGCCAGAGGGAGTGGTGGATAAGGGTTTGATTTCAACATTTGAGAGCAATTTGGATAAGTACATGGATAGGAGGGGTACGGAGGGCGAGGTTCAGGTGCAGGCAGCTGGGACTAAGCGGAATAATAGTTTGGTATGGACTGGACAGGACTAAGGACCTGATTCTGTGCTGTAGTGGCCTATGAGCCTAAAGGTGAATTATGACGGAACTGGAACTGACAGCTACACAGCAAAAGGTCCTGAGACACTCGTAGCAGCAGCATCAAACACAATTTGAGACCAGGCCGTGAAAGGAGATTTTAGAACAGGTGACCAGAGTTTGGTCGATGGGAAGTTTCCTAGGAGCATCACAGAGGTGGGGAGAGAGGCAGGAAGGTTTTGGGAAGGGATTCCAGAGCTTGAGACACAGACAGCTAAAGGCACAGTCATCAATAGCAGAGTGCTTAAAATCATGGTTGAACAAGATGCTGGAATTGGTGGTGCAGAGATTGGGGGTGGGGTGATTTGTAGGAGTGGGAGAGGATGCAGAAACAGGAGACGGGATTGAAAACAAGAGTCTTAAGATTGAAATGTTGTTTAACCAGGAGTCTGGGTTGTTTGGTGAGGACAGAAGAGATGGATGAAAGGTCTTGGTGCATGTTAGAACAAGGCAGCAGTGTTCTGGGCGATTAAAAATTGTTACTCCTTAAACAGGAGATTGGGCAGGTGCTTTGACATTTTTTGGAAGGTGGTGCAGAGATAACAATGCAAGGTGGGAGTCTCAGAGTGTGGGGACATCTGGAGAATTAGAATCCAGAGCTGGAACAGGAGAAGACAAAATTTGGGATACTTGGCCGGGAAAGGCTAAGTGGGCTAGGTGGGGTGAAGCCATGGAAGGATTTGTAAATAAGGACATGAATTTTGATATCAGTCCCCTGTTTGCCAAATCAATGGAAGTCAGTGGGAGTAACTAAGGAGTATGGCATAGAAGCATTTGCAGCTCCTCAGTAAGGCCATTTGCAAGGGTGCTACCGGACCTCTTCCTTAAAGCTGTGGATCAGAGAGCTCCCCATCAACCTTTTGGAAGAGGTAATGTGAGTACATCTCATCCCACTTCATGGAATGGATTCTGAGTCGGAAGATGATCTTGGAGGGTTCTGAGACAAAGACTGAGGCCTGCTGGCTCTCCACTTCTCAGAGTTCCTCCCTAATATCCACACCCTTGACTGCAACAGGAGAAGATTCTGCAAGCATGTCAGAAGTTGACACAAGTCCTGCTGACCCTATCTTGGTTTCTGAATACCTTTTCATATGAAGGATCTCTTGATGATTTCCTTAATTGCTTCCTACTAGTGCTTTGGGAGTCAAAGAGGGACTTCATCATTCTCCGACCTGGCTCAGTCCTTCTTTAGCTCCTCGATAATCTCTGTGGTCAGCAGCTTGACATTCAGCTTCCAACTCCTACTGCCTGCCTTCTGGTCTTTCTGTAGGTACGACTCAGCCTGAAGTGGTCGCGGTCAGTTTAATGTCCAGTTCCATGACCACCAGATGCTTCAGTTGTCCCCAGGCTGTGCACTTGCCAAGTCAGCCCCAGCAGTCGCCTTTGTGTGAAAGTGGCTGTAGCTAAGTTGTGGCGCAGTTATAAGGAGACTCATTCGGTATGGATCAGTGCACCCTGCACAGAGCTGGCTGAAACCCACCTGCTGAATTGGGATGGCACGGCCACTTCTGATGTTATCTGCCTTACTGTCCGGACTCCTCCTTTCCGTATCGCTTCCCCGCCGAGCCTGTGGAGGGAGCGAGAACACAGTATTGTAGGCAATGCTACAGGGGCAGCTCTTAACAAAAGCTGTATCCTCGGAGTCCCACAGTAACAGGACGAAACAGCCCTGAGTGGGTGAATCCCGTCTCAATCGTTAGAATAGCACTGAAAGAGGGCCGGACGTGCGTAACCTTAAGCTGCTCCCAGCCTTGCAATGAGGATAATATTTTCGTGCAGCTGACTGTTTCAGAGGTCAGTTAAGAGTCCATCACACTCTTCAGACAGAAGTCATGCACAGGCCAGACACAGTAAGGCTGGCAAAGTTCCTTCCCTGAAGGACATCAGTGATCCAAGAGAGTTTCTCTGACAATTCAATGGTTTCCAGCTCACCATTACTGACGCTACATTTTATTTTGTTCCCAAATTCCAGATGAAAATCGGTAAAATTGGTTTATTATTGTCACATGTGCTGAAATACAGTGAAAACCATGTTTAGCATGCCACTGGTACAGATCATTTCATTACAGCAGTACATTGAAGTCGTATAAAAGAGTGCAGAATAAAGTGTAACAGCTACGGAGAAAGTGCAGTCCTAGTAAACAGTAACGTGCAAGGACCATGATGAAGTAGACTGGGAGATCACAAGTCCGTCTTAGGGGACTGTTTATTTGATTAACTGAATCTAACTATTTAATCACTTGATTAACTGAATTTCAATTGTCACTGCCACAATTTAACCACTCCTGCTGTTACTATGCTACCTCCCGTCAGCCAACTACATACAAAAGGGTATCACAGTTATAACACTGCATGACCACAGCTGCTTCCCAGACATCCTTCCTGCCCTCCCCTAGTATTGATCACACCACCACATGCTTCCTGTCCTGCAGCAGGTCTCATTGCTCTATCACCACCTTAGGATTGACCAATGCTGCCTTCCTACAGCCTCAGCCCACCTCTTCTCTCAACATACCCCCTTCAGGAGGATCTACATCAACAAACCTTTGCCCTGCTTTGGTGGTGGAGATTTCACTCAACCTGATTCTGACTCTGGGACATCCTCCCAAAAGATGCTGCTCCTTCTCTTTTGAAAAATAATTCTCAAATCTCCATTTATTTCTGTCCCAGTGGCCCTTTCTCCCCCTAACACTGATTTATGAAGCAATGAGAGACATTTCAATATACTAAAGGTACTGTAAGGACTGGGCGTTGTTGATGCTTTCTGTCATCCTAACAGCGAGCTGGCGAGGCTGTATGTACTGAGGGCAAGGCTGGAATTGAGGGCAACATGGGTGGGGATTAGTTATCAGTGCTGTGGGATACTGCAGGGATCAGTGCTTCACTCTTGCCCCTCATCATCCAGCAACAAATTAGCTCAGGGCACCAAATGTCATCATTCCAAGTTTGCTAACAATAGTGTCACAGGGTGAAACTGCACAGAAATAGGCCCTTTGGTCCAGCTTGTCCGTGCCAGTTGTGTTGTCCAGCTAGCTAGTTTCATCTGCCCATTTCTGACCCTTGGCCCTATAGGGGGAAGGGGAGGGGGAAGAGGGTGAGAAAGAAGGGAGGGAGGGGGAAGGGGAAGAGGGTGAGAAAGAAGGGAGAGAGGGAGATAGATGAGGCAGAGATTAAATGAGAGGTAAGCAGAGAAAGAGGCAAACAGACTGAGAGAGCAAGAGAGAGAGACTAGGGAGAGAAATACGTAAAGAGGGAGAGGGAGGCAGGGGCAAGGAGACAGAGAGGTGAAGGGGAAGAGCAGGGAGGTGACAACAGGGGGAGACAGAGAGACGGCAACAGTGAGAAAGGCAGTGGAGAGAGAGCAGCACATTCTAGAATTATAAATATTCCTCTTTGTGAACTGTTTCCTTCTGACAGAAATTATGACGTGGATGGCAGTACTGTAGAAAGATCTAAGAATTGTCTGTAACAGTCCACGGGTTGTGGAAGTTCTGACTCACACACCATCTGAGCCAAAGAATAACATTTCTTGGCTTGGTGGTTAAAGCACTTGTCAGGTCAGGACTGAAGAGGATGAGCTGATGTACTTTGATATTTTGGCATCGTAATACAGTTAAAAGCTTTAAACCTCCTATGGAGAGCAAACTGCTGGCATTATACAGAGCAACTAACTAGCGAGGAGGATGGCCATTCAGACGAGAAGAGTTTTTTCCATGTAGCGGGAGCCAGGGTACTTCCTGGCTTAAAGTCAAAAAAGGCCTGGAGTGGTGGGGCTCATCAACGATGAGATGGCCTGCAAAAAGCAGGCGGAAGAACTCGAGACCCAGTGCCATGTAAATAACCATGTAAATCGACGTCACTAAGACAAAGGAGATGGTGACCATCTCCACGGGAACTCACACCACTCACACCCCTCTTTACATCAGCAGCACAGCACTGGAAACTGTCAGCAGTTTCACACTCCTGGGAGCGCACATCTCATGGTCCCAGAACACATACTGCACAATGAGGAAAGCTCTCCAACACCTCGACTTTCTGAGGAGTCTGAAGAGAGCAGGATTATGTACATCGGCTGTATCCTCATGTCACTCTACAGGTACGCAGTAGAGATAATCCGAACACACTGTGTCACTGCTCGGTACAGACACTGCTCTGCGTCAGACAGGAAGTCTCTACAACGGGCAGTCAAAGCTGCCCAACACATCACCGGTACCAGCCTACCCACCATCAAGGACACACAGTATATACAGAAAGGTGCCAGGAAAGGGCCAGTGATATCGTGAAGGATCCCACCCACCCTGCTCATGGACCGTTTGTCCCACTCCCATCAAGGAGGCTGTGTAGTCTCATCGCCAGGAGCAGCAGACTCAAACACAGTTACTTTCCCCAAGCAGTAAGGCTGATCAACATGTCCACCCACTAACCCACCCCTCCACACTCCCAACCACCATTTCTTTATCATTTCCTATCAAGTCACCTTGTGTACAGACACTCCTGTGCCTAGCATCACTTTCTGGACATACAATCAATCTATGGATATAAACTATTTATATTTATTGTATTTTGTTATTATTGTGTGCTTTATCCTATTGTGTTTTATTCTGCTACATCGGATCTGGAGTAACAATTATTTTGTTCTTTACACTTGTGTACTAGAAATGACATTAAACAATTTTAAATCTTGAATCTTAAACCTGCACTCTCTTGTTTTAGACACCCCCACCAAGGCAAAAAGATTTATATTAGCTCCAGCTCTATCAGGTCATCCCTCAGCCTCTTCCACTCCAGGGAAAACAAATCCAGCCTTCCCAATCTCTCCTTATAGCTCTAATGCTCCAACTCAGGGAATATGCCGGCAATTTCCTCTGCACTCTCTCCAGTGCAATAACATCCTAACAGGAATGTACAGGCTACACCACCTCTGATTTGTAAAGTTGTCAAAGCTCTTGTACTCTATGCGATGACTGATGAAGGCAGGCATCCCATGTGCCTTCTCCACCACCTTATAACCACTGAGCCCTCAAACCCCAGATTGTCACCGTCTCGCTATATAATGGCTTGGTACGGCAACTGCTCTGCCCACGACCGCACCAAACTGCAGAGAGTTGTGGACACATCTCAGGACGACACTCTCCTCTGTGGACTTTGACTACATTTCTCACTGCCTCAGTAAAGCAGCCAGCACTATCAAAGACCCCATCTACCCAGGACATTGCCTCTTCCCCCGCTCTCCCATCGGGCAGAAGATACAAGAGCCTGAAAGCATGTCCCAAAAGGTTCAAAGACAGCTGCTATTCCACTCTTAAAAGACTCTTAAACAGCCGGTAAGGTGGACTCGGCCTCACAATCTACCACATTATGATCTTGTACTTCATTGTTTACCTGCACTGCATTTTTTTGGCAGCTTTATTCTGCATTGCTATCGTTTCTGGTTCAGTGCAATGTGTAATGATCTGATCTGTATGGACACCGTGCAAGATAAGTTTTTTACTGTATCTCGGCATATGTGACAAGAATAAAGCAATTCCAGTACCGGTACCGTCAGAAGCAGTCCCAATCATTGCTCACAATTACAACAGTGCGTGGTGTCAAATCCCAAGGTGGCACCTGAACCAAGTTACACATCGAGACAGCATGTTCAGACGAGTGTTGAAGGGGATCTGTGGAAACTGCTTGCCATCTGATCTGCTTCCTGATAACCTCTTACTAGGCAAGTACTTACTGTGAAAAGGCTGAGGCGTCACTTCAAGTGCTTGCCGACAGAACCGGGTCCCGGAGACTTGAGAGATGTCGGCTGCCAGTTCCCGGTGACTTATGTTTGAAGTGGAAGGAAGGGATAGAACATAGAACGTAGAATAGTACAGCAGAGTACAGGCCCTTCAGCCCACAATGTTGTGCCGACCCTCAAATCCTGCCTCCCATATAAGCCCCCACCTTAAATTCCTCCATATACCTGTCTAGTAGTCTCTTAAACTTCACTAGTGTATCTGCCTCCACCACTGACTCAGGCAGTGCATTCCACGCACCAACCACTCTCTGAGTAAAAAACCTTCCTCTAATATCCCCCCTGGTGCCCCGGGGAAGAGGCGCTGGCTATCCACTCTATCTATTCCTCTTATTATCTTGTACACCTCTATCATGTCCCCTCTCATCCTCCTTCTCTCCAAAGAGTAAAGCCCGAGCTCCCTTAATCTCTGATCATAATCCATACTCTCTAAACCAGGCTGCATCCTGGTAAATCTGCTCTGTACCCTTTCCAATGCTTCCACATCCTTCCTATAATGAGGCGACCAGAACTGGACACAATACTCCAAGTGTGGCCTAACCAGGGTTTTATAGAGCTGCATCATTACATCGCGACTCTTAAACTCTATCCCTCCACTTATGAAAGCTAACACTTCATAAGCTTTCTTAACTACCCTATCCACCTGTGAGGCAACTTTCAGGGATCTGTGGACATGTACCCCCAGATCCCTCTGCTCCTCCACACTACCAAGTATCCTGCCATTTACTTTGTACTCTGCCTTGGAGTTTGTCCTTCCAAAGTGTACCACCTCACACTTCTCCGGGTTGAACTCCATCTGCCACTTCTCAGCCCACTTCTGCATCCTATCAATGTCTCTCTGCAATCTTTGACAATCCTCTACACTATCCACAACACCACCAACCTTTGTGTCATCTGCAAACTTGCCAACCCACCCTTCTACCCCCACATCCAGGTCGTTAATAAAAATCACGAAAAGTAGAGGTCCTAGAACAGATCCTTGTGGGACACTACTAGTCACAATCCTCCAATCAGAATGTACTCCCTCCACTACGACCCTCTCAGCGAGCACTGTGAGGGTCATGTTTTTTGACTTCTCCAGTGTGTTCAACACCATCCACCCTGTTCTGCTGGGGGAGAAGCTGACAGCGATGCAGGTGGATGCTTTCCTGGTATCATGGATTCTTGACTGGCAGACCACAGTACGTGTGCTTGCAACACTGTGTGTCCGACAGAGTGATCAGCAGCACTGGGGCTCCACAGGGGACTGTCTTGTCTCCCTTTCGCTTCACCATTTACACCTCGGACTTCAACTACTGCACAGAGTCTTGTCATCTTCAGAAGTTTTCTGATGACTCTGCCATAGTTGGATGCATCAGCAAGGGAGATGAGGTTGAGTACAGGGCTACGGTAGGAAACTTTGTCACATGGTGTGAGCAGAATTATCTGCAGCTTAATGTGAAAAAGGCTAAGTGGCTGGTGGTAGACCTGAGGAGAGCTAAGGTACCGGTGACCCCTGTTTCCACCCAGGGGGTCAGTGTGGACATGGTGGAGGATTACAAATACCTGGGGATACGAATTGATAATAAAGTGGACTGGTCAAAGAACACTGAGGCTGTCTACAAGAAGGGTCAGAGCCGTCTCTATTTCCTGAGGAGACTGAGGTCCTTTAAGATCTGCTGGACGATGCTGAGGATGTTGTACAAGCCTGTGATGGCCAGTGCGATCATGTTTGCTGTTGTGTGCTGGGGCAACAGGCTGAGGGTAGCAGACACCAACAGAATCAACAAACTCATTCGTAAGGCCAGTGATGTTGTGGGGATGGAACTGGACTCTCTGACGGTGGTGTCTGAAAAGAGGATGCTGTCTAAGTTGCATGCCGTCTTGGACAATGTCTCCCATCCACTACATACTGTACTGGTTGGGCACAAGAGTACATTCAGCCAGAGACTCATTCCTCCGAGATGCAGCACAGAGCATCATAGGAAGTCATTCCTGCCTGTGGCCATCAAACTTTACAACTCCTCCCTTGGAGGGTCAGACACCCTGAGCCAACCAGGCTGGTCCTGGACTTATTTCAAAATTTACAGGCAAAATTTACGTATTACTATTTAACTATTTATGGTTCTATTACTATTTATTATTTATGGTGCAACTGCAATGAAAACCAATTTCCCCCGGGATCAATAAAGTCTGACGACGACGATGAGGACAGCGACGACTTCTGCAGGCGAGCCAATTCTGAATCCACCTGGCCAAACTTCCCTGGATCCCATGCCTTCTGACTTTCTGAATAAGCCTACCGTGTGGAACCTTGTCAAATGCCTTACTAAAATCCATATAGATCACATCCACTGCACTACCCTCATCTATATGCCTGGTCACCTCCTCAAAGAACTCTATCAGGCTTGTTAGACACGATCTGCCCTTCACAAGGCCATGCTGACTGTCCCTGATCAAACCATGATTCTCTAAATGCCCATAGATCCTATCTCTGAGAACCTTTTCCAACAGCTCTCCCACCACAGATGTAAGGCTCACTGGTCTATAATTACCTGGACTATCCCTACTACCGTTTTTGAACAAGGGGACAACATTCGCCTCCCTCCAATCCTCCGGTACCATTCCCGTGGACAACGAGGACATTAAGATCCAAGCCAGATGCTCAGCAATCTCTTCCCTCGCCTCGTGGAGCAGCCTGGGGAATATTCCGTCAGGCCCCGGGGACTTATCCATCCTAATGTATTTTACCAACTCCAACACCTCCTCTCCCTTAATATCAACATGCTCCAGAACATCAACCTCACTCATATTGTCTTCACCATCATCAAGTTCCCTCTCATTGGTGAATACCGAAGAGAAGTATTCATTGAGAACCTCGCTCACTTCCACAGCCTTCAGGCACATCTTCCCACCTTTATCTCTAATCAGTCCTACCTTCACTCCTGTCATCCTTCTTTTCTTCACATAATTGAAGAATGCCTTGGGGGTTTCCTTTACCCTACTCGCCAAGGCCTTCTCATGCCCCCTTCTTGCTCTTCTCAGCCCCTTCTTAAGCTCTTTTCTTGCTTCCCTCCCTAATGCTGCCTTCTTCCACCTGACTAGATTTTCCACCTCACTCATCACCCATGGTTCCTTCACCCTAACATTCTTTATCTTCTTCACCGGGACAAATTTATCCCTAACATCCTGCAAGAGATCCCTAAACGTCGACAACATGTCTATAGTACATTTCCCTGCAAAAACATCATCCCAATTCACACCGGCAAGTTCTAGCCTTATAGCTTTATAATTTGCCCTTCCCCAATTAAAAATTTTCCTGTCCTCTTTGATTCTATCCTTTTCCATGATAATTATAAAGGTCAGGGAGCGGTGGTCACTCTCACCCACTGAGAGATCTGTGACCTGACCTGGTTCATTACCTAGTACTAGATCTAGTATGGCATTCCCCCTAGTCGGCCTGTTCACATACTGTGACAGGAATCTGTCCTGGACACACTTAACAAACTCTGCCCCATCTGAACCCTTGGAACTAATCAGGTGCCAATCAATATTAAGGAAGTTAAAGTCACCCATGATAACAACCCTGTTATTTTTGCACCTTTCCAAAATCTGCCTCCCAATCTGCTCCTCTGTATCTCTGCTGCTACCAGGGAGCCTATAGAATACCCTAGTAGAGTAACTGCTCCCTTCCTGTTCCTGACTTCCACCCATACTGACTCAAAAGAGGGTCCTGCCAGATTACCCACCCTTTCTGTAGCTATAATAGTATCCCTGACCAGTAATGCCACCCCTCCTCCCCTTCTTCCACCCTCTCTATCCCTTTTAAAGCACTGAAATCCAGGAATATTGAGAATCCATTACTGCCCTGGTGCCAGCCAAGTCTCTGTAATGGCCACTACATCATAATTCCATTTATGTATCCAAGCTCTCAGTTCATCACCTTTGTTCCTGATGCTTCTTGCATTGAAGTACACACATTTCAGCCCTTCTACCTTACTGTCTTTACACCGTTTATTCTACTTCTCTTTCCTCAAAGCCTCTCTGTATGTTAGATCTGGCTTTACTCCATGCACTTCTTTCACTACTCTATCACTCTGGGTCCCATCCCCCTTGCCAATCAGTTTAAACCCTCCCAAACCATGCTAGAAAACCTACCTGCAAGGATATTGCTCCCCCTCGAGTTCAGGTGCAACCCATCCAATCTGTACAGGTCCCACCTTCCCCAGAAGAGATCCCAATGATCCAAAAATCTAAAACCCTGCTCCCTGCACCAACTCGTCAGCCACGCATTCAACTGCCACCTCCTCCAATTCTTACCATCTCTGTCACGTAGCACTGGCAGCAATCCTGAGAACGCCACCCTTGAGGTCCTGTTCTTCAGCCTTCTGCCTAGTTCCCGAAACTCACACTTCAGGACCTCATCCCTCTTCCTGCCTATGTCGTTGGTCCCAACATACATCACGACTTCTGGTTGCTTTCCCTCTCGTACCAGGATGTCGTGCACCCAGTCAGAGACATCCCGGACCCTGGCACCCGGGAGGCAACAAACCATACGGGTGTCCTTCTCACATCCACAAAATCTCCTGTCTGCTCCCCTGACTATAGAGTCTCCAATGACGACAGCTCTCCTCTTCTCCGTCCCACCCTTCTGCACCACAGGGTCAGACTCAGTGCCGGAGGCCCTGCCACCGTGGCTCACACCTGGTCGGTCATCCCCGCCAACAGTATCCAGGACGGTAAACTTATTATTCAGGGGAATGGCTGCAGGGGTGCTCTGCACTACCCGTCTGCCCACCTTAGCTTTCCCCCCTCTGACTGTCACCCAACGACCTGCTTCCAGCAGCCTAGGTGTGACTACCTCCCTGTAGCTCTCATCTATTACTGCCTCATTCTCCCTTATGAGTCGAAGGTCATCCAGCTGCTGCTCCAGATTCCTTACATGGTAAGGGAATGAGGATGAGGAATACTCACCCATGTTGCCTGTGAAAGATGGTGTGGCAGGAAACAGAGGAAAAGATGAACACAGAATCAGCTTTACAATCAGAAAGATGAAGCACTCTTTCTCCGAGAAACACTGGAACTGAAGATGGTTAAACACACATACCAATGGATCATAGCATGACATTGTATGCACCATGACTACAGGTGCTGAGCACTCCCTCTTTGTACCTGCCCACGGGTTTGCTCATTCAGCCCACAGAAGACTAATAAAGAAATCATCATCTTTGTCCCACGTCCTTCATTTCTGGTGGTTAAGAAGGACTATGGTGTTTTGGCAGTTTTTAGTCGGGGGATTACCGTGAGGTAATGTTGCAGCTCTATAAAACTCTGGCTCGATCACTCTTGGAGTATTGTGTTCAGTTCTAGTTGTGTCATTGTGGGAGGGATGTGGAAGCTTTAGAGAGGGTGCAGAGGAGATTTACAATCGTGGTGCGGTAGCAAAGTGGTGAGCACAATTGCTTTACAGTGCCAACGGTCCCGGTTCAATTCCCACCACTCCCTGTAAAGAGTTTGTATGTTCTCCCCGTGGCTACATGGGTTCCCTCCCATACAAGACGTACAGGTTAGGATCAGTAAGTTGTGGGCATGCCAGAAGCATTGAGACACTTGCGGGCTGCCCCCAGCATTTCCACAAACTGTTAGTCTTTAATGCAGATGATGCACTTCATTCAACACACATCAAAGCTGCTGGTGAACGCAGCAGGCCAGGCAGCATCTCTGGGGAGAGGTACAGTCGACGTTTCGGGCCGAGACCCTTCGTCAGGACTAACTGAAGGAAGAGCTAGTAAGAGATTAGAAAGTGGGAGGGGGAGGGGGAGATCCGAAATGGTAGGAGAAGACAGGAGGGGGAGGGATGGAGCCAAGAACCAGACAGTTGTTTGGCAAAAGGGATATGAGAGGATCATGGGACAGGAGGCCCAGGGAGAGAGGGCAGGGGGAGGGGGAGAAACCCAGACGATGGGCAAGGGGTATAGTCAGAGGGACAGAGGGAGAAAAAGGAGAGAGAGAGAAAGAATGTATATATGTATGTATGCATGTGTGTGTGTGTGTGTGTGTGTGTGTGTGTGTGTGTGTGTGTGTGTATATATATAAAAATAAATAACAGATGGGGTACGAGGGGGAGGTGGGGCGTTAGCGGAAGTTAGAGAAGTCAATGTTCATGCCATCAGGTTGGAGGCTACCCAGACGGAATATAAGGTGTTGTTCCTCCAACCTGAATGTGGCTTCATCTTTACAGTAGAGGAGGCCATGGATAGACATATCGGAATGGGAATGGGACGTGGAATTAAAATGTGTGGCCACTGGGAGATCCTGCTTTCTCTGGCGGACAGAGCGTAGGTGTTCAGCGAAACGATCTCCCAGTCTGCGTCGGGTCTCGCCAATATATAGAAGATCCTCTCTCCAGAGTTGCTGCCTGACCTGCTGCGTTCACCAACAACTTTTATGTGTGTTGCTTGAAATTCCAGCATCTGCAGATTTCTTCGTGGATGCACTTCATGGTATGTTTTGATATTCAGGTGACAAATAAAGCTAATCTTTAAAAGTGAGTGGAAAGCACTGGTAGAGGCAGTTATGTTAGGGACATTTAAGAGACTCTTAGATAGGCACATGGATGCAAGAAAAATGGAGGGCTAGGAGGAAACGAGGGGTCAGATTGCTCTTGGAGTAGGTTAAAAGGTCAGCACAACATTGTAGGCCAGAGGACCTGTACTATGCTGCATTGTTCCATGTTAATGTATTGTGAGAAGCCAGGGGCTTGTAGCCATGTATACCCATTTGATTTGTTCTGGAGGAACTGAGCAAGTTCTCAATCCAAAATATTGAGCACCCCTCGCCCTCCACATATGCTGCCTGACCGCTGAGTTCCTCCAGTGATTTGTTGGCTCCACATTACCGCATCTGAAGTCCCTTTTGTCTCCAGATCTAGTTAAACCTCATACATGGGGTGTGGCATCAAGGGGGCTGACACTACTCCAGCTGCCCACTCGCCATCACAGAGCACACAAGCACACTCTGGAGATGGGCAAAGCCAGCTGCTACCAGGTGTGACCAGAGATCGAAGAGGAGAATCCACAGTTCTGTATGTGGGGATCACTGATACCAGTGGGATGGGGCACAGAGGAAGAACAATTCATTCACTTGCTGGATTCTCCACGACTTCTCATCAACTTTTTAAAAATATTATTTGCCCACAGGATGTGCGGTAGGCATTTATTGCACATCCTTAGCAACTCCTGAGCAGTGGCTTGCTGGGCCAATTCAGAGAGCAATTGACAGCTAACATACTGCTGAGATTCTGGAGTTTACAGACCTTGCTGAACCAGGTGAACTTGGACATCAATCCAGTGCTTTACAGACACAAATAATGACACTAATTTTTAATATTTGAAATTGTTTTAATGATTCAGATTTAAATTTCCCAGCTGCGATGGTGAGATATGAACTTGTTTTGATGGATTTAAGAGTGCAGTTCTCTGGGAGCAAGTCTAGCAACTTAGCCACTGTGCTACTATATATACTAATCACACCCATTAACAATCAACTGTTTGCAGCCACCCACAGAGACCTCTTCAAGGTCAGGATATCTGTGGGATGACCCACTTGGTATTGGAAGTTAAGAATGAGTTAACCCTCTGTGGAAAAACCTGTCCAGTGTTTGTCCATACTCTTTGAATGTCCAGTTGGCCTGGTAGACTTCTGTCTGAGGGAAACAACTCTTCCCGCTAAGATGATGGTAATGCTGCACAACACCTCAATGCTGAGTTCCCCCAGCATTTTGTGTGTGTTGTTTGGATTTCCAGCATTGCAGACATGTGGTTGGATTATAGCACCTCAAGAGATGAGCTGGTGACTTGATACCACTGACACTCTCAGTGCAGTACCGCGGGAATGCTGTACGGTCAGAGGTACCATCATTTGCCTGAGATGTTAATCCAAGACCCTTTGTAAACGGATTTAAGATATCTTACAGCATCACTGATTTGGAGAAGGGAAGTTTCTCACAGTGTCCTGGGGCAGATATTTACCCCTCAAATAAGCGGCTGGCATAGCAGTTCGCATAACGCCATTACAGTGCCAGCAACCTGGGTTCAATTGCCACCGCTGTCTATACGGAGTTATAGTTTGTTCACTCTGTGACTGTGTGGGTTTCCTCCGGGTGCTCTGGTTTCCTCGCACTTTGCAAAGACATCTGGGTTAGTAGGTTCATTGGTCACGTGCACACAAGAGATTTTGCAGATG
Source organism: Mobula hypostoma (assembly GCF_963921235.1). Lineage (NCBI taxonomy): Eukaryota > Metazoa > Chordata > Chondrichthyes > Myliobatiformes > Myliobatidae > Mobula > Mobula hypostoma. The sequence continues at coordinate 42,164,263 of NC_086106.1, read as the reverse complement.
CTGGAAATCCAGAGGGACGCACACAGAATGCTGGAGGAACTCAGCAGGTCAGGCAGCATCTATGGAGAGGAATAAACAGTCCATGTTTCAGGCACAGAGCCTTCTTCAGGGCTGGAGAGGAATGGGGAAGATGCCAGAATAAAAAGTGGGCGGGGGGAGGATAGCTGGAAGGTGATAGGTGAAGCCAGGTGGGTGGGAAAGGTAAACGGCTGGAGAAGGTGGAATTTAATAAGAGAGGAGAGTGGGCCGTGGGAGAGAGGGAGGAAGGAGGGGCACCGGGGTAGGGGAGGTGACAGGCAGGTGAGGAGATGAGGCAAGAGGCCAGAATGGGGAATCGAAGCACAGAGAAGGGAACTGGAAAATAAAATCTGTCATGGCATCGGCTTGAGAACACCTAGACAGAATATGTTGCTCCTCCACCATGAGAGTGGCCTCATTGTGGCAAAAGAGGAGGCCATTATCTCGTATGCCCGAATGGGAATGGGAATGGGTATTTACTTTAGAAATTAACCTTAGCTCTCTATTTTTCTAAGCTCCATGTACCTGCCTAAGAGTCTCTTAAAAGAGCCTATCACATCTGCCTCCACCACTGTTGCTGGCAGCCCATTCCACGCACTCTGCGTAAAAAACATACCCTTGACTTATCTCTGTGTGGTGCGTGGCCAAGTGGTTAGGGCGTTGGACTAGCGATCTGAAGGTCATGAGTTTGAGCCTCGGCCGAGGCAGCGTGTGTGTCCTTGAGCAAGGCACTTAACCACTCAATGCTCAATGCTCAAGTCTACCCAGCTGAGAATGGGTATCAGCAAAAAAATGCTGGGGGTTAACCTCGCAATAGACTGGCGTCCTATCCGGGGCGGGGGAGTCTCGTACTCTCAGTCGCTCTCTGCCACAAGGCTTGTAACAGACATTAATCTATCTCCTTCCATATAACCATACAACAATTACAGCACGGTAACAGGCCATCTCGGCCCTTCTAGTCCATGCCAAAATCATACTCTCACCTAGTCCCACCGACCTGCATTCAGCCCATAACCCTCCATTCCTTTCCTGTCCATATATCTATCCAATTTAACTTTAAACGACAACATCGAACCTGCCTCAACCACTTCTGCTGGAAGCTCGTTCCACACAGCTACCACTCTCTGAGTAAAGAAGTTCCCCCTCATGTTACCTCTAAACTTTTTCCCTTTAACTCTCAACTCATGTCCTCTTGTTTCAATCTCCCCCATTCCCAATGGAAAAAGCCTATCCACGTCAACTCTATCAATTCCCCTTATAATTTTAAACACTTCTATCAAGTCCCCCCTCAATCTTCTACACTCCAAAGAATAAAGACCCAACTTGTTCAACCTTTCTCTGCAACTTAGGAGATGAAACCCCGGCAACATTTTAGCAAACCTCCTCTGTACTCTCAATTTTATTGACATCTTTCCTATAATTCGGTAACCAGAACTGTACACAATACTCCAAATTTGGCTTTACCAATGCCTTATACAATTTCAACATTACATCCCAACTCTTATACTCAATGCTCTGATCAATAAAGGCCAGCATACCAAAAGCTTTCTTCACCACCCTATCCACATGAGATTCCATCTTCAGGGAACAATGCACCATTATTCCTAGATCCCACTGTTCTACAGCATTCTTCAATGCCCCACCATTTACCATGTATGTCCTATTTTGATTAGTCCTACCAAAATGTAGCACCTCACATTTTTCAGCATTAAACTCCATCTGCCATCTTTCAGCCCACTCTTCTAACTGGCCTAAATCTCTCTGCAGGCTTTGAAAACCACAACGCCACCTATCTTAGTATCATCTGCATACTTACTAATCCAATTTACCACCCCATCATCCAGACCATTAATATATATGACAAACAACACTGGACCCAGTACAGATCCTTGAGGAACACTGGTACACATCGTCCTCCAATCTGACAAACAGTTATCCACCACTACTCTCTGGCGTCTCCTATCTAGCCACTGCTGAATCCATTTTACTACTTCGATATTAATGCCTAACCATTGAACCTTCCTAACTAACCTTCCGTATGGAACCCTGTCAAAGGCTTTACTGAAGTCCATATAGACAACATCCACCGCTTTACCCTCGTCAACTTTCTCAGTAACTTCTTCAAAAAATTCAATAAGATTTGTCAAACATGACCTTCCATGCACAAATCCATGTTGATTGTTCCTAATCAGACCCTGTCTATCCAGATAATTATATATACCATCTCTAAGAATACTTTCCATCAATTTACCCACCACTGACGTCAAACTCACAGGCTGATAATTGCCAGATTTACTCTTAGAACCCTTTTTAAACAATGGAACCACATGAGCCAATCCTCCGGCACCATTCCAAGCACTTTAAAACTGTGCCCTCTCGTGTTAGCCATTTCAGCCCTGGGGAAAAGCCTCTGACTATCCACAAGATCAATACCCCTCATCATCTTATACACCTCTATCAGGTCACCTCTCATTCTCCGCCGCTCCAAGGAGAAAAGACTGAGTTCACTTGGCACGATCCCCAATCCAGGCAACTCCTTGTAAATCTCCTCTGCACCCTTTCTATGGTTTCCACATCCTTCCTATAGTGAGGCGACCAGAACTGAGCAGAGTACTCCAAGTGGGGTCTGACCAGGGTCCTATATAGCTGCAACATTACCCCTCGGCTGTAAACTCAATCCCACAGTTGATGAAGGTCAATACACTGTATGCTTTCTTAACCACAGAGCCAACCTGCGCAGCAGCTTTGAGCGTCCTATGGACTCGGACCCCAAGATCTCTCTGATCCCCCACACTGCCAAGAGTCTTTTTCTTCATTAATCTTTTCATTGATTTAAAAAAAAAGCATAAATACAATCAAGAGGAGAATTCATTCAAAAAAATGTATCTGTAACAATATACTCCAAGATTAAGTTAGACATTGTCAAAGTCATAGATATTGTTAAACTAGTATAAAATATATAATAAAAAAATGAAAATAACAATTCTCTTAGCAGATTATGAAGAGAAAGGAAAAAAACATTGGGTCTTAAATGAAAAGGAAAAAAAACGCCACTACACTAAAAAAAAAGACAAAACAAAAAAAAAAGGACTGGCAGTCCATTTTGAACACGTGATGAAAAAAGAAAGAAAGAAAGACTTTCAGATCAAATCTAAAACTTTGAAAAAAAAGACTGAAAGACTGATAAACAATTAAATGAAAATATTGGATTAAAGGTCACCATATTGCTAAGAGCCTTACCATTCATACTATATTCTCTCATCATATTTGACCGACCAAAATGAACCACCTCTCACTTATCTGCGTTGAACTTCATCTGTCACTTCTCAGCTCAGTTTTGCATCCTGTCAATGTCCCACTATCCACACTATCCACAACCCCGCCAACCATTGTGTCATCAGCAGATTTACTAACCTATCCCTCCACTTCCTCATCCAGGTCAATTGGTGGCCACCGAGAGATCCTGTTGTCCTCTGCTGGATGGACTGTAGGTGCTCGTCGAAGTGGTCTCCCAATCTGGGCCGGGTCTCACAGGTGAAATGTCGCCTCACCTGGAAGGACTGTTTGGGCCCCGAATGGTAGTGAGGGAGGAGATCCAGGGGCAGGTGTGGCACTTCTCCTGGTGGCCACCAATTTTAATTCTATTTCCCATTCCCATTCCAACATGTTGGTCCATGGCCTCCTCTACTGCCGCGATGAGGCCACACTCGGGTTGGAGGAACAACTCCTTATTCCGTCTGGGTAGCCTCCAACCTGATGGCATCAACATCAATTTCTCCTGCTTCCAGTAATGACCCCCCGCCCCCCACTTCACCATTCCCCATTCCCATTTTGCTCTCTCACCTTTTCTCCTTACCTGCCCATCACCTCCCTCTGGTGCTCTTCCCCCTTCCCTTTCTTCCATGGCCTTCTGTCCTCTCCTATCAGATTCCCGCTTCTCCAGCCCTTTATCTCTTTCACCAATTTCTCAGCTCTTCACCTCACCACTCCCCATCTCATGGTTTCTCCTATCACCCACAACCTTGTACGTCTTCCCCCGCCTTCTTACTCTGATCTCATCTTTTTTTTTCTAGTCCTGATGAAGCATCTTGGCCCAAAATGACAACTGACTGGTTCAAGCTGACAGGAAGGTAACAGTAACTCAAATCACCTCACGTTACAACAGTGGTGTGCAGAAGAGCATCTCTAAACACACATGTCGAACCTTGAAGTGGATGATGAAGAATACAATTTTCACAATACCAGTAATATTGAAAAAAAATATAACGTTGACTTGCAGTCTATGCAGAAGTAAACATCATGGTACCTGCAGCTGCCTAAATTGACATTCAGTGGCAGGAAAACGTTTGGGCACCCCGGTCAAAATTTCTGTTACTGTGAATAGTTAAGTGAGTAGAAGATGAACAGATCTCCAAAAATAATAAGGTTGAAAATGAAACATTGTTTTCAACATTCTGAGTAAGATTAGTGTATTATTTTGGTTTTGTACAATTTTAGAGTGAAAAAAAGGAAAGGAGCTCCATTGAAAAGTTTAGGCACCCCAAAAGATTTGAGCTCTCAGATAACTTTTACCAAGGTTTCAGACCTTAATTAGCTTGTTAGGGTTATGGCTTGTTCACAGTCATCGTTAGGAAAGGCAAGGTGATGCAAATTACCAAGCTTTATAAATACCCTGACTCCTCAAACCTTGTCCCAACAATCAGCAGCATGGGCTCCTCTACGCAGCTGCCTAGCACTCTGAAAATTAAAATAAATGATGCCCACAAAGCAGGAGAAGGCTATAAGATGATAGCAAAGCGTTTTCAGATAGCCATTTCCTCAGTTCATAACGTAATGAAGAAATGGCAGTTAGCAGGAATGGTGGAGGTCAAGTTGAGGTCTGTAAGACCAAGAAAACCTTCCAAGAGAGCTACTTGTAGGATTGTTAGAAAGGCAAATCAAAACCCCTGTTTGACTGCAAAAGACCTTCAGGAAGATTTAGCAGACTCTGGAGTGGTGGTGCACTGTTCTACTGTGCAGCGACACTGAACAAATATGATCTTCATGAAAGAGTCATCAGAAGAAAACTTTTCCTGCATCCTCACCACAAATTTCAGCATCAGAAGTTTGCAAAGGAACATCTAAACAAGCCTGATGCATTTTGGAAACAAGTCAACGGTAGAATTGAGTTTTCTTCCATTGGGAATTCTCCTAGAAGTGCCAGGATTTGTTTTTCTCAAAGACCATTTCTATATTTTAAAGACTCTTTGCTTCCTGCAAGGGAGGAGGTGTGAGGTTATTTGACTAACCATTGGTGGTAAGGTAATTTAGATTAGGAATCAATTAAAGCCAATTGTATGGACAACTGTCAACTTTCCCCATTTTTTTGCCTCGGAGAACAATTTAGAGTGATTTCTTTTTTTTAAATCCTAACTTGCCCAAAGAGGTGAATATTAATGTACTGGGATCATGAATGTCATTCTGTGTCGTTTTCTTTACTGTGTACATTGGAACAAAAAGTGTGTCATACATAACTGTTTCATTAAATAAATCACAAGACCCACCCAAACTGAAATTTGTGGCCAATGATTATAATCAATGATGGGAAGGTTCAAATAATGAAATGCTTCAAGTATTTGGGATAGCTTCATTTTATCAGATTGCATGTTTTAATTAATTTTGATCAGTGGCTGATGACATCACAGTGGCTCAAGACATCACAACGGCTGATGACATCACATTGGCTTTAAATCAGAAACCATGAGAAATATTTCGGTATTGATATCAGATAAGAAGCACAAACTGTTGTGTCTCAGTCTTCAGCTAGGAAATACTGGAGAGCTAAAGAGGTGATAACTCCCGAACAAATGGGGATGGGATGGAGCAGATGCTTCCTCAGGCAGGATGAAGAGGAAAGATCTCAGGTAATTCCGAACTTGTCAGCAAGTGTTCAGTGTACAGGTGGCCCCCGTTGTTCGAACGTTCACTTTACGACACCTCGCTGTTACAAAAGACCTCCATTAGTTACCTGTTTTCGCTGACAAGAAGGTGTTTTCACTGTTACAAAAAAATGCAGCACGCACCCTGAGCAGCGAGAGTGGTGAAAATAGCGTTCAGCGTTTGTTTTGCAGCGAGCCGTTATAGAGGCAGCGCGCACCCCGAGCTGCGAGAGTGGTGAAAAGCCAAACTTCTTCCCCGGGAACTACACTCAGCATCTCAGCATTAAGCTGTCATAGCTTTGAACTGCATGAGATTTTCACTACAATTGACAATGCTGCAATGATTGCAGAAAAGTATGACTTTAACTTTGAAAGGGCACGTAGGTTCAGGGCAGGTTTGCAGGATGTTTTGAGTGCTTACAAAGAACTGTATGATAGAAAGATGTGTGAACGTTCCAGCGTGCTGGCCGTCTTCTTGACTCTGCTAAGTGAAACTACGCTGTACATCAGTGGTCCCCAACCTCCGGGCCGTGGCCCGGTACCGATCCGCGAAGCATGCAGGGGTGCAGCGGTAGCCAGAACGCACCCAGAAAAAAGCCGAAATAAAGAAGCTAATTAATTAGGTTCCACCCAGCTCGTAAATGTCGGCCCAGATCAGAGACGATGCAATCAGCACCTAATTAATTAACACACATAAAAGTTGCTGGTGTACGCAGCAGGCCAGGCAGCATCTGTAGGAAGAGGTACAGTCGACATTTCGGGCCGAGACCCTTCGTCAGGACTAACTGAAAGAAGAGATAGTAAGAGGTTTGAAAGTGGGAGGGGGAGGGGGAGATCCGAAATGATAGGAGAAGACAGGAGGGGGAGGGATGGAGCCAAGAGCTGGACAGCTGATTGGCAAAAGGGATATGAGAGGATCATGGGACAGGAGGCCTAGGGAGAAAGAAAGGGGGAGGGGGGAAGCCCAGAGGATGGGCAATAATGGATGGGGTATGAGGGGGAGGTGGGGCATTAACAGAAGTTAGAGAAGTCAATGTTCATGCCATCAGGTTGGAGGCTACCCAGACGGAATATAAGGTGTTGTTCCTCCAACCTGAGTGTGGCTTCATCTTTATAGTTGAGGAGGCCATGGATAGACATATCAGAATGGGAATGGGACGTGGAATTAAAATGTGTGGCCACTGGGAGATCCTGCTTTCTCTGATGGACAGAGCGTAGGTGTTCAGTGAAACGATCTCCCAGTCTGCATCGGGTCTCGCCAATATATAGAAGGCCGCATCGGGAGCACGGGACGCAGTATATCACCCCAGCCGACTCACAGGTGTAGTGTTGCCTCACCTGGAAGGACTGTCTGGGGCCATGAATGGTGGTAAGGGAGAAAGTGTAAGGGCATGTGTAGCCCTTGTTCCGCTGACAAGGATAAGTGCCAGGAGGGAGATCGGTGGGATAGGATGGTGGGGACAAATGGACAACGGAGTCGCGTAGGGCGTGATCCCTGTGGAAAGCAGAGGGGGGGGAGGGAAAGATGTGCTTAGTGGTTGGATCCTGTTGGAGGTGGCGGAAGTTACGGAGAATTATTTGTTGGACCTGGAGGCTGGTGGGGTGGTAGGTGAAGACAAGGGGAACCCTATCCCTGGTGGGGTGGTGGGAGGATGGGCTGAGAACAGATGTACGTGAAATGGCAGAGATGTGTTTGAGAGCAGAGTTGACGGTGGAGGAAGAGAAGCCCCTTTCTTTAAAAAAGGAGGACATCTCCTTCTTCCTGGAAAGAAAAGCCTCATCCTGAGAGCAGATGCGGTGGAGACGGAGGAATTGCGAGAAGGGGATGGCATTTTTTCAAGAGACGGTGAGAAGAGGAATTGTCCAGATAGCTGAGAGTGTCAGTAGCCTTATAGTAGGCATCAGTAGATAAGCTGTCTCCAGAGACAGAGACAGAAAGATCGAGAAAGGCGAGGGAGGTGTTGGAAATGGACCAGGTATTCAAGGTTAGTATTCAAGGACTCAGCAGCTAACCTCGATGAGTATGCCTCAGCTGTCACGGACTTTATTTGGAAATGCACGGAGGACTGTGTGCCTCGCAAGACGATCCGGGTATTCCCTAACCGGAAACCTTGGATGAATTATGAGGACAAATCCCTTTTAAAGGCCAGAGCTGCGGCTTTTAGGTCTGGGGATACCAGTCGCTACACAGAATCCAGGCGTGAACTCCGGAAAGCCATTAGAGGCGCCAAGAGGCAATATCGAGCCAAGTTGGAAGCCCCGGCTAACCAAAGAGATGCCAGTAGACTATGGCAGGGTCTAAGTGAGATCACTGGGCGCAAAGAAAAGGCTGGGAATATCAATAACTGTGGCGCTTCTCTTCCTGATGAACTTAACGTATTCTACGTAAGATTCGAACAGAAGAGGAGCATCCCGCTCCCTCCGGATGAACCAGACCTGGTGGCATCGAGATTCATCGTCACCAAGGAGGATGTCAGAAGGGCCTTGCTGAAGATAAATCCAAGGAAGGCGACGGGCCCAGATGGCATCCCAGGACGGGTTCTCTGGGCCTGTGCAAGGGAGCTAGCTGGAGTGTTTGCTGACATCTTCAATTGCTTCTTGCTTCAGTCTAAGATCCCCTCGTGTTTTAAGAAGGCAATGATAATCCCAGTGCCGAAGAAGAGGAAGGTGGCATGCCTGAATGACTATCGACCTGTGGCTCTCACATCAATTGTTATGAAGTGCTTCGAGAGATTGGTTTTGGCACACATCAACCACAGCCTACGGTCAACCTCGACGCTTTGCAATTCGCCTACCGGAGCAACAGGTCAACGGCAGGTGCCATCTCTCTGGCCCTACATTCCTCCTTAGAACACCTGGAGAATAAAGATGCATACGTAAGGCTCCTTTTTATTGACTACAGCTCTGCCTTTTAATACCATCGTTCCAAATAAACTGACTCCTAAGCTCCAGAACCTGGGCCTTAGCACTCAGATCTGCAGCTGGATCTTCAACTTCCTCACAGACAGGACCCAAGCTGTAAAAATAGGGGACAAGCTCTCCTCTACAATCACTCTGAGCACTGGTGCCCCACAAGGCTGTGTACTCAGCCCCCTGCTGTACTCACTGTACACCCATGATTGTGTAGCCAAGTTTCCATCAAACTCAATATATAAGTTTGCTGATGACACAACAATTATAAGCCGTATCTCGGGTAATGATGAGTTTGAGTACAGAGAGGAAATTAAGAACCTGGTGACATGGTGCGAAGACAATAACCTATCCCTCAACGTCAGCAAGACGAAGGAATTGGTTGTTGACTTCAGAAGGACTTGCGGACCGCATAACCCAATTTACATCGGTGGTGCGCAAGTGGAACAGGTCAAAAGCTTTAAGTTCCTTGGGGTCAATATCACAAATGACCTGACTTGATCTAACCAAGCAGAGTTCACTGCCAAGAAGGCCCACCAGCACCTTTACTTCCTGAGAAAACTAAAGAATTTCGGCCTGTCTGCTAAAACCCCCACTAATTTTTATAGATGCACTGTAGGAAGCATTCTTCTAGGGTGCATCACAACCTGGTATGGAAGTTATCCTGTCCAAGACCGAAAGAAGCTGCAGAAGATCATGAATACGGCGCAGCACATCACACAAACCAATCTCCCGTCCGTGGACTCACTTTACACCGCACATGGTCAGAGCAGTGCTGCCAGGATAATCAAAGACATGACCCACCCAGCCAACAGACTTTTCGTCTCTCTTCCCTCCAGGAGAAGGTTCAGGAGCTTGAAGAATCATACGGCCAGATTTGGGAACAGCTTCTTTCCAATTATGATAAGACTGCTGAATGGATCCTGACCCAGATCTGGGCCGTACCCTCCAAATATCCGGACCTGCCTCTCGGTTTTTTTGCACCACTTTACATCCCATTTTTCTATTTTCTATTTATGATTTAAAATTTAATTTTTTAATATTTACTATTTTAAATATCTTTAATATTTAATATTTGTAATCAGGGAGTGTGAAGCGCAAAATCAAATATCGCTGTGATGATTGTACGTTCTGGTACCAATTGTTTGGTGACAATAAAGTATAAAGTATAAAGTATAAAGGTAAATTTGAGGGCAGGGTGAAAGTTGGAGGCAAAGTTAATGAAGTCAATGAGCTTAGCATGCATGCAGGAAGCAGTGCCAATGCAGCGAGCTCAGCATTAATTAGCTTGTTTATTTCAGCTTTTTTAAAAAAATGTGCTGGGTGTGTCCTGGCTACCGCTGCACCACTGCATGCTTCGCGGATCGGTATCGGTCCGCGGCCCGGAGGTTGGGGACCACTGCTGTACATATATTATTTCTACTTTATATAGGCTGTTGTGGTTGCGCTGATATGCAACGAGTGAAAGCAACACACTGAGTCGAGTATAGTCTGGTTGAACTGTTTACTGTTTCAAACTGCGCACGCTTAAGTGCCTGCTCCCAGCATCCCCCGCTCTTCGCAGGGCGGAAGTGACGTCGGCTTTCAGGCCGAGGTCTGCCCCGCACTCAGAGCCCTCTCGGTTGCCGCTGGCTGCAGACTCGCCCGTGACTGCTGGAGCCGGTTCGCTTGCCGCGTGGGCGAGCTGCCACACTGTGTATTTATCATATCATTCCTGCTTTTACTATATGTTAGTGTTATTTTAGGTTTACGTTTTATTTGGTATGATTTGGTAGGTTATTTCTAGATCAATTTGGTCAAGGGGGTGTTTCTTGTGTGGTACTTTCAAGGGTAACATGTTTGAGATGAACATTAAACTTTGAGGGTTTGGGCTAATAGGTTGGAGCAGTTTAGTGAAATATATGGAAGGATATAATGGGACGCATTGAAAGGGCAGGGAGGGGGCAATCCCGTGGATGGACGTACAGAATTTTAGTTGCTGGATGTTAAACTTTTGCAAGCTTCCTGCCGATCTAATCTTTATTTTATCAAATCAGAAAATAATTACAGCTCAGGAACTAATCTATTGCCATTCCCTTGCCCTTGTGCAGTCTGCTTCCTCAGAAGTGAGTGTCCTTGCATCAAACGAAGCTGATAGGAAGAATAACTCCAGCCCTCGTTTACAGTCACGCCAAGGATCCTGCAGCTCGTCTGACGAATCTGTATCTGTGACACAATCAGGTATGAAGTTTCTAACAGCTATGTGTGAGCTTTTCAGTATTTATTGAAAATACTTGGTAGGTACTCACAGAATTCCATGTAACCACAGCTAACATTACAGCTCAGTACTGATGGGATAGTCTCAGTAAATTTAGTTGCTCATGAAGGGTTGCAATTGTCCATATCAGCAGAATTGTATTCAACTGCAAACTGTAATCTCGAGGCCTGGTCTATCACTCCTTTTGACCATTACTGTCAAGCTAGGGACCAACGCCAGTTCAGTGGCGAGTATAGAAAGAAGTTTTACAAGTTGCATTGGGTGGATCTGAACTGAATAGAGCTGCTACACAGAACTATCAGCTTGTTAAATGGCAAAAGCAGCATGCAGTAAACAGATGCATCACACACAATGCTGGAGGAACTCAGCAGGCCAGACAGCATTAACGGAAAAGAGTAAGCAATCGATGTTTCAGGCTGCAAACCTTCACGACTGGAACGGAAGGAGTCAGAAAAAGAAGGTAGGAGGAAGGGAAGGAAGAGATACAAGCTGGCAGGTGATAGGTGATACTGGGAGAGGTGGAGGGATTAAAGTAAAGAGCTGGGAAGTTGATTGGTGAAAGGGGTAAAGGGTTGGAGTAGGGGGTATTTGACAGGAGAGGACAGAGGACCATTGAAGAAGGGAAGGAGGAGGAGCACCAGTGGGAGGTGATGGGCAGGTAAGGAGATGAGGTGAGAGATGGAAACAAATGGAGAGGAGGAGGGGGCAGTTACTGGAAGTTTGAGAAATTGATGTTTGTGCCATCAGGTTGGAGATGACCCAGACAAAAAATAAGCTGTTGCCCCAAGAGTTCAGCAGTTCCCCAACCAATGGATCTGATCAAAGTTCTGCCACCCTGGTTCACACAGTCATGATGGTGATAGGTTAGCTAACATGAGGACACTTCTCCAGTAAAGATCCCCACCTTCAATTAACCCAGAGCCTGGAATGAACTTTGTGAAACTATATTCAACTTGAAGAACTGAGTGAATGATGCATCCGTGCTTCCTCCCAAAGTCCTCAGTGTTATAATGGTAGTTTTCAGCCTAATCAAAGAATGAGCGAGTAGCAGGAAAAGCAATAATAATGAAAATGGGTAACCTCCGATGTGTCGTGCTTAAAGTTGCACTTCAGAACTAAATGCCTAGCATGCCAAGCATATCCAGTACAGGTCTGTCAGTGGCAACTACATGTCCCTAGTTACGTTCTATCCACCAAAAACAGAGTATATCCGATCTGGCTAATTACTGTCCTGTCATAAAAGTAATGGGAGGTGTCACCAACAGTGCTCTGAAGGGACATTTGCTCTTCAGTAATCTGTTCCCCCATGCCCATTTTGACTTTCCATGGTCAGAGTTAGTGCAGTATTTACAGGTGATTTGAGTGACTGCCTTTAATGAGGCTGTATTTGACAGGGTGTGGGATTAAACAGCCTGAATCAAATTGAATTCTGGAAATCAACGTGAAAACCACACTGGCAAGATTTGTACCACACAAAGGAAAAGGTTTAAAAGCAGTGGTCAGTGAGTTCTAACTTTGGTTAGTGAAATGCTGCATGTACTCTATTTTGCAGCAAGTGTTTCTCTGCCTATTGATGCAATGCTCACCCTTAGCTTCCATTTTTAAAAAAATCCGATTTTAAATTTAAATTGTTTCCTGATGTTTCCCTGCTTATGATCTCAATGAGTGCACAACTGTATTTGCTGTTGAGAGTGTGAGCCACGTCTCCAACGAGGCCGTGACTCTGGCCGGTCGGTGTCCGACGAAGTTGGGGCTTTATGTGTGTAATTGGTATTTTGGGGAATATCAGTATTTCTTTCCTTGCCTGTTTGCCCTTCATCTGTTGGCTTACTGGGCCAATTAAGAAGGCATTTAAGAGTCTGTTGCTTTGCTCAGCTGTGTGTTAGTAGTATTCTGAGCTTTAAGAGTGCATTTGGTGAGTTATGGATCTGATTGCACTGTACAGTGACAGCTTTTGATTATAATTACAGGAGAATGGTACCAGGAGGACAGTGTCAAAATCAAAATGCATTTCCTGCCACTGGGGATCTCTGGACATGTGTGATAAACAAAACAAAATGGTATGTGAGAGTTCCCATTTAATTCTTGCAGCTATTACTGCATTGAATCAGGTGGATTTTAATTGGAAATTTAAGCTTCAAATAGCAATAAATGAATAGAAACTAAGTAAAATTGTTAGTTGATTTCACCCTGCTGAGATATGTATTTTGAATGATAAATAATTGGTTGAATTGGAAGCTGCTACCTATTATAACTTTGATTTGATTGCATCCCTAACAGAGATAGTATCTGAGCAAAGTGATATCGAGGGCAGGATTCATGCACTGAAAGATGATCTGAGGAAACATAAATCTGTTGTAAACAAATTGAAGAAAGAGCAGAAGCTTCGGAAGGAGAGATTGAAGGCACAGGAGGCCAGTCTCATTAAAGAGCTGTTGTTCGTCCATTGTTGACATCGGTGAGGACCTCGACACCATAATGATGGTGTCGAGACTAGCGCGTGATTTGGATTTAAGTGAGGGAGAGTTGCGCAGCGTCAGCCTCACTCTCTCTTCCCAATTCCCATCTGGGTCCAGTGGCAAGACAGAGTCTAGACAGCTGGAGATGGGCCTAGGTGCAGTGGATGACCAGGATGTTTTCTGTGACTTGTCCTGCTCTACACGTTCCACGTCACTTGCAGAGACCGCCTTCTTGACCGTTGGACCTTCCATTGGTCTCGTCCGCTCAATTCGCCGGAGTCTGTCTTCACATGCTGGGATAGACAACTCCCTATCTCACCGAGGGTTTGAGACCCGTTGGCTACCCTCACCTGGTTTAGCCGGCTTGTCGAAGCCGTTGCCCGGGGTGTGGCCGCTGTCGCATGCAAACAGCTAAAGAGCTAAGGGTGAGATTATCGTCGTACCTTCTCACCTTGACTGTCCTGCCAGTCTTTGATTAGGGCAATAAGAAACTTGTCAGTATATACTACTCCAAAATCAATTTGCTATCCACAATATTAATTGTTTAATTTGGAAAATTGTTGAGGAAATTAAGTAACAGATAAAAGTTGCTGGTGAACGTTTATGTGTGTTGCTTGAAATTCCAGCATCTGCAGATTTCCTGGTGTTTGAGGAAATTAAGTATATGATTATTCAAAGGACTTGATCTGCCTTTATTCTTTTTGTTTCTGTTCCATTGCTGGAAAATCTTTTATATTGCCCTCAACTCATTCTTAAGGCTCTTTGCATTGCTATATTGCTTCTGACTTTCAAAAGTCTTTGAAAAGTATGCAGCATTCAATAGTGCGTTCGGTTGTCTCTCCCCAATTGCTGCTATTCTCCTGCTTTGTATCTGCTATGTTAAAGCAGCAGGAGGCAACGCTTTCTGAAAGTTTGGAGAAATCTGGATTGTTGCAGGCTTTACAATTTATTTTTTACAGCATTTAGCCAAATTGATTTGCCATCATCTGATATTTTCAGTTGTCAGCCTTGATTAATTTACCAACTAAAATTGGATTTATTAAGTTGAAAATGCTTTTGCTGATTTGTTGAGTTTGCAGCCACTGCCTTCGTATGCTGATGGAAAGCCGTTTCCAATATTCTGAGACATATGTGAATTTTGGACTGTACTTCATATTGGTTTCCTTCAGGTTTTTGGTGTTTTCTTAATTGTGGCTGGTTGGTGGGTGGGTGATCTGTAAATATTTTGTGTGTAAAGTGGGGGTTGGAGGTTTTGATGCTACTGTCACTGTTCTGTTTTGCAGGCGAGGGAGTCGGGGATTGTTATTGTAATTTTTTTTCCTGTGGGGGAGCAGTGTGGATTTAATGCTATTGTCCCTGATTTTTCTGCAAGTGAGCAGGTCGGGGATTGTTATTGTCACTCTTTTTCTCTGTCAGGGGATTGCAGATTGTTATTGTTGCTGTTTGTTTTCTGTGAGTCAGGGAGTCGGGGATTGTTATTGTTTCTTATCTTTTTCGTACTGATGGTGGGGGAGAGTTGGTGTCTTTTCTTTCATGAACTCTCATGGTCTTTCTGTATTTCGGGGGGGGAGAGGAGAAGGGGAATATTCTAGTAAGTGACAGTTGAAGGAAAGTTCGTGGGAAAGGGTTCACACAAAATGCAGGAGGAACTCAGCAGATAAGACTGCATCTATGGAAGTGAATAAACAGTCACGTTTTGGGCCAAGACCTTTCATCAGGACTGGAAAGGAAGGGGGAATATGCCAGAACAAGATAAAGGTTGCCAGAGCACTTGTGAAATTGGCACCAACCCATTATTGGAAAACAATTGCATTATAACGGTACGGAGTTTATTGTATTTATAATGTTCTGCTCTCATTGCTAATGACAGATCATAACAAAAGGCACTTTCTATGCTCAAGACCACATATAAACTAATCTTGGAATGAAGTCCGTAGCTAAAGTAAAGTTCAGATTTTCAATTTTGAAGTTGATACTTTCAGAGTACATACAGGTTTCCCCCACCATCTGAAGGTAGAGCGTTCCTATGAAATGGTTCGTAAGCTGAAATGTCGTAAAGCAAAGAAGCAATTACCATTTATTTATATGGAAAAATTTTGTGATCGTTCGCAGACCCAAAAATAACCTACCAAATCATGCCAAATAACACATAAAACATAACATAACAGTAACATATAGTAAAAGCAGGAATGATATGATAAATACACAGCCTATATAAAGTAGAAATACTTTTCCACAATCATTGCCGGCACTGTTCTCTGTAGCGAAAATCTCACGCAAGCACCATCGGCAGAAAATCTCATGCAAGCGTTGTTTGCAAAAACACTCTCTCCTGTAACCTTTAAGCTATGAAGCTGCCAAATCATACCAAATAACACGTAAAAATACACGGCCTATTTAAAGTAGAAATAATGTATGTACAGTGTAGTATCACTTCCCAGAATCGGGAAGGCAGTGCCAAGCACACTGATGATGGTGTGTTAGGCTGAGTCAGAGTTTGGATGGTGCAGTGGCCCCCACCCTCCAGGCTGCAGAGCGATACATTGCCGTGAAGCATGCAGGAATGCAGCGGTAGCCGGGAGGCACACAGCACATCTTTAAGAAAAAAGCCGAAATAAACAAGCTAATTAATTAGGCGCCGCCCGACACATAATTGTTGACCCAGATCAGTGCCGATTTCCGATTGCGTCGTCTCTGATCTGGGCCAACAATTACGTATCGGCGGCACCTAATTAATTAGCTTGTTTATTTTGGCTTCTTTCTTAAAGATGTGCTGTGTGCCTCCCGGCTACCGTTGCATTCTCCGCAAATCAGTATCTGTCTGTGGCCTGGGGGTTGGGGTGGTGGGACACTGGAGTGTCATCTCATCATCGTTGGTTTCCATTAGAGCAGGCAGCTCATCTTCTATCTCTGCCTGCCTCGATGTCGAAGGCCGAGGTTCGTCGTCTGCTGTGGTTGATGTGGAAGGCTTGCTTGACTGCTGAGCCTCGCGCATTTTTCTATCACACAGTTCTTTGTAAGGACTCAAACCATCCTGCAAATATCTCCTAAACCGACGTACCCTTTCAAAATTAGTCATACTTTATCATTACTCATTCGGTTTCGATTGTTATCCTTTTTTCTTCCAATTGTATCAGCTCTTCATCTGTCAGTTCTTGGTCATGGGATGCCAAAACCTCTTCAACATCATGTTCGTCAGCTACCACAAGCCAAACTCACGTTGTCCTTACTTCGTTCACCACCATCGAAACGCTTAATTATGTCTAGTTTTACGCTAAGTGTAACACCCTTACGAGCTCTTTCAGGCTTTTCCGATACCTTAGAACTCATCTTGCAAACGGCTGCTCACAGGCTGATGTTTAAGCAATGCCGTTCCGAATCCGGGGGAGAGCGGCTGCTCGGGTCGCGCGCTGCCTTTTGTCGCCCGCTGATTTTTTATCGCGCGCTGATTTTTTTTCGTAACAGTGAAAACGCCTTCTGAAAGCGAAAACAGGGTACTAATGTAGGTCTTTCGTAACAGTGAGGTTTCGTAAAGCGAACGGTCAAAAAGCGGGGGACACCTGTACATGTCACCACATACAACCCTGAGATTCATTTTCCTGTGGGCATACTCAGCAATTGCTGTAGAGTAGAAACTGTGAACAGGATCAATAAAAGATAAAGTACAAATTCAAATATGAATATATAACAATAAATAACAAGAGTATGAAATAACAAGATAAAGAGTAATTAAAGTAAGATCATTGGTTGTGGGAACATCTCAATCGAATAAGTGTACTTATCCGCTGTTGTTCAAGAGCCCGATGGTTGAGGGGTAGTAACTGTTCTTGAACCTGGTGGTGAGGGTCCTGAGGCTCCTGTACCTTCTACCTGATGGTTGAGGGGTAGTAACTGTTCTTGAACCTGGTGGTGAGAGTCCTGAAGCTCCTGCACCTTCTACCTGATGGTTGAGGGGTAATAACTGTTCTTGAACCTGGTGGTGTGGGTCCTGAGGCTCCTGCACCTTCTACCTGATGGCAGCAGCGAGACGAGCGTGGAAAAGAAAGATGGTGATGTCTTTGTGATTCCTCTGTTCACGTGTTAATGCACAGATTGCTGCTATTGAAACCTGCTCTATCTTTGTTACTCATTTAGTTTCTCTTGCCTTTAAAGCTTCAGAAAACCGTGGGTCCTGAAATTGCGGAAAATGATCTGGTTCCTGCTTTCCAAAACCTGTTGAAAGATTGTGAGGCTGAAGTGTGAGCAGCTGGGGCCAACAAAGTTAAAGGTCGGTTGGGAATTCTCATTCTTGTCTTTTCCATCCGGTTTAAGATGTTGTTGGTGAAACACATAGTAACGGAGTAAGTTACAGTGTTTTGGTATTTAGTACAAACAGTAGCATTAGAGGTATGCATCCAGGATTAGTGTTGTGCTTGGGGTGCCAGACATGGGGACCCTGGGCGACTCCCAGCCTCCCCAAGGATTACATCTGCACCAGGTGCACTGAGATGAGACTCCTGAAGGACCGTGTTAAGGAGCGTGAGATGCAAATTGATGACCTTCGGCTAATTAGGGAAAGTGAGGAGGTGATAGATACAACCTATAGAGAGGTAGTGGATATCACCCCTGTGACAGTCCCTGTCAGAAAGTGATATGTCGTTTTGGATACTGTTGAAGAGGCAGACCTGACAGAGGAGGACCACAGTGAACGAGACTCTGGCATTCTGCCCAGTGCCGAAATCAAGAGAGCAAGAAGAAATGCGGTAGTTATAGGAGATTGCATCGTAAGGGGGACGGACAAGAGATTCTGCGAGCCGGACAAGGATACCTGGATGGTGTGTTGCTTCCCTGGTGCCCAGGTACGGGATGTCTCAGATCGAGTCCAGAGTATTCTGAGGAGAGAGGGCGAGCAGCCGGAAGTCTTGGGACATGTTGGTACCAATGACATAGACAGAAAAAGAGAGGAGGTCCTGAAGAAAGATTACTGGGAGCTAGGAAGAGAATTGAAAGGCTGGACCTCCAGAGTAATAATATCAGGATTGCTGCCTGAGCTGCGCGCTAATGATGGTAAGAATAGCAGAATTAAGCAGATGAATGTGTGGCTAAGTAACTGGTGCAGGGGGCAGGGCTTCAAATTCTTGAATCATTGGGATCTATTTTGGGGAAGGTATGACTTATACAAAAAAGATGGATTACACCTGAACCCAAAAGGTACTAATATCCTGGCGGGATTGTTTAATATAGCTGTTAGGGAGGGTTTAAACTAAGATGGCAAGGAAAAGGAAACCAAGGTGTTCGGGTCGAGGAAGAGGAAAATAGAAATAAGTCAAAAATACTGTGCAGCAAAGATGGCAAGAAGGACAGGCCGGTGAATATACAGGATAACTTGCTGCAAAATAGAAATATAGCAAAATCAACAACAGATACTGATCTAAATGTACTGTACTTAAATGCCCACAGCATTAGAAATAAAGTGGATGACCTTGCTGCACAGCTGCAGGTTAAAAGATATGACATTGTGGCCATCACCGAGTCATGGCTAAATGATGGATGTGATTGGGAGCTGAATATCCAAGGATACACAGTGTATAGGAAAGATAGGAAGGTAGGTAAAGGGGGCGGCGTGGCCCTGATGGTAAGTAACGATATCAAATCAATAGAAAGGAGGGACATAGGATCAGAAGAGGTAGAATCCTTATGGGTAGAATTAAGAAATGGCAAGGGTAAAAAGACACTAATAGCAGTTATATACAGGCCTCCAAACAGCAGCCGGGATGTGGACTACAAGTTGCAGCTGGAAATAGAAAAAGCGTGTCAGAAGGAAAATGTCAAGATAATTATGGGGGATTTTAATATGAAAGTGGATTGGGAAAGTCAGGAAGGTAATGGATCTCAGGAGAGGGAGTTTGTAGAATGCCTACAGGATGGCTTTTTGGAGCAGCTTGTCCAGAAGCCCACCAGGGGACCGGCTGTTTTGGATTGGGTGCTGTGTAACGAACCTGAGGTGATTAGGGAGCTGGAGGTAAAGGAGCCCCTTGGAAGTAGTGATCATAATATGATTGAGTTCAGTTTCAAATTTGAAAAGGAGAAGCTGGTATCAGGTGTATAGATATTTCAGTGGAACAGGGGAAATTACAGTGGTATGAGAGCGGAACTGGCCCAAGTCCATTGGAAAAGTAAGCTAAATGGAGGGACAGCAGAGCAGAATTGGATGAAATTCCTACAAGAAATAAGGAAAATGCAGGAAAAATATATTCCAAGAAAAAAGAAAATCATGAATGGAAAAATGGCACAAATGTGGCTAACGAGAGAGGTTATGGCAAAAATAAAAGTAAAAGAAATGGCGTACAAAGAAGCAAAAATTAGTGGGAAAAATGAGGACTGGAAGACTTAAAAACTTACAGAAGGAAACTAAGAAAGTCATTAGGAAAGAAAAGATGAATTATAAAAGGAAGTTGGCGATTAACATAAAAAAGGATACTAAGAGTTTTTTTAAATATATGAAGAGTAAAAGAGTGACAAGGGTAGATACGGGACCGATTGAAAATGATGCTGGAGAAATTATAATGGATAAGATAGAGATGGCGAAGGAACTGAATGAGTATTTTGCATCAGTCTTCACAGTGGAAGACATGAACAATATACCTGATAGCCAGAGGCATCAGGGAATAGAATTAGGTACAGTCAAGATTACTAGAGAGAAAGTGCTTGGGAAGCTAAGTGGACTGAAAATAGATAAGTCTCCCGGTCCAGATGAGGTGCACCCAACGGTTCTGAAGGAGGTGGCTTTGGAGATTGTGGAAGCATTGGAGATGATCTTCCAGGAATCAATAGACTCTGGCATAGTTCCGGAGGACTGGAAGGTCGCAAATGTAGTTCCGTTACTTAAGAAAGGAAGGAGGCAGCAAAAAGAAAATTACAGACCTATTAGTCTGACATCGCTAGTTGGAAAGATATTGGAGTCAATCCTCAAGGACGAGGTTATGAAATACCTCGAGGTGCATGACAAGATAGGCCGAAGACAGCATGGTTTCATGAAGGGAAGATCCTGTCTCACCAACCTACTGGAATTTTTTGAGGTAATCTCGAATAAGATTGACAATGGAGAGGCTGTGGTTGTTGTGTATTTGGATTTTCAAAAGGCCTTCGATAAGGTGCCGCATATGAACTGCTTAATAAGATGAGAGCCCATGGAATTATAGGAAAGATATTGAAATGGGTGGAGCATTGGCTGATAGGCAGAAAGCAAAGGGTGGGAATAAAGGGATCTTATTCTGATTGGTTGCCGGTTATTAGTGGTGTTCCGCAGGGGTCGGTGTTGGGGCCGCTTCTTTTTACGATGTATAGCGATGATTTGGATTATGGATTAAATGGTTTTGTGGCTAAGTTTGTGGATGACACCAAGATAGGTGGAGGAGCAGGAAATGTTGAAGAAATGGAAAGGTTGCAGAGAGACTTAGTCAGTTGAGGAGAGTGGGCAAAGAAATGGCAGATGAGATACATCGTTGACAAATGTACGGTCGTACATTTCGAAAGAAGAAATAATCGGGCAGATTATTATTTAGATGGGGAGAAAATTCAAAAATCGGAAGTGCAAAGGGACTTGGGGGTCCTCGTGCAGGATACCCTAAACGTTAACCACCAAGTTGGATTGGCGGTAAGGAAAGCGAATGCGATGTTGGCATTCATTTCAAGAGGAATAGTGTATAAGAGTAAGGAGGTGTTGATGAGGCTCTATGGGGCATTAGTGAGACCTCATTTGGAATACTGTGTGCAGTTTTGGGCCCCCTATCTTAGAAAGGATGTACTGATGTTGGAGAGAGTTCAGAGAAGATTTACGAGGATGATTCCTGGAATGCAGGGGCTAACATATGAGGAGCGTTTGTCGACTCTTGGATTGTATTCATTAGAGTATAGAAGAATGAGAGGGGATCTCATAGAAACATTTTGAATGTTGAAAGGGTTGGACAGAGGAGATGTGGAAAGGTTGTTTCCCTTAGTGGGTGAGTCCAGGTCAAGAGGCCATAGTCTTAGAATTAGAGGGTACCCAGTTAAAACAGAGATGAGGAGAAATTTTTTTAGCCAGAGGGTCGTGGATTTGTGGAATTCGTTGCCACATCCAGCTGTGGAGGTCCGATCATCGTGAGTGTTTAAGGAGGAGATTGACAGGTATCTAATTAGTCAGGGTATCAAGGGATATGGGGAAAAAGCCGGAAATTGGAACTAGATGGGTCAATAGTTTAGCTCATGGGGGAGCTGCAGAGCAGACTCGATGGGCCGAATGGCCTACTTCTGCTCCTTTGTCTTGTCATCTTGTGAGCACAGTGACAACTTTCTGGCAGCAGAAACAACTATCAATTACTTTATTAATAGACTCTTCTTCTGGGCAATGACACTGCAATCTGTGCCTGTAACTTTCCTAGTGGAGACGAGCCTTTGATCCAGCTATACAACCTGGCATTTTGCGGTGCAGTCCTGAACATTATTTGCTTACTTTTCTTGTTTGCACAATTTGTCTTTTTTTCCTGCGCATTGTGTGATTGATGGTTTTCTGTTTTTAATGGGTTCTGTTGGGTTCCTTTGCTTTGTGGCTGCCTGTAAGGAGACAAATGTCAAGGTTGTGTATAGTACACATGGTGGTTGCACATTTTGTCCGACGATGACGGGAAACCTGTGCGGGAGAGTTTTTAAAATGGAAAAGCCTTTGCACTGGGGCAGTTCCACTCTCTCGGCCTCAGAAGTCCGGGTCCAGTGGTATGAACAAGCGCCAGAAGAAACTGGGGTCTTCTTGTTTGCAGTGGATGACCAGGACGTTTTCTGTGTCTTTTCATGCCCCTCGCTCTCCACGGAGTGATGCAGAGCCACCTTCCTGGCCGTTGGGTTTTACTGTAGATCGCACCCGCCCAGTCCGCTGAGGCTGACTTTGGGTGCTAGGACTGGCTTGTCCCAATCTCACCGGAGTATGAGACTGCTGTCACGTGCAAATGGCTGCTTGCAGCCACAGGGGAGAGATGAGTGTCCGGTGGGGAGCAAAGGTGAGTGAACTGCCCCAGAATGGAGATGGCAAGCCCCTTCACCAGAGGTGCGACCCCTTCCCTGGACACCCCTGAACTTTGAACTCCTGTGAAAGATGTAAACAATGTTGAAAGAATGCAGAGAAAATTTACAAGGATGTTGCCTGGTCTGGAGGACCTGACTTATAAGGAAAGATTGAATAGGTTAGGACTGTATTCTTCAGAATGCAGAAGATTGAGAGGAGATTTGATGGAGGTACAATATTATGGGGGAGTATGGATGGGGTAAATGTAAGCAGGTTTTTCCACTGAGGTTGGGTTGGACTACAACCAGAGGTCATGGGTTAAGGGTGAAAGGTGACAAGTTTAAGGGGAACATGAGGGGAAACTTCTTCACACAGAGGGTCATGAGAGTGGAACGAGCTGCCAGCACAAGTGGCCCATGCAGTTTTGATTTCAATATTTAAGAGAAGTTTGAATAGGTACATGGATAGTAGGGATATGGGGGGGTGGTGATGTTTTGGACCTGGTGCAGGCCGATGGGAGTAGACAGTTTGAATTGTTCAGAATGGACGAGAGGGGCCAAAGGGCCTTTTCTGCGCTGTACTTTTCTATGACTCTATTTAATGTCGTACCACATATCCAGGTGACACTTCTCCAAGTGAGAACAGCATGCCAGCATGCCTCCCCTTTGGCATCCTGATCTGATCCCAGAACTGGATGACAGCTAATGGAAAGGAATTGTGTGCCACTTGACTTCATGTTTCGATGGTGGCTGCTCCTTACAAAGTGCACTTCATTGCTTGTGCAGAGTCTTGAAAGGTTGTGAGATTGTGAAAAAGAGTGAACGGTGTTCTTTACGTTTGTACCACTGACTGCCTAACCCGAGGCCCTCCGTTGGTCAGGGTCCAGCATGGATGTTACGTGCAGCTGTCTACGTGATAGGTAAGCCAGGGCAGTATGATATGGAGAGCAAGCTGGTGCCCATGTAGCAGGTTCCCCCTCTCCACACATCTGATGAATCCAAAGGATCGGCAGAGACCGATACAGTTGGGTACCAGTGGCGTCGCAGGAGTTGCCAGTCAGCATTGAACTCAACGTAGGACTGCCTCGGAGAATCCGGCTCCGGATTTTTCCCTCGGGGTTTACTCCTGTGAGTGGGTATAGCCGCAAGGCATTGGAGGTTTGAGATCAGAGTCTTCCTTCTCCTAGATGAGCTGCTAACCATGAGCCCCATCTGACCGAAGTGACCAGTTTTAAAGTGTCAGTGACCTGCCTTCTGCTGTCAGTAAGCCACATGCAAAGGCCAGGAGCTGGACTTGGTGTGAGAGGCTGTTTGAGGTGCATGCCATTAGGAGCATTTAGTCTGTAGTGGGAGATTGTCCCCATTACCGCCCCTGGCCATGACAACCTTAAGGAATCATTGACTGCCTAATAAGCTGTATCTTTTCTCGTGTACATGTCACTTGATCGGATCTTTCATCAAAGAAACTGGGGTGGATGTCGGGCCACCCAGCCACACCACTGTCCACCGATTGTGTCTACAGAAGCGCATCATCACATAGAGAGATAAACTGGAACTAGAAACTAGAGCACATCATAAACCTGAATGAATCGAAATCTACTTCGATTAAAGCATGCTCAGGTACCATCGGCCGACAGCATCGGGGGAGAGAGGGAGATTCACTTGAGCGCGAGGCCCTTCCCTCGGGAACAGCCCGTGAGAGGCTGCCACAAGCTGGCGCCTTCTCCAGCAGCAGCCAGCGAGAGGCTGATAGACGGCACTGCATACTCCGTTGCCCTGCGCGCCTGACTTGATTTCAATCTTCTTCAGCGAGAGGTGGAGTGGACCGTGGGCTTATGAAGCGCTTGGAGACAGCAAAGTGCCCGATCAGCCTGAAATCGAGTCACCAGATTGAAGAGGACAGCCTCTGAAGTAAAACAAAGATGTGAAAGGGATTGCTTCATGAACCATCCTTGGTAGTGTGATGTGGATTCCCGACTTTCGAGTAAGCAAGCTAGTAGACAAAGGTAGAAAGATTGTGATGTTGCTTCCCAGATGGACCCACTTCATCCACAAAATCTGGCTCCAGTCGTGCGTTTTGAAAAGGAATGCATGAATTATATTTGGCCTTTCAGATTGTGGTAGTTTAGTCATGGATTATTCCTTCATGCAAAATGGAGCTGGCCGGGATAAGTATCGCAGCATCAGTCGTCTTGGTCTGGCCAGTTTCCATAAATCAAATGTTTCAAGTCAGTTGTCATGTGTCTGCCAAAGTTCTTCGTCAGTCATCTTCAGTAGCTGGTACATTAATGCCAACTCACCAGAACAACTTGGCCGACACTATAGAGGAGGAGTGGGCCAATTTGATACCTCTGATCATCTATTTATTAAGATTACAGTGCAGAATAGGTCCAGCGAGCCATGCTGCCCAGCTATCCCCCGATTAAATCCTAGCCTAATCACGGGACGATTTACAATGACCAGTTAACCTACCAACTGGAATGGGGGATGAAATGAGCACTCGAAGGAAACCCACGCCGTCACGGGGAGAACGTACAGATGTGCCAGAATTGAACCTGTGCCGTCTGACTCTTGATGTTTACGAAATAAACTGGTTGGCCACTGGGAAATTCCACTTTTAGCAGATGGAGCTGAGGTGGTCGACAAAGTAGTCCCCAATTTACATCGGGTACATGGTCACGTGGCTCGGAAGGGCCTATTATCTCTGAATAAAATAAACAAATAAAAGCAACATCATCACAACAAGCCATCACATTGCTGAATGTGGGATCTTGCTGTGTTGTCGTTCCCACTTCATAACAGCTACAGCTTCAAGAGTTGTAGTTGTTATCAAAGGTCCTCACCACTCAGGCCATGTTCTTTTCTCGCTGCTGCCATCAGGTAGAGGGAACAAGTACCTCAGGACTCGCACCACCAGGTTCAAGAACAGATACTACTCCTCAACCATCAGGCTCTTGAACAAAAGCGGATAACTACACTCATTCTATTTCTGCTGTTCCCACAACTGATGGTCACACTTTAAGGAGTCTTTATCTTGTTATTTCATGCTCTCCTTATTTATTGCATTTGTACAGTTTGTTATCTATTGATGCTGTTTACAGTTGCCTGCAGAAAAAGCATCTCAGGGTTGTATGTGGTGACATGTATCTACTCTGATAATAAAGTTTTACTTGGAACTTTGAAGAATGTGCTATTGGCTGTGCAGTATTTTGAGATCCCTGACAGGTACAACAGAAACCCAAGTCTTCCTCTAAACCAGTGCTTAGTATGGCAAAATCCAACAGTACTCCAGCATGCCACTGGATATACCCAGGGCCAGAATCTGCCAACCAGCGGGTAATTGAGGATAATCTGAGTGAGGATGCACAGTCCACACTGGGAAAGCGGAAACTCCAGCAGTGCTGATTGCTTCTGGTCAAGAAGGCACCAAGCTGCAATGTTCATCGAGGTCGCCGTTCAGACTGAGTTGTTTTTTAGGTTCATAGGGATGGTTTTGGAGACAGAGCGAGGAGTTAGGGCTCAGGGATAGGGATGTGTGAGAGTTAGAGGTCAGGCCAGAGTCCAGGTTGGAGTGCTCCACGGTTAAAGGCCAGTAATGCACATGGACAGATATCGGGTCAGCAAGCATCATGGACAAAGTCCAGTGTGCAAGAGGGCTGGTGACCACACCCCGCAACCCCCACCAGCTCATTGAATTCCCTTGGTCCATGTGTCCTGGGTTCAGAGGTCTGGGTGGCCAGGAGACACAAGGGCCAGTGACCCCTGGATCAGTGAGTCATTGAGTCTGAAGTTCGAGGCCTGGAGTATGGGGTCCCTTCATTGGTGAATCCTAGTGTCGATAGTGAAGATCGAAGCCTGAAGGTTGAAGACCAAACTCAACAAGTCCGGAAGTCAAGGATCGATGGCCAAAGCCCTGGGTTTGTGAGTCCACGAGACAGTTGAAGGCTTGATGCCTGCCAGTCCACTGGAGGCTGGAGACCCAGAGGCAGCCTGGGGCCTGGGGTGGAAGGTGGTATGTGTGTGTGTTGTTGAGTTGTTGTTGCTGGTGTTGCTCTGCTGAATTCTGTGGGCACGCTATGTTGGCAGCAGAATGTGTGGCAACACGCAGCACATCCTTACATGATGTTGGTTTTTAATGCAAATGACTCATTTCACTGTATGTTTTGATGTACCTGATAAATAAATAAATAAATAAATAACTCTGAACTTGAATCTGATCAGTCGTCTCATTTGGAGGCTCTCAAGTAATGACAGAAGCTTGACACACAACTGCCCAAAACACATCGTGCAAACATTGATTCAATTCAGTCCCAAGGCACTGACACGGACTGATCTGCCAGGGCTCGCACTGATTAATTGATTGAAGAACGTACCCTGAATCCTACTGATCCAGAGCAGCCAAGAGTTTGTTTTAATTTCAAAATATACTTTATTCAAAAATAAATATATACAATAAACCATTCAATAACTTCCCATCCTTTACATACGTTTCCATTATACTCAGTACATATCCGTATTTATAGCCACCCACGTGGCACTCCAGTTGTTCACCTTACCACATCATTGTTGAGGGGTATACTCCCTGCCACCCGACCCCTCCCACTCCCACGGGTGAAGAAACCTATACCGTGGTCCTTCCCCACCGGCCCTTGCGGTGGCTGCACCGAGTTTCAGTGCGTCCCTCAGCACGTACTCCTGCAGCCGAGAATGTGCCGGTCGGCAGCATTCTCCCACGGACATCTCCATGTGCTGGTAGATCATCAAGTTTCGGGCCGACCAAAGAGCATCTTTCACCGAGTTGATGATCTGCCAGCAGCACTGGATGTCGGTCTCTGTGTGCGTCCCCGGGAACAGCCCGTAGATCGGAGAGTCCTCTGTTACGCCGCTGCTGGGGATGAAACGTGACACTAGCCCGTCCATCCTCCTCCACACCCCCTTTGCGAACTGACAGTGTGCAAAGAGGTGGGTCACAGACTCCTCCTCACTGCAGTCCTCCCGTGGGCAGTGGGGTGCGGAGACGGCGTTCCGGGCAGCCAAGAGTTACCAAGCCCATTATTAATCCTTCATAGCAAACAGAATAGGCTTGATTTTTAGCCCAGGAGTATATCAAACATAATCGCCATTTGGTTTGCTGAGAGGTGTGTGACACCTTAATTACACGCCTGACTCCAAAGTATAAATTAGTCCATGGCTCTACCTTTGCTGATGTATCTATCCAAATGTCTTTTAAATGTCATTATTGGTCCTGCCTCAACCACTTCCTCTGGCAACTTAACTGAAGAAGTTGCCTACTCATGTCCCTGTTATGTCTTTATATTCTCACCTTAACCCCACAGCCTCTAGTTTTTGGCTCCTATGCCCTTGGGAAAAGACTGCATGCATTCACTCTATCATGATTTCAAACATCACGATACGGTCAATATACCTATAGAAGGACTTAACTGAAACATATAAGATCCCAAGGAGCTCTGACAGGAAATTGTAGAGAGGAAGTTTTCTCACGGAAGAAGCCAAAACTAGGAGTCACAGTCTAAAAATCAAAGGTTGTTCATTTAAGATAGAGATTAGATGAAAGTCTCCCTGTAAGGATGGTAATCTTTAAGATGCTCTTCCTCACGGTGCAGTGGAAGCAAAGTCAAGAGGGGATTGAAAGGTCACCGGGGCAGGTGGCAATACAAAGATGAGGTGACAATCAGGTCACAATAACCTTCCTGAATGTTGGAGAAGGTTTGAAGAGCTGAATGGCTTGCTCCTGCATCCTATGTCTGTATGTCTTTGATGTAAAGACCTCCAGGCCCTTTCACATACAACCTAGTGGACACAAGAGATTCTGCAGATGCTGGAAATCTTGAACAACACACACAAAATGCTGGAGGAACTCAGTCAATATCTATGGAGGAAAATAAACAGTCGATGTTTTCAGGCAGGGACTCTTCATCAGTCCTCATAAAGGGTCTCGGCTCGAAATATCGACTCTTTATTTCTCTCCATACTCAACATCGTGGACAGTTTCTTGGGCATCCCCAGTAGAGACCAGCAAGTGAGTCAATAACTGGGTTACAGCCGATTTGCAAAACATTTGGAGCACAATACCAGTGGTGGATTGCTAACACACCCCACCTCACTCTCACTTTCTCACACTCTCATTCTCACCTGGCTGCTGTGAGTGGCAGAGACTGGGACGGAGCCAGAAAAATGGCTTGGAGAGCTCGGCAGAGACTTGCATGATGTGACAAAAAGCTGCTGCTGCTTCTTAACTGCTGAGACCTTCTGGGCAACTGAAAGAGAAACAATAGTGAGGGCTCCCATAGCAAGACTCTGGAGTTGCTGGAACTTGAAGCAACACCTCGTCTGCTGGAGGAACTTAGCAGGTTGAGCAGAATCTGTGGAGGGGCAGTGAGGGCAGGGAGGGAGGGAGGAATTGTCAACATTTTAGCATTGAGGTAGGTTTTTGACCCAAATACCAACAATTCCTTTCCCCTCACAGATGCTGCACAGCCCACTGAGTTGCTTCAGCAGACTGTTGCTCTCATAGAGTTGATGATGGGAGGGAATTGGTAGTTGGTTTAATGTAGGCAAATGTACAGAGATACAATGATAAGCTTTTGTCTGTATGTCATCCAGACATATCATTACTTAAGTACGTATCCCATTACAAGAAATGTACATCAAAGTAATACAAATGGGGGAAAATGAGGAATATAGTATTACATAGAACAATACAACACAGCACAGGCCCTTTAGCCCACAATGTTGTGCTGACCTTTTAACCCACTCAGAAATCAGTCTAACCCTTCCCTCCTACATAACCCTTCATTTTTCGTTCATCCATGTGCGTATCTAAAACTTTCTGAAAAGTCTCTAATGTATCTGCCTGTACCACTACTCCTGGTAGCATGTTCTATGTACTGATCACTCTCTGTGTGAAAAATTTACCTCAGACACTAAACTTTCCTCCAATCACCTTAAAATGATGTCCCCTAATATTAGCCATTTCTATGCTGGCTTCATCTTTACAGTAGAGGAGGCCATGGATAGACATATCAGAATGGGAATGGGACGTGGAATTAAAATGTGTGGCCACTGGGAGATCCTGCTTTCTCTGGTGGACAGAGTGTAGTTGTTCAGCGAAATGATCTCCCAGTCTGCGTCGGGTCTCGCCCACATATAGGAGGCTGCATCGGGAGCACGGGATGCAGTATATCACCCCAGTCGACTCACAGGTGAAGTGTCGCCTCACCTGGAAGGACTGTCTGGGGCCCTGAATGGTGGTAAGGGAGGAAGTGTAAGGGCATGTGTAGCACTTGTTCCGCTTACAAGGATAAGTGCCGGGAGAGAGATCGGTGGGGAGGGATGGGGGGTACGAATGGACAAGGGAGTCGCGTAGGGAGCGATCTCTGCGGAAAGTGCGGGGGGGGATGAAAGGTGTGCTCAGTGGTGGGATCCCATTGGAGGTGGCGGAAGTTACAGAGAATTATTTGTTGGACCTGGAGGCTGGTGGGGTGGTAGGTGAAGACAAGGGGATCCCTATCCCTAGTGGGGTGGTGGGAGGATAGGGTGAGAGCAGATGTGTGTGAAATGGCAGAGATGCGTTTGAGAGCAGAGTTGATGGTGGAGGAAGGGAAACCGCTTTCTTTAAAAAACTAGTACATCTCCTTCGTCCTGGAATGAAAAGCCTCATCCTGAGAGCAGATGCGGCGGAGACGGAGGAATTGCAAGAAGGGGATGGCATTTTTTCAAGAGACAGGGTGAGAAGAGGAATAGTCCTGATAGCTGTGAGAGTTCGTTGGCTTTTAGTAGGCATCAGTAGATAAGCTGTCTCCAGAGATAGAGACAGAAAGATCTAGAAAGGGAAGGGAGGTGTCAGAAATGGACCAGGTATTCAAGGTTAGTATTCAAGGACTCAGCAGCTAACCTCGATGAGTATGCCTTAGCTGTCACGGACTTTATTTGGAAATGCACGGAGGACTGTGTGTCTCGCAAGACGATCCGGGTATTCCCTAACCGGAAACCTTGGATGAATTATGAGGTCAAGTCCCTTTTAAAGGCTAGAGCTGCGGCTTTTAGGTCCGGGGATACCAGTCGCTACACAGAATCCAGGCATGAACTCCGGAAAGCCATTAAGGGCACCAAGAGGCAATATCGAGCCAAGTTGGAAGCCCAGGCTAACCAAAGGGATGCCAGTAGACTATGGCAGGGTCTAAATGAGATCACTGGGTGCAAAGAAAAGGCTGGGAATATCAATAACTGTGGCGATTCTCTTCCTGACGAACTTAACGTATTCTACGCAAGATTCGAACAGAAGAGGAGCGTCCCACTCCCTCCGGATGAACCAGACCTGGTGGCATCGAGATTCATCGTCACCGAGGAGGATGTTAGAAGGGTCTTCCTGAAGATAAATCCAAGGAAGGCTACGGGCCCAGATGGCATCCCAGGATGGGTTCTCTGGGCCTGTGCAAGGGAGCTAGCTGGAGTGTTTGCTGACATCTTCAACTGCTTCTTGCTTCAGTCTAAGATCCCCTCGTGTTTTAAGAAGGCAATGATAATCCCAGTGCCGAAGAAGAGGAAGGTGGCATGCCTGAATGACTATCGACCTGTGGCTCTCACATCAATTGCTATGAAGTGCTTCGAGAGATTGGTTTTGGCACACATCAACCACAGCCTACCGGTCAACCTCGACGCTTTGCAATTCGCCAACCAGAGCAACAGGTCAACGGCAGGTGCCATCTCTCTGGCCCTACATTCCTCCTTAGAACACCTGGAGAATAAAGACGCATACGTAAGGCTCCTTTTTATTGACCACAGCTCTGCCTTTAATACCATGGTTCCAAATAAACTGATTCCTAAGCTCCGGAACCTGGGCCTTAGCACTCAGATCTGCAGCTGGATCTTCAACTTCCTCACAGACAGGACCCAAGCTGTAAAAATAGGGGACAAGATCTCCTCTACAATCACTCTGAGCACCGGTGCACCACAAGGCTAAGTACTCAGCCCCCTGCTCTACTCACTGTACACTCATGATTGTGTAGCCAAGTTTCCATCAAACTCAATATATAAGTTTGCTGATGACACAACAATTGTAGGCCCTATCTCGGGTAATGATGAGTTTGAGTACAGAGAGGAAATTAAGAACCTGGTGGCATGGTGCAAAGACAATAACCTATCCCTCAATGTCAGCAAGACGAAGGAATTGGTTGCTTACTTCAGAAGGTGTAGCGGACCGCACGACCCAATTTACATCAGTGGTGCGCAAGTGGAACAGGTCAAAAGCTTTAAGTTCCTTGGGGTCAATATCACAAATGACCTGACTTGGTCCAACCAAGCAGAGTTCACTGCCAAGAAGGCCCACCAGCGCCTTTACTTCCTGAGAAAACTAAAGAAATTTGGCCTGTCCCCTAAAACCCTCACTAATTTTTATAGATGCACCGTAGAAAGCATTCTTCCAGGGTGCACCACAACCTGGTATGGAAGTTGTCCTGTCCAAGAATGAAAGAAGCTGCAGAAGATCATGATCACGGTGCAGCACATCACACAAACCAATCTTCCGTCCTTGGACTCACTTTACACCGCACGCTGTCGGAGCAGTGTTGCCAGGATAATCAAGGACACAACCCACCCAGCCAACAGACTTTTCGTCCCTCTTCCCTTCGGGAGAAGGTTCAGAAGCCTTTTTAAAAAAATGTGCTGGGTGTGTCCTGGCTACCGCTGCATCACTGCATGCTTCGCGGATCTCATTCTCCGCCGCTCCAAGGAGAAAAGACCGAGTTCAGTGAGGTGACCAGGACTGAGCAGAGTACTCCAGGTCGGGTCTGACCAGGGTCCTATATAGCTGTAACATTACCCCTCGGCTCTTCAACAGACTTAAAAGAGTTTACCAGTAATCAAGCCTGATCTGGCTTAATACCCGAATCTGCGACAGTTCTGGATCAGTGTGTGCACACACTTGGCTGGTGGAGGGTGTCTGCAGCACAGCCTTCCTCTTCTAAGCTGTTGGGTTTCCCTGCTTTCTCTCAGGCTTCAGATTTCCTGTCATGGCCACAGAGCTAACCAGCGTTCAGCAACAGTCTGCACTCTGCAGACCGCTGAAGACCGGAATCTGCTAACAGAGTTCCTCAGTTCGAGGAAGCAGAAGTAAAAACTGAAGCTGCATGTGTTCATTTGGGTGCCCGGGTTACAGATGGTCCCAATCTGGCTCAACAGTGAATTCATCCTCCCTGACAAATAGAAATTTCTACATCTTAGCTAGCCCTGCAATGATTATAATTCAATAAAAACTACAACTTCCATTTAGACAGAGCCTGCATTGTCCCAAGAGAGCCTGTAAAAAGTGTGAGACCAAGTCACATCAAGAACCATTAAGACGATGAAAGATCGGGGTTCTGAGGAGGGTTATAATGAAGGTGGAGAGGCTGAGGGGTGTGAGGAAGAGTGTCTCAACTGCCAGTGGCCGAGTGAGAGGAATCATGAGATGGGAAACAGAGGGGATCAGAGGTGTCAGCTAACTTTCCAATCTAGGAAAGGGACAGCACAGGAAAGGATGAGAAGGGATGAGAATTTTAAAACCGAGGTGCTGCTAGGCTGGTAGGACAGCAGGCCGGGGTGACAGGGCTCTGTTCAAGTTAGGGGACATCAGCATTATTGAAAAGTGGCGTGTTGGCTGTGAAACGCTCTCACAATTCCCAAGGCTATGAAACTCATGCGAGCGAAGTGCTAAATAAATAAAGCTGCGGTTGCTGGAATGTGAAACTAAACACAACTTATCCAGCAAGCAAGTCCTTCCAGTATTTCTGTTTCTTTCCTTTCATCCCCCCTCATTTGGGAAGGTGCAAGAGGTCGGCCCATTCAAACAACACTTAGTGTAATATTCAACTGCTCTCAATCATCTTCGTGAAGTTCGGGTTTTACAAAGCATCCCGTCTCATTTTGTACACTTACAGACTGAACCCTTTGCCCTGGTGTGGGATACCCCTTTCCATCCTTTGTGAGCAGAGACTATGTTCAGTAAGAATTAAGTAGGAGGCCGTCACTGGTCACAGATACTGCTCTGTTTTCACCAGAGTGAGGTAAGACATCACTCCAATAGAACCAACCTGCCTCCAAAGCATTGTGCAAAGTAGGCAGATCAGAAGGAAAAGCACTGATTACAAGCCCCACAGACAGCAAAGGGTCCCAGATGTTATAACTGGTCAGTGCCGATACGATCAGCAAAAGGAATACTGCGACTGCAGAAAACATCTATTCCTGCTCATTACCCACTGACCATTATGGGGCTGAAATTCAATCAGGCATGAATGTAACACCATTCACGCCAACTAGCTCACAGCCAAACAATGCCATGAATTCACAGTGAAGTATTACCACTAGTAGAATCACTTGCAACATGAACAGAAACTATTTAGTTCACTGAGCCTGTAGTGGTCTTACTGAGGCCCCTCCATTTGAATCGTGGCGCAGTGGACAACATTCCTCGGGTCAAATTCAAAGCCCCTCCAGAGTCTTGACTTGCACAAATCAAAAACACAAGAGATTGTGCTGGAAATCTCGAGTAACACATACAAAATGCTGGAGGAACTCAGCAGGTCAGGTAGCATTTATGGAAAGGAATAAACAGTCAGTGTTTCTGGCTGAGACACTTCAACAGGACTGAAAAGGAAGAGGGAAAAAGCCAGGACAAAAATATGGGGGAGGGAAAGGAGGACAAGCTCGAAGGTGATAGGTAAAGTCAGATGAGGGGGAAGGTAGGTGGGTGTGGAGGGTGGAGGGGGCATGAAGTCAGAAGCTGGGAGGTGATAGGTGGAACAAGTAAAGGCCTGAAGAAGGAGAAATCTGATAGGAGAGGAGAGTGGACGTTGGGAGAAGGGGAAGGAGGAGGAGTAGCAGAGGGAGGTGATAGTCGGGTGAGAACGGAAGGGGTAAGAGAGAGCTAGAGTCGGCAATGGAAGAAGAGGGAAGGGGAGAGAAGATACAGAAATCAATGTGCATGCCATCAAGGTGAAGGCCACCCAGACGGAATATGAGGCGTTGCTCCTCCAACCCGAGAGCAGCCTCATCGTTGCAGTAGAAGAGGCCATGGACCAACATGTCGGAATGGGAATAGGTTTTGGAATTAAAATGGTTGGCCACTGGGAAATCCTGCTTGTTACAAATGGAGCAAAGATGCTCGACACAGTGTACCTCAATCTACGTTGGATTTCACCGATGCAGAGGAGGCCACATCAGGAGTACCGGAAATAGTAGATTTCCAGATTTCAGCTAGTGCTGCCTCACCTAAAAGAACTGCTTAGGGCTCTGAATGGTGGTGAGTGTGGTGAACCATGTATATATGTTGTAACTGGGTTACCTGCCTGGACAGGCCCCTCTGCTGACTGCTCCTGTGGCTCCTCCCACAGACCCCTGAATAAAGGCGATTGTGTCACTGCTCCTCCCTCAGTCCGGGGCAGACACCCAGCATGGACGTTGGGCCATTTACTGTTAATAAAAGCCGTTCGGTATTTACTCTACTTCCAGTCGTTTGGAGTAATTGATGGTGCATCAGTGAGGGAAGGTGAATGGGCACCTTTTGTCACATGCAGGGATATGTGCCAGAAGGGAGGTTAGTGTGGAGGGTCAAATGGACAAGATAATCACAGTGAGAGGAATCTCTGTGGAAAGCGGAGAGCAGGGGAGTGGGGTCGAGGGGGGGGAGCGTTAAGATGGGTTTGGATGGTGAAATCAAGGCTAATGATCTGCTGAGGGTGGAGGTCCAAATAAGACATTGCACCAGACTCTGTCTGCACATTCAGATCCTGTCACAAGTAAAGGGTCAGGGGAGTTCTCCAGTGTCCTGGGACCGATACTCACCACTAAAATATACAATTTGGTCTGCGTTACACTGCTGTTTGTGGGACCCTGCTGTGTGAAAACTGGTTCCTATGTTTCCCACACTACAAAGATTCTAAATTCCAATATATCTCCTTGTTGGCGAAATACAGTTTTGTCCTGGAAGGAATGTGAGAGGATCGGTTTTACATTTATCCTTTCTCCATATTATTCGCACAAGCTGCAAACGGCAAACATTGAGTGCCAGACACAAAGCCATTACCTTCATTAAACACTCGATCCACATTGAGTCCATACGTCGTGCAGGTCTCATAATACATGCAGCGTTTCAAGTCAACGCAGAGTTTACGTGCCTGGGTATCATCAATGACTCGTGGATTGGTGGCACTGATTGCATCTGCAAGTGAGGGAGGCAAGGCTTTCACACGTCAAATGACAGACATTGAGAACTGCTCCATGACTAATGCCCTGGATGCTAGTAAACTTACTCATATTTCAAAAAAAACAAGCCCCAGTTCATATTATTAGATTTTCGTAGAGAAATGATCGGAAATGACGCAAGAAGAGAGAATTCTGGGAAGGAGAAGGAAGCAATCCACCATCTTAAAATGTAATACTTCTCCAGTAACATTTCAAATAAAAGGAAAAGCAAACATTAAAACTGTAACTAAATTGCTCTCAAAAGGAAAAATATTAAACCTGAGATATACAAAATCACTAACAAAAAAGAGTACTATCATTTAAGAATGTGAAAAATACCTACACTACAAAATCAAGGCAAGAACCCTCAGAATATAAAAATCTAAATCTGTAAGCTAAATAAAAGTCCTGACGAAGGGTCTCGGCCTGAAACGTCGACTGCACCTCTTCCTACAGATGCTGCTTGGCCTGCTGCGTTCACCAGCAACTTTGATGTGTGTTGCTTGAATTTCCAGCATCTGCGGATTTCCTGTTGTTTGAGCTAAATATTAACTTTTTTTTAAAAAATAGGAAACGAAAAACAGATTTAAAAAAAGGAAAACAGTGCATTAATTAGTCCTCAGCAGAGGAAGACAATTTGTCGAGAAAACTTTGAGCTTCACCCGGAGTTTTAAACAAACGACGACAATTGTCTGGCATAACAACTCTCAAACAGGTTGGGAACAGCAACGCTAATTTATAGCCCTGGCAATAAAGTTCTGACATCTGTGGTTTAAAAGCCATCCGTTTTTTCAATACTTCCTGGCTGAAATCCTCAACGATACGAAATTTAAAACTTTGAAATTCGATCATGCCTTTCCGCCGAGCAGCTCGTATCATTTGTTCCTTAACATGAACATAATTAAACTGAATAATGACGGGCCTCGGTTTAAATTGTTTAGCTGGTTTAGCACGTGAAGAACGATGTGCGCGGTCTAACAATGGGGGTTCCTCCAATATATCTGGACCAAACATATCCACTAACCAATTTAGAAAAGTACTTAGTAGGATCTCCCGTCGCAACATCTTCAGGAAAACCGATTATTTGCAGATTCTGTCGTCGAGAGCGATTTTCAAGATCGATAATCTTTGCTTTATAACGCTCCAACTGCTGAGTTACCGAAGTTAAATTTTTTACAAGAGATTCAATTTTTCGATCCCTTTTGCGGCCATCTTCGTCTAGTTCCAGGATTCTAATTTGTTGTTGATCAATTTCGCGTCTGAACGATTTAACGTCATCTTGAATTGTCTTCAAAACTTCTTCAAACACAGCGAATCTTTGGTTAAGTGTATTCTCTAGAAGTTCCTTCATTATTTCAACAGTTAATGGAGTCTCCTTCAATGCTTCAGGATCACCATCTTTTTTTCCGTTCCCACCGGAGCCTTTTCCATTTTTAACTTCTCGTGCTCTGGTATGCATTTTCAATAAGTAAAAATCAAAGTTGAAAGATATATTTGTAGTATAAATCCTTTAGCGTAGGTATAGATAAAGTAAATAAGGGTGGTACCTGTAAAAAAGATAAAGGGAATGGAGCGACGCCAAAGTATAGCTCACTCCATGAGCGCCCCCTGGAAAGTCGGATACTAATAAACTTGAAGTTAATTTCAATAATAAGGAATTTGAAATTAGTATGCACCTGAGAACAAATCAAATTTGATTATTTCCAGAAATAACTTAGTGCGACACACAAAATACAGAGGGGTGGTAATGTGTCATTATGCTGAATGCCTGTTGTAGACTGACTTTGTACTTCTAAATCTTTCACGGCATTGAAATGAATACAGGCAAAGGCCCTGGTTAAATGTGCCTTCTTACCC
Organism: Mobula hypostoma; assembly: GCF_963921235.1. Taxonomy (NCBI): domain Eukaryota; kingdom Metazoa; phylum Chordata; class Chondrichthyes; order Myliobatiformes; family Myliobatidae; genus Mobula; species Mobula hypostoma. Next base: position 42,126,587 of record NC_086106.1, on the reverse strand, counting down.
AACCTTGCTTTAACTTCTGCCTGGAGATTTGAGATTAAGATTTTTTTGATCGGAATGGGTTGATCACCTCTGTAGCAGAATGCAAGGTGACCTAACTGAAATGTATGAAATACAAATGAGCTCCTCGGCCTGGGTGCTGAAAGGCTGTTCTAATTGTCTCTAATGTCTGCCTCAGTATTGGGGGATTGGCCATTTAGTGGTGAGAAGAGGAATGTCTTCAGTCCAAGCTGTGGAACTGTGCCCAGAGAGCAAGGGAGGCAGAGTTATTGTGTAAATTCAAAGCCAAGGCAAATACTGATTTCTGGGCTATCAGGGAGTCCAGGAAATGAAGTAAAGGCAGGGGATCTGCCATGATCTTATTGAATGTCAGAGCAGACACAAAGGACTAAAAGACCTCCTCCTACTCCCATCTTTTATGCTTGTATCTCCTAACCTGAATTCATTCTTTTCCAATACCTCTTGTGTTGAACTCTTTACCTCCCTCAAAATTTCTTTCCCTTCTCCACCAGTTTTCACGCTCTTAAAATTTGCAACAACCTCACCACAGAATTTTCCATCTTCCTTGGCTTGCTAATGTCTTTAGAGAGCAAGACTCTTCTGGGTAGGGAGGTACATGCTTAATTTGGAATTCCTTTGAAAATAGCTGGTGGGGGATGGGTGGCTGTAGGATCCCGGGGAGATGCTCAAGATATGGAGCCTTAGGCCTCATCCATTCCACAAAAAGTAGGAGTAGCCAGTCAGCCCTTTGAGTTACTCCACCAGTCAATATGATCACAGCGGATCATTAAGATTCCGGAGAGCCACAAGAGACTGCTGATCCTGGAATCTGGAGCAACAAACAACCTGCTGGAGTAACTCAGTGGGTGCAACAGCATCTGTGGCAGGAAAGGAACTGTCAATGTTTCGGGCCAAGCTCTTGTATCGGGACCTTTTCCAGATTCTGAATCATGTTCCTGTTTCCTCCCCATGTTCTTCGCTTCCTTTAACCCCAAGAACTATACAGTGCCTGTAAAAAGTCTTTATTCCTCTTGCAAGTTCTTCTGTTTTTTAACATTGAAACACAGTTGGTTTAATTTAACCCCAAGAACTATACAGTGCCTGTAAAAAGTATTTATCCCTGTTGCAAGTTCTTCTGTTTTTTAACATTGAAACACAGTTGATTTAATTTAACCCCAAGAACTATACAGTGCCTGTAAAAAGTCTTTATCCCTCTTGCAAGTTCTTCTGTTTTTTAACATTGAAACACAGTTGATTTAATTTAACCCCAAGAACTATACAGTGCCTGTAAAAAGTCTTTATCTCTCTTGCAAGTTCTCCTGTTTTATAACATTGAAACACAGTTGATTTAATTTGGTTTTATTGACACTGATCAACAGAAAAAGACTCTTTCATGTCAAAGTGAAAACAGATCTCTACAAAGTGATCTAAATTAATTACAAATATGAAACACAAAATAATTGATTGCATAAGTATTCACCCCCTTTAATATGACACACCAAATCATCACCAGTGCAGCCAATTGGTTTTAGAAGTCGCATAATTAGTTAAATGGAGATCACCTGTGTGCGAACAAGGTGTTTCAATTGATTGTAGTAAAAATATGCCTGTAAACACGAGGAAATCTGCAGATGCTGGACATTCAAGCAACACACATCAAAGTTGCATGTGAACGTAGCAGGCCAGGCAGCATCTCTGGGAAGAGGTACAGTCGACATTTTGGCCCGAAACATCGACTGTACCTCTTCCTAGAGTTGCTGCCTGGTCTGCTGCGTTCACCGGCAAAAATACACCTGTGTCTGGAGGTTCAACTGATGAGCTGATTGTGGAGCTCACTGGAAAATGGCGGAGAGAGAGGACATCAAGGAAAGAGCCAAGCTGTTGAGGGAAGTTTTTGGCAAGAGTGGAAGTGAACTAGAGATGGAGGTCGGTGGGAAAGAGGAACGGAATGGAAAGAGGAAAAAAAGAAAGCAGAGGTACGGGATATCAAACTCTGAGGAGTCAGCGGATGATCAAAGCAGGAGAGCAAAACAATGGAAAGAAGATGAGATTAAAGCAATTATAAAACTAAGCGAAGATGGGGCGTCTTTTGGTGATTGGAACCCGATTTGTTTGACGAAGATGCTCAACAAAATTATAGGGGAGATTAAAAGAGCAAAGATTTTATGAAATGGATGGCTATTAGTGATTTGTCAGGATAGTGCTCAGCAAGGCAAAGTGATAAGACTAAGTAAAATAGACGGCAAAGAAGTACAATGCTCAATACTTGACAATAGAAAGTGGACTAGAGGAGTTATTTCGGGAATACCAACAAAAGTTACTATGGATGAGATTAAACAGAACATTAAAGGAGCAAAAATTATTGAGGCCAAACGTTTAAAAGTTACAAGAAATGGGAAGAAGTGTGATAGTTTATCAGTAATGATTAACTTTGATGAAGAGAGATTGCTGACTAACGTTCACTTAGGGTATATGTGTTATACGGTTAGAACATATATACCACCAGCTTTAAGACGCTATAAATGTCAGAAATTCGGGCACATTGCGGCGTTCTGCAGAGGAAAACAAAGATGTGGGAGATGCGCTGGAGAGCATGAATATGGGAAACGTGAAGTGGGCGCTGGGCTGAAATGCTGCAATTGTGGTGAGGAACACAGCGCAGCTTATCGAGGGTGCATTTATAGCAAGAAGGCGGCTGAGATACAATATGTAAAAGTAACTCAAGGAATCAGTTATGCAGAGGCAGTGAAAGAATTTACTGAAAAAAAGGCTGTCAAGCAAACAAATACAGGGAATAATAAACTGGTGAATTGTGAGGGTTCTAATATGAAAAATAAGGATACACTATTAATGAGTAGAAAGGATTTCGTACTTTTTATGGTGGATGCAATTAATTGTTCAGCACAAACAAGCAAAAGAACTGAAAAAATTAAAATTATAGTCAAGTCTGCAGAAAAGTATCTTGGTATTAAAGGGATTAGGTGGGAAGAAGTCAAAGAAATGCTGAACGGAGGATCCAACGGTTCACAGGCAGGGGAGATGGAATCTTAATGGCAGCATATTTATCACAAATGGTCAAGAACTTAAGAAATATGACCAGGAAGCAGAATTACTTAATAAGATTACTGTCTTACGGTATGAGTATAATTCTATAACGTCCAAGAGTATCTTAAAACTACTGACACAAGTCAGACAGAGGTATTTTCAGCTTGGTGAAAAGCCCCATAAATTATTAGCCCATCAGTTAAGACAGATGCGGGCCTCCAGGGCCATACATCGTATAAAGGCGAAGATGGCTTTTAATGGACAGACCCGGAAAAAAATTAGTAAGTGTTTTGCGGAGTTCTATGCTAATGTTTACCAATCACAAGGCGGTCCAGAATGAGGGAAGGGGGATCTCATAGAAACATTCCAAATGTTAAAAGGCCTGAACAGATTAGATATGTTAAAGTTATTTCCCATTGTCAGGGAGTCTAGGACAAGAGGGCACGAATTCAAGATTGAAGGACATCCATTCAGAACAGAGATGCGGAGAAATTTCTTTATTCAGACGGTGGTAAATTTGTAGAATTTGTTGCCATGAGCGGCTGTGGAGGCCAAATCATTGGGTGTATTTAAGGCAGAGACAGATAGGCTCTTGATTAGCCAGGGCATCAAAGGGTATGGGGAGGAGGCAAGGGGAATGGGGATGACTGGAAGAATTGGATGGCAGAGCAGACTCGATGGGCTGATGGGCCTACTTCTGCTCCTCCATCTTATGGTCTTATGATTAAGGGGAGGTTTTTCTGGTGAGGGACACTAAGGTTGGGCTTGGGGCTTTTGTTAGGAAGAGATGAAGAGAGAAGACGCCAGAGAGAAGAGGTGAAGGGCCTGTTCCCCTGCTGTACTTGTCTCTCCACGTTGACTAAATCTTCAGTGACTAACTCTGATTTGTGCGCAAGACTTTGGTCTAAAACCCAGTGAACAGCACAGAAAGCTACCTCAAAAGGAAATTTAACAGAAGGAAAAAATTACAAGGAAATGAAACACATGACATGCGTTTTACGTGTTTCTGCTCCGCAAAAGTCGCAAGGAGGTAAATCCTGCACCTCTCTGGTGTGCAACATGAAGCAGCGTTTACCTTAATCCACTTTATTAGGGAAAGCAGTCAAAACAACGATGTCACGTACAAATTAGGAGAAAGACGTCCACCGGTAACAGGTTAAACGTGCCTAACACAATCTCTAAAATCATTCAAAAAGCTATCAGAGATTAAATTACGTGATTTGCAATATTGAAATGGCATCCCAAATGTGACTAGACCACTGGAATGATACAATATTGTGTAATTCTGGTCGGGAAGAGAAGCTCAGCTATTGAAAGATCTACTTTAACTAATACGTACAGAAGCAATGGCTGCATAACCAAACCATCAGGTAATCACAGCATCCACTGGCACTGCTGTTCAAGTCACTGGAATAATGAGGTCGGCATTGAAAGTCATTTCAATAACTGTCTAACGGGCACTCTTTCTTTTAATGTTAAAAATGATTAAAAGGGAAATTAAGGTCGGTCAAAACTTATAGCACGTCATTCAGCAACCTGGGGACAATGCAGTGCAGACACATGAGGCCCCATTAAATGTGGGCCCCACCTTAGAACCCATCAATGTGGACTCCACCCCTTCACCAGGCCCCATCAAATGCGAAACCCTCTCCTACATCAGGGTCAGGCCCCATCAATGTGGACCACTTCCCCAAGCCAAGGCCCATCCAACGTGGACCCCTCACTGGCCCCCCCCTCTGCCACCCCATCCAAGAACATTTTCAGATTGGACAACATCTTCAGTTTTAATTCCAGCATTTGCCACTGGATGCTGGGAATACGAGCGAAGCTGTTTTGGGAAATGAGGAGGAGGCATGCTGGATACAAGTGACTGTCGACAGAGCAGCAAAGCTCATCACCTCACATTCTTGTTAACAGCTAAACCCATCGGATACACAATGTCACTGGGTACACTACAGTCAATGAAAATAAATAGGGGGAGTAGACAGCTTGATATCTCAAGCTAAATTGAGACAGCAGAAAGACTGCAGAACTAGAATCTACAAGGCAACGAAAATCCAGTGACACTACGTACGAGACGTTTACATTTCCGGGGTAATTCTTTTAAGAGTGTTGTATATGTGGCCTGGCTACACAACAATGCTATTAATAAAAATGCTGGAGACGGGAGCTAAGTTTCATGGTTCTTTACTAGTAGAAAACAATGCAGAACACACACATACGTATCAATGTGCGCCTAATAGCGCATGCAATGACGTGTTACTACAACATAAAGTAGTCCCCGTATTATACAGTAGGCTGACCCAGCTGGTGATGTAGTGGCGTCACCCCGAGTTCGAATCCAGCCGGCTCCCCTGCACACTTTCCGTCCGTGCTGGGTTACGAGCTGGTGATCACTTTGGAAACTCACCCGGCAGAAGGCAATGGCAAACCACTGCTGTAACTTGCCTCGTACATGGTTCCCCACTATGTCAGAGAGGCGTGGAGGGAAATCGTCCGCTAACTGGAGAAACTCCAGATGTGACGTAACTTTCCTTTTTCCTACACGGTACAAAGAGAGAGTGGAAGAAGGTTTTTAAAGATGTCGGCAGTAGATCTCGTTGCAAGTCTGGAGAGCCGTTTCTTCACTCCTTTCTACGATAAGGCAAGCACTAGATAAGAAGGAAAACATGCAGATTAGATATTAAAAGGAGACAAAATGTGAACGTTTCTGAAGATAATCAGAACACGCATCTATCTGTAAGCTATGACGACAACTTGTGGGAATTCTAGCGATGGAGTATGTCATTTCTAAAATATTGCAAGTGAACTCATATAATTGCCAACTTTTAATTCCTGTTGCTTCCAGACCTATTCGGGCAGATGGGACTCGTCAGCTCATCTAGGAGAAGGAAAATTCGGATCTCAAACCTCCGCTGCCTTGCGGCTGTACCCACTCACAGGGAAGGCTTCGGGAGTAAACCCGGAGCTGGTGTCCCGAAGGCAGTCCTCGCTGACTGACAACTCCTGTGCTGCTCCTGGTACCAAACTCAATCTGCCGTTCCTTTGGGTGCGTGCAGACGGGGAGCTTGCTACATGGGGCAACAGCTTGCTCTCCATCTCGTACTGCCCAGGCTGGCGTATCTGGACAGCTAGGACACAACATCCATGGTCGACTCTGACCGACGGAGGCCTCAGTCACTAGAAGACCTATTGAATGGCAGCACTGCAGACATCCCACCTCTCCTGGAAGTTCCGGGAGTCTCCCGCATATGAATAGAGGCTCCCTGATGCCCGCAAATTATATACAATATCACGGAAATCAATCTTTTTGAGAGCGAGCGAGAGAAAGCAAGAGAGAGCATCAGAGAGAGGGCGAGAGAGAGCACAAGTGCGAGAGAGAGTGAGAGCAAGCAAGTGAGTGAGAGAGAGAGCAAGCGAGAGAGAGAGAGAGCAAGCGAGAGCACTTGAGAGTGCGCGAGCGACCACGAGAGAGAGAGAGAGCGCGAGCGAGAGCGCAGCATGGCAGAGTGTTCCAAAAAAAAAAATAAAACATACGTCACCCCAGACTACACTGAAGTGTACCCCTGCCTAACAGGGGTCAAAATAATGACAGTGTTGCTCGCTGCACTGTTTGCAACAGTGACTTTTCTCTTGCCCGTGGTGGGTTAAGACTGTAAAAGACGTGCTGAGGTGAGTTTAACAGGTGTCATTTGTTCATTAGCAGAGCTAACATTATTTAAACTAGCTGGCTAGCTGCTAACGGCTACTCTATTGCAGACATCCCACCTCTCCCGGAAGTCTCCCGCAAATTGATGGTGCTCCCTCCCTGAAATGAGTTTTTGCAGGGTGGGATGTCTGGCACTAGATTTTAACACCCGTTCCTAAACCCTAAAAATCACCTAATATAAACACAGAACTCTTTACTGAGGATTGTACTCACAACTCTGGATTGGTTCTTAAAATATTCGGCCTACAGAAACAGGGAGGCAAGTAAGAGACAGAACTGAGAACTTCATGCTTGGCTCTATAACGAGGTTTATAATTCTGAACAATTAGCAAATCCCTCCAACTGGAAACAGTTCCAAATATCACAGCATTGTTCCAGCACCTCGAATAACCCTCTTGCTGGTTCAGAGTTTTGAATCCATAATTTGTGTTTTATCCCCTTTAATGAACGTGCTGAGGACTGCATGTTTTTCCCTGATCCTCACTAATTACATGTGCAGATTACAAAACACACATCTTTAGTTTAAAGAGCCTTTTCTACCATCAGTGCACCTACAGCAGGAACCCAGCAGACACCCATCTTGTCTTGTGCTCATCTTCAGAGACCCAGTGACAGACTCTGGGACAATGCAGGCCACAACTGCTCGAAGGGAGAATGCTTATGCTCGTACCGAGCTGGGTCCAAAGCCACAACTTAACCAGTCATGGCTTCCTGTGCAAACTACTTTACATCCATATCTTGGTCCTGACCCAATTTCTCCAATAGTGGTTTGAACTTGTTCTGTAAAGTGCTGTGATTTAAAAGCAATCTTTAGTACCTCTGACCTTCAAAACAAGACAGCAGCACATTCACTTAAATCTAAAGCGATACTGGATATTACCCATATTAAAATCTCCTATTTCTGCCTCTCACGCAGGCTCCCACTACCACAACTGATCGTTTACTGGCCAGATACGGGTTAGAGCTCAACTAGCAGACTACAGTCAGAAACTGCAGCTGAGCTCATTTGGGTTAGGGGATGCAAAAGGAGAATAATTTGGATGCTCCATTTTTATGCCATTGACGAGAGGGGGCACAGAATGCTTGAACTTCCTTTTAATGCAATCCATCTGTTATTGCTTTCCACACAAATTCCAATCAAATCACAAACGCACAATTTCACAAACATCGTTCACCGGACGGGTTGGCGGGGTGGAGATACGTCGCTACCAAAGGAGGTGTAGGGTGCTCCTTCCCTCCGCAGGCCTGCAGGTCACCCTTGGGCAAGGTGCAACACCTGCTTAAGCCCCCCCACCTGATCCGGGTCACGCGATGCCGTGGGAGCAGATGGTGGACAGTCATGTGTGCAGCCGGTGCAGATCACAAGTCCCAGTTGTGCGACCACTGACGCCGGGCAGACAATCTCTGAAGAGCACTGATAATGGCTGGGGGTTTGTGGGGTGGGGGGGTCACCTCGTCTTGTAAAGACACACACGGCCCAGAAGGCGCCAATGGCACAAACCAGTTCTGCAGGATAATTTGCCAAGAACAATCGTGGCCATGGAGAGACCACGATCGCCCACACCACATGATGATGAAGATGGTGGTGGTGTTAACTGAAATCTCACTGTGCGGTTTTCACTTCTAACCAGGATTTATCCATCAGTGGTTGAAGGAGAGAGGGAAGATGTATTGAAGAAGATCGGAGGAGTAACCTTTTCATGCAGGAGTTGGTAGCTGAGCTGCCAAAGGAGGTGGTGGTGGTGCAGACAGGAACAAAACCTGGACAGTCACCTGATAAACCTCTGGTTAGGTCACATTTGGAGTACTGAATTCAGCTCTGGTCTCCCCTTTAAAGGGTCTGAAAAAGGTACAGAAGACATGCTGACTGGTACTGCAGATGTTACCAGAGAGGTTGCTTTTTCCAGAGTGATGGAGTCTGAGGGAGGGACGAGCTGACAGAAGTTTACAAAATTCTGAGGCAAAGACAGACGGCTCACAGTTGAGATGTAAGAGCCAGAAGAGAACAGCTCAAAGATGTGCTGAGGATTTGAGTACCTGGAACACACCGACGGGTCTGGTGGAACTGGATGCAGGTATGAAACAAGTGTTTACGATCCAGTGAAGGGTCACGGTCTGAAACGCCGACTGGTTATTCATTTCCATGGACGCTGCCTGACCTGCTGAGTTCCTCCAGCGTTTTGTGTGAGCATTGAAGTATTTAAGACACTGTTAGACAGGCAAATGAACGTGCTGAGAATGGAGGATATCGGCCACGTGCGGGCAAAAGGATATGGTTCAATTAGGCGCTGCTTTAATTATAAAGTCTGCAGGTGTTGGAAACCCAGAGCAACACACACAAAATGCTGGAGGACCTCAGCAGGTCAGGTAGCACCTATGGAAATGAATAAACAGGTGACGTTTCGGGCCCAGACCCTTCGTCCGGACTGAAAAGGAAGAGTTACTTTGGAACAACATTGTGGGCCAATGGGCCTGTTCTACAGGTTCAGTGAGCAAGACGGAGGGATGTGGAGTTAGTGTGGCTGAGTGGGTTTACTATAGCAAGGAGTGATTGTCAGTATAGATGCAATGGACAAGAGGGCATGCTTCTATACAGTACAACTGACTATAAACACAACCCAAGCTTTGCTTGAAACACCCTCCACCATCCTCGGCCATCTTTTAACCCACGTTGCCAGCTTGCCAGAAGTTTTAACAGTAAGGACCAGCCTCCCGTGCAGGACCCTGTCAAAGGTCTCACTGAAATCCATGCAGACAACATATATTGCATGACTGGAAACAGATGTTCTTAGGGAAAAGTACGGAAGAAATGCGGCAAATGTTCAGGGGATGTTTGTGTGGAGTTCTGCATGGGTACGTTCCGATGAGACAGGGAAGTTATGGTAGGGTACAGGAATTGTGGTGTACAAAGGCTGTAATAAATCTAGTCATGAAGAAAAGAAAAGCTTACAAAAGGTTCAGAGAGCTAGGCAATGTTAGAGATCTAGAAGATTATAACGCTAGTAGGAAGGAGCTTAAGAAGGAAATTAGGAGAGCCAGAAGAGGCCATGAGAAGGCCTTGACAGGCAGGATTAAGGAAAACCCCAAGGCATTCTACAAGTATGTGAAGAGCAAGAGGATAAGATATGAAAGAATAGGACCTAATAAGTGTGACAGTGGGAAAGTATGCATGGAACCGGAGGAAATAGCAAAGGTACTTAATGAATACTTTACTTCAGTATTCACTATGGAAAAGGATCTTAGTGATTATTGTGATGACTTGCAGCAGACTGAAAAGCTTGAGCATGTAGATATTAAGAAAGAGGATGTGCTGGAGCTTTTGGAAAGCATCAAGTTGGATAAGTCGCCAGGACCGGATGAGATGTACCCCAAGCTACTGTGGGAGGCGAGGGAGGAGGTTGCTGAGCCTCTGGTGATGATCTTTGCATCATCAATGGGGACGGGAGAGGTTCTAGAGGATTGGAGGGTTGCTGATGTTGTTCCTTTATTCAAGAAAGGGAGTAGAGATAGCCCTGGAAGTTATAGACCAGTGAGTCCTACCTCAGTAAGTTGATGGAGAAGATCCTGAGAGGCAGGATTTATGAACATTTGGAGAGGTATGACATGATTAGGAATAGTCAGTATGGCTTTGTCAAGGGCAGGTCGTGCCTTACGAGCCTGATTTAATTTTTTGAGGATGTGACTAAACACAATGATGAAGGAAGAGCAGTAGATGTAGTGTATATGGATTTCAGCAAGGCATTTAATAAGGTACCCCATGCAAGGTTTATTCAGAAAGTAAGGAGGCATGGGATCCAAGGGGACATTGCTTTGTGGATCCAGAACTGGCTTGCCCACAGAAGGCAAAGAGTGGTTGTAGACGGGTCATATTCTGCATGGAGGTCGGCCTCAGGGATCTGTTCTGGGACCCTTACTCTCCGTGATTTTTATAAATGACCTGCATGAGGAAGTGGAAGTGGAGGGATGGTTTGTAAGTTTGCTGAGACACAAAGGTTGGAGGTGTTGTGGGTAGTGTAGAGGCCTGTCAGAGGTTACAGCGGGACATTGATAGGATGCAAAACTGGGCTGAGAAGTGGCAGATGGAGTTCAACTCAGATAAGCGTGAAGTGGTCCATTTTGGTAGGTCAAATATGATGGCAGAATATAGTATTAATGGTAAGACTCTTGGCAGTGTGGAGGATCAGAGGGATCTTGGGGTCCGAGTCCATAGGACGCTCAAAGCTGCTGCGCAGGTTGACTCTATGGTTAAGAAGGCATACGGTGTATTGGCCTTCATCAATCATGGAACTGAATTTAGAAGCCGAGAGGTAATGTTGCAGCTATATAGGACCCTGGTCAGACCCCACTTGTAGTACTGTGGTCGCCTCACTACAAGAAGAATGTGGAAGCCATAGAAAGGGTGCAGAGGAGATTTACAAGGATGTTGCCTGGACTGGGGAGCAGGACTTATGAGAATGGGTTGAGTGAACTCGGCCTTTTCTCCTTGGAGCGACGGAGGATGAGAGGTGACCTGATAGAGGTGTGTAAGATGATAAGAGGCATTGATCGTGTGGATAGTCAGAGCCTTTTTCCCAGGTCTGAAATGGTTGCCACAAGAGGACACAGGTTTAAGGTGCTGGGGAATAGGTACAGAAGAGATGTCAGGGGTAGGTTTTTTACTCAAAGTGGTGAGTCCGTGGAATGGGCTGCCAGAAAGAGTGGTGGAGGCGGATACGATAGGGTCTTTTAAGAGACTTTTGGATAGGTAGATGGAGCTTAGAAAAATAGAGGGCTATGGGGAAGTCTAGTAATTTCTAAGGTAGGGACATGTTCAGCACAACTTTGTGGGCTGAGGAGCCTGTGTTGTGCTGTAGGTTTCCTATGTTTCTATCCATGTGGCAATCTAAGAGTTTCTTAAATGCTTCTCGTGTATCTGCCTCTACCAGTGCCACTGGCAGTGCATTCCACGCACCCATCGCTCTTTGTGTAAAAAGATTACCTCTGACCTCCCCCTCCCCCATACTTTCCTCCGATCCCCTCTTGCTTTAGCATTTCCCTGGCTATCCACTCCATCTATGCCTCTGACCAGTTTCTACACCTCTATCGAGTCACCTCTCATCCTCCTTCACTCCAGGGAGAAAAGCCATAGCTTTCTCAACCTATCTCAACTCTGTGGCTAAGAAGGCATACGGTGCATTGGCCTTCACCAATCGTGGGATTGAGTTTAAGAGCCGAGAGGTAATGTTACAGCTATATTGGACCCTGGTCGGACCCCACTTGGAGTACTGTGCTCAATTCAGGAAGGACGTCGAAACCATAGAAAGGGTGCAGAGGAGATCTACAAGGATGTTGGGGAGCATGCCTTATGAGAATAGGTGAACTCGGCTTTTTCTCCTTGGAGCGATGGAGGATGAGAGGTGACCTTATAGAGGTGTTTAAGATGATGAATGGCATTGATTGTGTGGATAATCAGATGCTCTTTCCCAGGGCTGAAATGGCTAGCACGAGAGGGCATAGCTTTAATGTGCTTGGAAGTAGGTACGGAGGAGATGTCAGGGGTAATTTATTTACTCAGAGAGTGGTGAGTGAGTGGAATGGGCTGCCGGCAGTGGTGGTGGAGGCGGAAATGACAGGGGTCCCCACCTTTTTCGCACCGCGGACCAGTTTAAGATTGACAATATTCTTGCGGACCAGACTGGCCAATGGTGGGGGGGGGGGGGTGTTCAAGTTCGACAGTATGTGACAGGGAATGAGGAACGGTGCAGCTGACTCATATCGTTTCATATTGCCAAATCATATCGTTTCCTCGCGGCCCGGTAGCACATGCTTTGCGGCCTGGTACCTTTCCGCGGCCCGGTGGTTGGGGACCACTGTTTTAAGAGACTCCTGGATGGATACATGGAGCTTGGAAAAATTGAGGGCTGTGGATAAGCCTAGGTAATTCTAAGGTAAGGACATGTTTGGCACAGCTTTGTGGGCCGAAGGCCTGTGATGTACTGTAGGTTTTCTGTGTTTCTATCCTCACAATCCAATCCAGGCAGCATCCTGGTAATCCTCCTAAATATTGAGAAAAATTGATGATTCCATTGTAAAACAGATTGAAAATGGGAGGTGTGTGATATAACACTCAAGGATATATCTAGCCAGGGTTATTGGCCCTGCATCTTGTCCGGAGTTAATCTGCCTTGATTTCAAGAAAAAGCAATAGAGTCAGAGAAAAGTACAACACAGAAACAGGCTTTTTGGCCCGTCTAGTTGGTGCCAAACCATTTAATCTGCCAAATCCCATCAACCTGCATTTGGACCAAAGCTCTCCATACCCCTCCCATCCAAACTTCTCTTAAATGTTGATATCAAAATCATATTCACATGAGGTTACGCGTTGTATCGGAGGGATAGGAAGGTAGGCGGAGGGGGTGGTGTAGCTCTGCTGGTAAAGAACAGCATCAAATCAGCAGAAGGGTGTGGCATAGAATCAGAAGATGTTGAATCCTTGTGAGTTCAGATAAGAAACTGCAAGGGTAATGGCAGTTATATACAGGCCTCCCAACAGTAACTGAGACATGGAGCACAGATTACAACAGGAAAAGGAAAAAGGTGTTTCGAAAGGGTAACGTTATGGTAGTCATGGGAGATTTTATTATGCAGCTCGATTGGGAAAATTAGGTTGGTAATGGATTTCAAGAGAGTGAGTTTGTTGAATGCCTAAGAGATGGGTTTTTAGAGCAGTTTGTCATTGAGCCTGCTGGGGGATCACCTACACTGGATTGGGTGTTATGTAATGAACTGGAGGCGATTAGGAGCTGAAGGTAAAGGAACTCTTAGGAGTCAGTGAACACAATATGATTCAGATAGGGAGAAAGTAGAGTCTGATGTAGCGATATTTCAGTGAAGAAAAGGAAATTGGAACGGAAAGTAAAGTAAAGGTATGAGAGAGGAATTGGCCAGAGTAAATTGGGAAGAGATGCTGGCAGGGAAGACAGCAGAGCAGCAATGGCACAAGTTTCTGGGAAAAAATGGGGAAGTTGCAGGATGAATGTATTCCAAAAAAAAAGAAATACTCGAATGGCAAAATGCTACAACCGCAGCTGACAAGGGAAGTCAAAACTAATGTAAAAGCAAAAGAGAGGGTATACAACAGAGCAAAAATTAGTGGGAAGAAAGAATGCTGGGAAGCTTTTAAAACCCTAGAGAGAGCAACTAAAAGAATCATTAGGAGGGAAAAGATGTAATATGAAAGCAAGCTAGCAAATAATATCAAAGTTGATAGAAAAAGCATTTTCAAGTATATAAAAGATAAAGAGAAATGAGAGTGGATATAGGACCGCTAGAAACTGAGCCCAGAGAAATAATAACGGGGGACAAGAGGTGGCAAATGAACTAAGTAAGTATTTTGCACCAATCCTCACTGTGGAAGACACTAGCAGTGTGCCAGATTTGAAGAGTGTGAGGGAAGAGAAGTGAGTGCAGTTTCTATTACAAGGTTGAAGGTGCTCAAAAAGCTGAAAGACCAAAAGGTACTTTTTTCAGCTGGACCAGATGAACTGCAAACTGGGGTTTTGAAAGAGGTAGTGGTAGTGAGTGTTGAGGCATTTGTAATGATCTTTCAAAAATCATTGGACTCTGGTATGAAAATTCCAAATGTCACTTCACTCTTTAAGAAAGGAGGGAGGCAGCAGAAAGGAAATTATAGACCAGTCAGCCTGACCTCAGTGGTTGGGAAGATGTGGGAGTTGATTGTTAAGGATGAGGCTATAGAGTACTTGGTGACACAGGACAAGATAGGACAAAGTCAACACGGTTTTCTTAAGGGAAAATACTGTCTGACGAACCTGTTGGAATTCTTTGAGGAGATTACAAGTAGGATAGATAAAGGGGACGCAGTGGACGTTGTATATTTGGGCTTTCAGAAGGTGCCACACATGAGGCTGCTTACCAAGTTAAGAGCCCATGGTATTACTGGGAAGTTTTTAACATGGTTAGAGCATTGGCTAATTAGTCGGAGGCAGCGAGTGGGAATAAAAGGATCCCTTTCTGGATGGCTGCCAGTGAGTCGTGGTGTTCCGTAGGGGTCGGTGTTGGACCATTTCTTTTTGTGCTGTATATAAATGTCTTAGATGATGAAATAGATGGCAAGTTTGCAGATGATACGGAGATTGGTGGAGGGGCAAGTAGTGTGGAAGAAGCAGGTAGGATGCAGAAGGACAGATAGATTAGGAGAATGGGCAAGAAAGTGGCAAATGAAATACAATGTTGGAAAATGCATAGTTATGCATTTTGGTAGTAAGAGATAAATGTTCAGATTATTTTCTAAATGGGAAGAAAAATTCAAAAATTTGTGATGCAAAGGGACTTGGGAGTCCTTCTACAGAACACCCTAAAGGGTAACTTGCAGGTTGAGTCAGTGGTGAGGAAGGCAAATGCAATGTTAGCATTCATTTCAAGAGGTCTACAATACAAGAGCAGGGACATGATGCTGAGGCTTTATAAGGCACTGCTGACGCCTCACCTTAAGCACTGTGAACTGTTTTGGGCTCCTTATCTAAGAAAAGATGTGCTGGCATTGGAGAGGGTTGAGAGGAAGTGCACGAGGATGAGTCTGGGAATGAAAGGGTTATCATATGAGGAACATCTGATGTATCTGGGCCTGTACTCGCTGGAATTTAGAAGGATGAGAGGGGATCTGATTGAAACCTTTCGAATATTGGAAGTCCTAGGCAGAGTAGAGATGGAAAGAATGTTTCCCATGGTGGGGGAGTCTAGGACAAGAGAGCAGAACCTCAAGGTACAGGGGCATCCGCTTAAAACAGAGATGCGGAGAAAGTTCTTCAGTCAAAGGTGGTGAATTTGTGGAATTTGTTACCACAGGCAGCTGTAGAGGACAGGTCGTTGGGTGTATTTAAGGCAGAAATTGATTAGTTCTTCAATGGCCGTGGCACCAAAGGTTACGGGGAGAAGGCTGTGTGGTGGGGTTGAGGAGGGGAGGAAAAGGATCAGCCATGATTGAATGGCGGAGCTGACGATGAGCCAAATGGCCTAATTCTGCTCCTGTGGCTTATGATTTTATGGTAGTACAGAGAATTTAACACCGTGAACGTTAGGACTGAGAAATGCATTCAAACAGAGAGATCCGTAACTTCTTGAAAAAGAAATCACAGGTAGGTAGGGTCGTAAAGAGAGCTTTTGGCACACTGGCTTTCATAAGTCAAGGTATTGAGTACAGAAGTTGGGATGTTATGTTGGAACCACTTCTTTTTACATTATATATCAAGGATTTCAATGATGGAGTTGATGGCTTCGAGGCTAAGCTAGCGAACGATCCGAAGATCGGTGGGGATGGTGGGGGGCAGGTAGTATCGAGGAAGCAGAGAGGTGCAGAAGGATTTAGACAGTGTAGGAGAATATGCAAAGAGGTGGCAGACGGAAAACAGTGTTGGGAAGTGTATGGTCATGCACTTCGGTAGAAAACTTAAAAGCATAGACAATTGTATGACTGGAGAGAAAACTCAAAACTCAGAGGTGCAAAGGGACTTGGGAGTCTTCAAGCAGGATTCCATAAAGGTTAATTTGTTGGTTAAGTCAGTGATAAGGAAGGTGTTAGCATTCATTTTGAGAGGAATAGAACATAAAAACAAGGATATAATGTTTTATATGGAACACTCACAGAATGCTGGAAGAGCTCAGCAGGCCCAGGAGCATCTATGGAGTATTTGGGGCCCTGAATGGAAGTGAGAGAGGAGGTGCAGGGCAAGCGGGTGGAACAAGCATTGCACCTGACACTACACCTCGTCCCTCACTGCTATTCAGGAGGCAACACTTCATCTGTGAGTCTGTTGGGGTTCATCTACTGTATCTGATGCTCTTGGTCTGACCTCCTGTATGTCAGTGAGACCCGACGCAGATTGGGAGACCGCCTTGCAGAGCACCTACACTCCGTCTGTCAGAAAAACCCATTTCAAGTCTACTTCCCATTCCCATTCTGACATGTTAGTCCTCGACTGCCACGATGAGGCCACACTCAGGTTGGAGAAGCAGCACTTTGTATTCCATCTGGGTAGCCTCCCACCTGATGGCATGAATGTCGACTTCTCTAACCTCTGGTAATTGCCCCCAACTTTATCATTCCCATTCCCGTTTCCCTCTTTCACCTCATCTCCTTACCTGCCAATCACCTCCTACTGGTGCTCCCTCCCCTTCCCTTTCTTCCAAAGTCTCCTGTCCTCTCCTATCAGATTCCTCCTTCTCTAGCCCTTTATCTCTTTCACCAATTGACTTCCCAGTTCTTTACTTCACCCCCTCCCCCCTCGCAGTTTCACCCATCACCTACCACCTTGTACTCCTTCCTCCCCTCCCCCCGCACCTTCTTGCTGTAACTTCTCATCTGTCCTGATGAAGGGTCTTGGTCTGAAACGTCAACCTTTTGCTCTTTCCCATAGATGCTGCCTGGCCTGCCGAGTTCCTCCAGTATTGTGTGTGTGTTGCTCAGATTTCCAGCATCTGCAGGGTTTCTCCTCCTTGAGGCTTTAGAAGGCACTGGCGAGGCCTCCCTCCCTTGGGGTATTGTGAGCTGTTCTGGGCCCCAGAAAGGATATGGTGACACTGGAGAGGGTTGAAAGGAGGTTGACAAAAATGATTCCGGGATTGAAAGGCTTATTATATGAGGAGCACTTGATGGCTCTGGGCCTTAACTGACTGGAATTTAAAAGAATGAGGTGTTGGGGGAGGGTGTGAAATCTCATCAAAACCTATCGAATGTTGAAAAGCATTGACAGAGTGGATGTGGAGAGGATGTTTCCTATAGTGGGGGAGGCCAAGACCAGAGGACACAGCCTCAGAGTAGAGGGACGTCGATTTAGAACAGAGATGAGGAGGAATTTCTTTAGTTTGTAGAATTCGTTACTGCATGCTGTGAAGGCCAAGTCGTCGGGTATACTTAAGGCAGAGCTTGTTAGGTTTTTGATTTGTCAGGGCATAAATGGATACGGAGATTGGGGCTGAGAGGAAAATAGATCAGCCATGATGAAATGTCAGACAAGACTGGATGGGTCAAATGGCCCAATCCTGCTCCTACAACTTACAATCTTATGACGTGGACTACTCCGAAAAGAAAAGCTCAGCCCATATTTCATAAGCAGAATTGGAATCAGAATCAAGTTTACTATCATTGTCATTTGCCATGAAATTTGAGGTTATGCGGCATCAGTACATTGCAGTACGTAATAATGAAAGTTATAAATTACAAAAAGAAATATATTTTAAAAATTAAATAAGTTGTGCAAAACAAGACCAAGAGACAAATGTTATTGAGGTACTGTACATGGGTTCATTGTTTATTCTGAAATCTTATGGCGGAGGGGAACAATCTGTTCCTGAATTGTTGAGTGTGTGTCTCCTCCGTGACGGTAGAAATGAAAAGAGGCTTTACCTGGGTGGCGAGGCTCCCTCAAGATGGATGTTGCCTTTTGAAGATGTCCTCGAAAGTGGGGAGGATTGTGCTCAGGATGGCTGATTTATTATCCCTCTCGACTGTTTTCTCCTGCCTTCTCCTGTTAACCTTTGATGCCCTGACTAAACAAGAACCTATCAACCTCTGCTTTAATACACTCAATGACTTGTCCTCCACCGCGGTCCGTGGCAACAAATTCCACAGATTCACCACCCTCTGGCTAAAGAAATTCCTCACCTCTGCCCTAAAGGGAAGTTCTTCTATTCTGAGGCTTTGCCCTCTGTTCTTAGAGACAGCTGTCCCCCCTCCCACTACAGGAAACATCCTCTCCATGTTGATTTTCAATATTTGATGGTTTTCGTTGAGATCCCCCATCATCCTTTTAAACTTCAGTGAGTACAGGCCCAGAGGGAGCAATGCTCCTCAAATGACAACCCTTTCATTCTCGTGAACCTCCCCCAGACCCTCTCCAATGCCAGCTCACAATTCTTAGATAAGGGGCTCAGAACTGCTCACAATACTCCAGAGTTCGGTCTGAGTTATAAAGCCTCAGCCTCGCATCCTTGCTCTGACTGACGGCACCCATCCTTATGCACTGCGCTTCAGATGAGCGATCCTTTGACTTGGCGATGTTTTGGGGCTGCAAAAACTGCTTTAAGATGCAAGGCTTCCTTCAGTTTCACCTTCTTGCCACCTGCCGACTGCTCTTCATCACCACAGGAAAAGTGAAGCCGAGAGGAATGAGGAAAATAGCATTTGAGCAGCTTCTGACTGGGGTGGCGTTAGTGTGACACGATAACTGAGGGCAATGTCCCTGAATGAGAAACCAACATCTTTATCTTCTGCCTCTCACAGGATGACGTCCGCAAGCACCTCACCAATTATGCCATCAACAAGCGTATGATGAACGTTGTCCCGGATGAAAAGAAAGGCAGTAAAAGGTGAGACCATATGCAGCAGGGTGCACCCTTCACCATGAGCAGGCACATTATAGAAGGTCAGCGTTGGAGTGATTTTTGGGGTTAGGACATAGACATTTAGCAATTGAATTTGGCTACCAGTCTTCATATCTGAATATGTGTTGTGGATTTTATTTGGAGTGCAGATCTGAACTTTATATGCGGGCATCCGTCTTGTGAGACCATGGAAGGTTCCCCTTGGAAGTTTACACCTTGGAAGCTTTCCAGGGTGCAGGCCTGGGCAAGGTTGTATGGAAGACCAGCAGTTGCCCATGCTGCATATCTCCCCTCTCCACGCCACCGATGTTGTCCGAGGGAAGGGCATTGGGACCCATACAGCTTGGCAGTGGTGTTAACGCAGAGCAATGAGTGGTTAAGTACCTTGCTCAAGGACACAACACGCTGCCTCGGCCAAGGCTCGAACTAGCGACCTTCAGCTCACTGGAGGGACGCTTTAACCACTTGGCCACATGCCAACACGTGACCAAGTCCGAACATGTGGCCAGCTCTGAACAATGGGTTTCTAAAAGCCATGAATCCCAGCACAATGACAATGGTGATTAAAATTCATTTGGATGTGTGTGGTGTGGCTCTGAATCAGGAGGCGTGAAGGTCGAATGTAGTTTCAAAGAAAGCATTGTCCATGCATTGTAAGTATGGAGTTGCCCTTTGCCGTTTGGCACATAAAATATCGAGCCCCACGTCAGGCCGGCCAGACCTTTTGACCAGCAGTGTCTCCATAAAATGCCTTCTCTACCTTGCTTTGTCGAATAAAGAAGCTGCTTTGTATCTACCAGTAATTTTCTCCGCTGGCTTCACTCACGCAACGACCTTAGTGAGCAGGCACATTGCAGAAGGAAGGGGAGCACACAGCAGCAGCTTAGTAAAGCCCTTAACTCTGTTGCCACTACTTCAGGTTGTCATAACTGGCGGAATGCTCCCAATGGCATGCTATAAGACCATCAGATATAGGGGCAAAGTGGGCCATTTGGCCCATTGAGTCTGCTCTGCCATTTAATCATGGGCTGATCCAATTCTTTCAGTCATCCCCACTCCCCTGCTTTCACCCCATACTCTGGCTAATCAAGAACCTGTCTATCTCTGCCTTAAATGAACTCAATGACTTGGCCCCCACAGCCGCTCATGGCAACAAATTCCACAGATTTACCACCCTCTGACTAAAGAAATTTCTCTGCATCTCAGTTCTAAATGGATATCCTTCAATCCTGAAGTTATGCCCTCTTGTCCTAGAATCCTGTCCCATGCCCTCCAATAACTTCTGACAACCAAGTCCAGCTCCTGGCCTTCACATGTGGCTTAGCCACTATGCTGGGCAGAATCATTTCTATTGACATGAGAAGGGGCAAAGGTGGGTTAATGGCATCTTAAATCCAGTCGCTTCAGGCAGGTGGGACTCATCAACCATGGCTGGCCCCTCGTCTAGGAGAAGGAAAACTCTGATCTCAAACCTCCCATTGCCCTGCGACTACACCCACTCATAGGGAAGGCTTCAGGAGTAAACCCTGAGGGAAAACATCTGCGGCAGTCCCACGTTGAGTTCAACACTGACTGGCAACTCCTGCGATGCTGCTGGTACCAGGCTGTGTTACTCTCTGCCGTTCCTTTGGGTTCATCAACTGTGTGGAGATGGGGAGCTTGCTACATGGGCAACAGCTTGCTCTCCATATCTGGGCTTAGTAGCTAAGCCACACGTGAAGGCCAGGAGCTGTGACTTGGTTGTCAGAGGCAATATTGAGGCACACGCCATTGGGAGCATTTAATAGGCAGCGGGAGCTGGTCCCCATTACCACCCCATGGCTATAACAACCTTAAGGAACGGAGTGAAGCTGAAATTGTTGCAATGGACGACTGGAAGCGGACCCAACTGCAGAACACCGACACGGAGGTAGAATTAACAGAAGTGTGTTTATTAATAGTTGCGAGGAAGGCCGGAGAGTGAGGATTAGATGCTTACATGGACAACAAACCGGAGTAGCCCGGACCCAGAGCTTGGTTATGCAGCTTGGACACGGAGCCTGGACTCGGACTCAGACATGGAGCCTGGACTCGGACTCAGATACGGAGCCCGGACTGGGACACGGAGCCCGGACTTGGACTCGGACTCGGATACGGAGCCCGGACTTGGACACAGAACAACAAAACCAAACAACGACAGACAATTTGTATCTTGATTTGGAGTAGCAGCAAACGGCCAGCAATACTCAGCAGCACACGAAACTACAAAACCAAACAACGATGGTCCGTTCGTATCTTGACTCGAAACAGTAGCAAACGGCCGGCAATACTCAGCTGGACACGAGACGACAGAATTCCCAAAGCAACCCCAGGCACCGAAGCAACTTAGAGTCCACTATTCTTAGTGGCCGGGAACGTGCTTCGCCGCACTGGCTGAGGTGATGGTCCAGTCCCAAGTAGATGTAAGCCAGAGTTATTATGTTTCCAGTTGGGATGGGAATCAGGTGCCTTAGTCAAGGAGCCAGGTAAAACACGGGGAAAAGGAAATGAACAGAAATGAGGAATCAACTGACTGGACCGTGACTGAAATAACAGATAAAAGTGAGTGGAAAGACAATGCTAAACACTCTCTCATTCAAATCTGCAGACAGGAGTCATTATTAATGATGAATAACTAATGACAGTATTGACCTCTCACACAATAACACAAATGGTGGGCAGAGTACTTGATCAGCGAAGTCACTCGGCAATGCCATCCGATGGATGAACGGTGGCCTGCGATAGATTAGAACTGACGGCTCTGTAAAATGTTGTTTCTTGCAGAAAGCTGTCTTTCTTTAACCAGTACATGGAGAGCAATGCCAATGACCTGGAGGTGCTGTGGAGCAGTATTGAAGACGTGATCATCAAAACCATTCTGTCTGTGTATCCAGCCCTCAGGAACACCTACTTCACCTTCTTCCCAAATCACGTGTCTGGGAGTGCTTGCTTTCAGCTCCTCGGCTTTGACATCCTGCTGGACCACACCTTCAAACCCTGGCTGATGAAGGTACGCGCGCCTCTGGGATACATAAAGATTAAGCAGATAATTTAGGTGACCACATAAAACAAGCAAATGTAACATCATGATGGGATGGCCAGTAATATCGTGAAGGATCGCACCAACCCTGCTCACTGTTTGTCCCCACTCCCATCAGGGAGGAGGCTCTGTAGCATCCACACCAGGACCACCAGACTCAAAAACTGTTACTTTCCCCAAGCAGTCCTCCAAGAGGACCGCAACCGTGTTGTAGGGTTTGGAGGCTTGCGCGCCTCAATGTCCCGGAGAGGTCTGCACGCTGGAGCCGGGGCTTTAGGCTTTGGCTCTGGGTAGGGTCACCCATGACAAACAGGTCAAAGGGTAGAGGCCAGACTGAGAGCGGTGTACCGGTCCTCCAGGTTTGAGGGCTCAACTCAGCACTAACAGCACTGACCACTAAAACAAAACCGTTACGCAAACAGCAATGAAGAATCCTCCTACATCTGAGTGTGGTGGTGTTCCTGAGTCTCCACCTGGGACTTACATGTCCGACAGTAGTGAAAACCGAGAGGAAGCTACGGGCATGATCAAGGAATCTCTGAACACCACCACAGATGGAGGACCTTCACTGTTGTCCTAAACACCAGCGCTGTAATGGGCAGTCAGTAAGTCCCCAAGTACTGAGGCTGATCAACACCCCCACCCACTAACCCACCCCTCCACACACCCGCAACCACCACTACTTTATCATTTCCTGTCAGAGTCACCTTATGTACAGAAACTCCTGTGCCCAGCGTCACTTTATGGACATACAATCAAGCTATGCATATAAGCTATCTAATGTATTTATATTTACTGTGTTTTTTCCCATTATTATTGTGTTTTTTTTCCGCTTTTCCATTATTATTGTTATCGAAAAGGTGTTATATTTGGATGTGTGCAGTGTAGAGAATAAGGTCGGTGAACTCGTGGCACAGTTGCAGGTTGGCAAATATGATCAGAATTAGAATCGGGTTTATTATCACCGGTATGTGTCATGAAATTTGTTAACTTAGCAGCAGGAGTTCAATGGAAGTGTTCAGGAACAGTTATTACCCCACTCAACCATCAGGAAGAAGGTACAGGGTCTTGAACCAAAGGGGATATCTTCACTCACCTCAGCATTGAACTGCTCCCACAGCCTATAGACTCACTTTGAAGGACTCTTCATCTCATATTCTTGATATTTATTGTTTGTTTATTTATTTATTCTGGATGTTTTGTTTGATTCCTTTTAAATACTGTGAATGTCCTCAAGTAAGTGAATCTTAGTGAATCAACATATGCCTATGGTCATATGTACTTTGATAATAAATTTACTTTGAACTTGACTTTGAGTAGAAGAGCGAACACAGTGCAGAAGCAGTTTGACAATGACAGCCTTAAGGTAAGAAAAAGTTAATCCAACTTTCCGACTGTTATCCCAAAATCTGCTCCCTGTGGAAACAGATAGAAGGGTTCATAAAGAGAGATTTTGGCACATTGGTCTTCATTAATCAAATTGTTGAGTACAGAAGCTGAGTTGTTAGATTGAAGCTCTTGAAGATATTGGTGAGGTCTACTTTGGAGTATTCTGGTCACCTAACTACAGGAAAAATATCAATGATTTGAAAGATAGCAGAAAATATTCACAAGGATGTTGCTGGGTCTCGAGGGCCTGAGTTACAGGGAAAGTTATTCTCTGGAGCACAGGGAATCAAGGAAGATTTGATAAAGGTGTACGAAACCATGAGGAACATAGAGTAAATGGAAGCATGCTTTTGCCGCTGAGGATGGGTGAGACTAGAACTAGAGGTCATGGGTTAATTGAGAAAGGTGAAATGTTTAAGGGGAACATGAAAGGGATCTTCTTCACTGAGAGAGTGGTGGGAGTGTGCCAGCGGAAGTGGCGGATGCGACATTTAAGAAAAGTTTAGATAAGTATGTGGATGGGAGGGGTATTGAGGTCTACGGTACAGGTGCAGATTGATAGGAATTGGCAGAATAATATTTTGTCATGGACTAGATGGGCCAAATGGCCTACTTCTGTCTTTTAGAGCTCTTAGGCTATGACACAATGGAAGATATGCATCTGTAGATGGGTGGAGGACCATGGTCGTTTATGATAGTTCCCATAGACAAAGACCTGGCATTTGTCCATAGTTAAATCCACATTAAAATGGTTCCAGAGAGGAAGACACCAGAGGGTGATTAAAAACAAGAGAAAATCTGCAGAGGCTGGCAATCCAAAGCAACACACACACACACACACACACACACAAAGACGTACAAGGTTGTTGGTGATAGGTGAAACCAGGAGATGGGGAGCGGGGAGATAAAGATCTGAGAGATTGGTGAAAGAGATAAAGGGCTGGGGAAGGGGGAATCTGATAGGAGAGGACAGAAGGCCATGGAAGAAAGGGAAGGGGGAAGAGCACCAGAGGGAAGTGATGGGCAGGTAAGGAGATAAGGTGAGGGAGCAAAATGGGAATGGGGAATACTGAAGTGGGGGGGTCATTACCGGAAGCAGGAGAAATTGTGTCATCAGGTTGGAGGCTCCCCAGACGGAATAAGGAGTTGTTCCTCCAACCTGAGTGTGGCCTCATCGTGGCAGTAGAGGTGGCCATGGACTGACATGTTGGAATGGGAATAGGAAATAGAATTAAAATTGGTGGCCACCAGGAGAAGTGCCACACCTGCACTTGGATCTCCTCCCTCACTACCATTCGGGGCCCAACGGTCCTTCCAGGTGAGGTGACATTTCACCTGTGAGTCTGTTGGGGTCATCTGTTGTATCCGGTGCTCCTGGTGTGGCTTCCTGTATATCGGAGAGACCCGGCCCAGTTTGGGAAACCACTTCAACGAGCACCTGTAGTCCATCCACCAGAGAAAAACGGGACCTCCCGGTGGCCACCAATTGACCTGGATGAGGAAGTGGAGGGATGGGTTAGTAAATCTGCTGATGACACAAAGGTTGGAAGTGTTGTGGATAGTGTGGAGGGCTGTCAGAGGTTACAGCGGGACATTGATAGGATGCAAAACTGGGCTGAGAAGTGGCACCCTACCTGGGTCACCTTCTTAATGGCTCTGGTCCAGGGCTCCAGCCAGCATTGTTCAATGGTCTTTGCCCCCAGACCCGTGCCTTTGTTTTTTTCAACTCGGCCTGGTTCAAACCAGTTAAGGTAGCTGACCCAGGCATTGAGCCTAATGAGGTTGTAGATTTCTTCTCCAAGTCTGTCACTTTACATTATAAATAGCTGCTTGTCTGAGAGTGGTCCCGGGTTAGCCGGTCGTTAGCTGAAACTCCTTGCGTCCACATTCAATTGCTCTGATTAGATAATCCCAGAGCTAGAATCGAAGAGTTCACAAAATGGAGGGTGTGCAATGACAGTCTCACAAAATGGCCACCTCCACCTCCTTTCAGCATGTGGCAAGAACAAAGACAGTTTGTTTGCCTACTTCCACTGCCCTTAATTCATTTGAATTCACTGATTTGTAGACTGTTGTTCTTTTTTGCCAACACTATTAATTTTTAATTATTAACGTTGCAGGTTAAGCATTCCCTGAGCTCTGTGATGGACTCCAATCTTGATCAAGAGGTG
The DNA here is from genome assembly GCF_963921235.1 of Mobula hypostoma. Taxonomy (NCBI): domain Eukaryota; kingdom Metazoa; phylum Chordata; class Chondrichthyes; order Myliobatiformes; family Myliobatidae; genus Mobula; species Mobula hypostoma. Next base: position 42,100,837 of record NC_086106.1, on the reverse strand, counting down.
AAGGAGGATCTTCTTTATGATACACTCTGCATGATTAACCTTGCAGCTTGTGGCCGGCAGAAAGACTTGGAGGAAGAGAGGCCGCGAAAGAAGGAACAGCTGCCTAAGATCTGGTGGTCGTGGGAGTATAGGTGACTGAAAGACTGAAGAGTGCCACGTTGGGCAACGATAATTAATGAATATTCCTGCTGGGGAACTCAGCAGGCCAGGCAGCACCCATTTAGAACGGAGATGACGAGAAGTTTCTTTCGCCAGAGGGTGGTGAATCTGTGGAATTCATCACCACAGATGGGAGTGGAGGCCAAGTCATCGGGTATATTTAAGGCAGAGGTTGATAGACCCTTGATTAGTCAGGGCATGAGGGGTTATGGGGAGAAGGCAGGAGATTGAGGCTGAGATGGGAAGGGATCAGTCGTGATCAAATGGCAAAGCAGCTTCGATGGGCCAAATGGCCTAATTCTGCTCCTCTTACGGAAATGAACAAACAGTCGCCATTTTGGACCGGAACCCTTCTTCAGGACTGGAAAGGAATAAAAAGGTGTGGGGAGGGAGGGGAAGGAGGATAGCTAGAAGGTGATAGGTAAAGCCAGGTGGGTGGGAAAGGTGAAGGGTGGGAGAGGAAGGAATCTGATAGGAGAGGAGAGTGGACCGTGGGAGAAAGGGAAGGAGGAGGAGTGCCCAGGGGAAGGTGATCGGCAGGTGAGAAGAGGTGAGAGGCCAGAGTGGGAAACAGAAGCAGAGGAAAGGGGGAAGGACTATTTCCCCAGAAGGGGAAGCCATACATGTGTTCAGAATAAAGAAGTGGGCAGGAAAATCATTGAAGACTGTACCCACCTTGCAAGCTCACTTTTCCAAAAGCTCCCTTCGGGAAAGCACCTTGGGTTTCTGAAAACAAGAGACCTCATGCCATCTCAAAAGATTTTTTCCCCTCAGGCAGTTCATCTGCTCAACCATCCTAGTTACTCCCCCGCCCCCCGAACACCAACCCCCTCTAACTATTACCTTTCCCACCCACCTGGCTTCACCTATCACCTCCCAGCTATCCTCCTTCTCCTCCTCCCCTCACCTTCTTATTCAGGCATCTTCCCCTTCCTTTCCAGTCCCGATGAATGGTCTCAGCCCGAAATGTCGACTGTCTATTCCCTTCCACAGACGCTGCCTGACCTGCTGAGTTCCTCCAGCATTTTGGATTTCCAGCAACTGCAGACTTTCTTGTGTCAGAAGTTCCTCCTGCTGCTTAGAGCTGCAACAAAGGGGAAAGGAGGTGGATCCAGCAGGCAGGCAGAGGTGGAGTGAGGACTGTGGGCTCGACTGCGCTCGAGAGGACTAGAACATATCACCAAGGAAGTAATGCTGAGGCTTTATAAGGCACTGGTCAGACCGCACTTGGAGTATTGTGAGCAGTTCCGGGTGGCGGGCGGAAATACGTTTCTACCAAAGGAGGTGTAAGGTGCCCCTTCCCCCCTCTAGCCTGCAGGTCACCCTTGGACAAGATGTAGCACCTGGTTATCCCACTGATCAGGGAGTGGGTGGTGGATAGTCGTATGAGCAGCCGGTGCAGATCGCAAGTCCTGGGTATGTGACCACTGACGCCAGGCAGACGATCTCTGAAGAGTATTGATAATGACTGGGGTCACCCGTCTTTTAAAGACACTGGCCCAGAAGAAGGCAATGGCAGACCACTTCTGTAGATAACTTTGCCAAGAGCAATCAATAGACAATAGGTGCAGGAGTAGGCTATTCAGCCCTTCGAGCCGGCACCACCGTTCCCTGTGATTATGGCTGATCATTCACAATCAGTACCCTGTTCCTGCCTTCTCCCCACATCCCTTGACTCTGCTATCATTAAGAGCTCTATCTAGCTCTTTCTTGAAAGCATCCAGAGAATTGGCCTCCACTGCCTTCTGAGGCAGAGCATTCCACAGATCCACAACTCTCTGGGTGAAAAAGTTTATCCTCAACTCCGTTCTACATGGCCTACCCCTTATTCTCAAATTGTGGCCTCTGGTTCTGGACTCCCCAACATCGGGAACATGTTTCCTGCCTCTAGCGTGTCCAATCCCTTAATAATCTTGTATGTTTTAATCAGATCCCCTATCATCCTTCTAAATTACAGTGTATACAAGCCCATTCGCTCCAATCTTTCACCACATGACAGTCCCGCCATCCCGCGCGTGAACCTCCACTGCACTCCCTCAATAGCAAGAATGTCCTTCCTCAAATTTGGAGACCAAAACTGTACACAATACTCCAGGTGTGGTCTCACCAGGGCCCTGTACAACTGCAGAAGGCCTCTTTGCTCCTATACTCAACTCAACTCCCCTTGTTACGCCATTAGCTTTTTTCACTGCCTGCTGTACCTGCATGCTTACTTTCAGTGACTGATGATCAAGGACACCAAGATCTCGTTGTACTTCCCCTTTCCTAACTTGACACCATTCAAATAGTAATCTGCCTTCCTGTTCTTGCCACCAAAGTGGATAACCTCACATTTATCCGCATAAAAACTGCATCTGCCCACTCACCCAACCTGTCCAAGTCATCCTGCGTTATCTCAACATCCTCCGCACATTTCACACTGCCACCCAGCTTTGTGTCATCTGCAAATTTGCTAATGTTACTTTTAATCCCTTCATCTAAATCATTAATGTATATTGTAAATAGCTGCGGTCCCAGCACCGAGCCTTGCGGTACCCCACTAGTCACCGCCTACCATTCTGAAAGGGACCCATTAATCCCTACTCTTTGTTTCCTGTCTGCCAGCCAATTTTCTATCCCTGTCAGTATCCTACCCCCAATACCAAGTGCTCTAATTTTGCCCACTAATCTCCTATGTGGGACCTTATCAAAGGCTTTCTGAAAGTCCAGGTACACTGGCTCTCCCTTGTCCATTTTCAGAGTTGCATCCTCAAAAATTTCCAGAAGATTAGTCAAGCATGATTTCCCCTTCGTAAATCCATGCTGACTCGGACCGATCCTGTTACTGCTATCCAAATGTGCTGCTATTTCATCCTTAATAATGGACTCCAGCATCTTTCCCACCACTGATGTCAGGCTAACTGATCTATAATTCCCTGTTTTCTCTCTCTCTCCTTTCTTAAAGGGTGGAATAACATTAGCTACCCTCCAGTCCTCAGAAACTGATCCTGAATCTATAGAACATTGGAAAATAATTACCAATGCATCCAAGATTTCTAGAGCCACCTCAAGTACCCTGGGGTACAGACCATCAGGCCCTGGGGATTTACCATCCTTCAGTCCCATCGGTCTATCCAATACCATTTTCTGCCTAATATGAATCTCCTTCAGTTCCTCCGTTACCCTAGGTCCTCCGGCCACTATTACATCTGGGAGATTGTTTGTGTCTTCCCCAGTGAAGACAGATCCAAAGTACCTGTTCAACTCGTCTGCCATTTCCTTGTTCCCCATAATAAATTCACCTGTTTCTGTCTTCAAGGGCCCAACTTTGGTCTTAACTAATTTTTTCCTCTTCACATACCTAAAGAAGCTTTTATTATCCTCTTTTCTATTCTTGGCTAGCTTGCCTTCGTATCTCATCTTTTTTCCCCGTATTACCTTTTAAGTTATCCTCTATTGCTCTTTAAAAGTCTCCCAATCCTCTGGCTTCCCGCTCATCTTTGCTATGTTATACTTCTTTTTTATTTTTATACTATGCTTGACTTCCCTTGTCATCCATGGTCGTCCCTTACTCCCCTTAGAATCTTTCTTCCACTTTGGAATGAACTGATCCTACACCTTCCCAGAAGTACCTGCCATTGTTGTTCCACTGTCATCCCTGCTAGGGTATCTTTCCAGTCAACTTTGGCCAGCTCCTCCCTCATGGCTCCATTGTCCCCTTTGTTCAACTGCAAAACTGACACTTCCGATTTTCCCTTCACCCTCTCAAATTGTATTTGAAAACTTATCATATTATGGTCACTACCTCCTAATGGCCTCTTTACCTTGAGTTCCCTTATTAAATCCGGTTCATTACACAACACTAAATCCGGAATTGCCTTCTCCCTGGTAGGTTCCAGTACAAGCTACTCTCAGAATCCATCTCAGAGGCACTCCACAAACTCCCTTTCTTGGGGTCTGGACCAACCTGATTTTCCCAGTCTACCTGCGTGTCGAAATTCCCTATAACAACCGTAGCATTACCTTTGCGACATGCCAATTTTAACTCTTGATACAACTTGCACCCTATATCCAGGCTACTGTTTGGGGCCCTGTAGGTAACTCCCGTTAAGGTCTTTTTGCCCTTACAATTTCTCAGTTCTATCCATACTGACTCTACATCTCCTGATTCTGTGTTGCCCCTTGCAAGGGACTGAATTTCATTCCTCACCAACAGAGCCACCCCACCCCCTCTGCCCACCTGTCTGTTCTTTTGATAGGACGTATACCCTTGTATATTTATTTCCCAGCCCTGGTCCTTTTGCAGCCATGTCTCTGTTATTCCTACAACATCATACTTGCCAATTTCCAACTGAGCCTCAAGCTCATCCACTTTATTTCTTATACTCCGTGCATGGATATATAATACTTTTAATCCATTACAGTACTCCCCTCACCTTTCACATCGATACCTATTGCACTTGGCCATACTCTCCGATCCCTTCCTGAGCTTTCTGCCCCGTTAATTCTGTTGTCTTTCTTAACTTTCCTTATTCTCTCTTTCCCTTTAACTCCATCCTTATATTTCCTCTCCTCCCCCCCACTATTTAGTTTAAACACACCCGTGTAGCAGTGGCAAACCTGCCTGCCAGAATGCTGCTCCCCCGCCTGTTAAGGTGCAACCCGTCCCTTTTGTACAATTCATCCTTGCCCCAAAACAGATCCCAGTGGTCTAAGAATCTAAATCCCTGCTTCCCCTGGGGCCATGGCCCAATCATGGCCATGGGACCAAGATCGCCCATGTCATACAACACGGCACATAATGATGATGTCATGTGACCCTGCACATAATGATAGAAACATAGAAACGTACAGCTCAATACAGGCCCTTTGGCTGACAGAGCTGTGCCGAACATGTCCTTACTTTAAACATTACCTCGGGATACCCATAGCCCTCCATTTTTCTAAGCTCCATGTACCTATCCAGGAGTCTTTTAAAAGACCCTATCATATCCGCCTCCACCACCGTTGGCAGCAGCCCATTCCACGCACTCAACACTCTCTGTGTAAAAAAACTTACCCCAACATCTCCTCTGTATCTACTTCCAAGCACCTTAAAACTGTGCCCTCTCGTGCTAACCATTTCAGCCCTTTAACATCAAAAAAAGATGGGCTGGCATTGGAGAAAGTCCAGAGAAGGTTCAAAAGAATGATCCTGGGAATGAAAGGGTTAAGTTTTGAGGAGCGTTTGATGGCCCTGGGCCTGTATTTGCTGGAGTTTAGAAAGATGTGAGAGGATCACATTGAAATCTATCAAATATTGAAAGGCCTTGGCAGAGTGGATGTAGAAAGGCCGTTTCTTTCTGTACGGGAATCTAAAACCAGAGGACACAGCCTGAGAATACAAGAATGTCCCTTTCGAACAGAGACAAGGAGGGATTTCAACAGCTGGGGTGGTGAATCTGTGGAAATAATTGCAAAATATGGCTGTGGAACCACGTCATTGGGTAAGTGGAGGTTGATAGGTTCTTGTTTAGTAAGGGGGGGTCAAAGGTTATGGAGAGAAGGCTGGAGAAGGAAAATATCTCAGCCGTGATGGAATTCTGGAGCAGGCTCGATGGGCTGAATGGCCTCATTTTGCTCCTGTGTTTTCTGGTCTTATGGCAAGAGATCGATTTTCAAAAGGAATAACTGACACCTCCTCTTTGCTTTCACATTAGAGCTGACGAGACACGAAACAACCAGGCTACCTGGGTGGAACAGGTGGAAAAGTACGAAGACGAAAACATGGAGAACTTCAAAAGGATCTACCCGAGCTCCACTTCAGAGAAATACGAGAAGTTCTTGGAAACAGTTGACACCAAGGATCGGGAAGAATATGTCAGGCAGGTTTACACTGCCCCCTCCCTCCCTCTCCAGTGTCCCACAGCCACCCAGTGTACCATCACCTGTCAAACGGTGAAAGGCCTCGAAAGAGTGGATGTGGGAGATACTTCCTATGGAGGGAGAGTCTTGGACCAGGGAACACAGCCTCAGAACAGAGGCGGAGGAGTGTCCCCTTAGAAAGGAGGAGAGGAGGAATTTCTTTAGCCAGAAAGTGGTGAATCCGTGGAATTTGCTCCACAGGTGGCTGTGGAGGCCAAGTCATTGGGTATATTTAAAACAGATGCTGATAGATTCTTGATTGGTCAGGGCATGAAGCGATAAGGGGAGAAGGTAGGTGATTGCGGCTGAGAGGGAAAATGGATCAGCCATGATGAAATGGCAGAGCAGACTTGATGGGCCAAATGGCCTAATTCTGATCTGCATCTTATGGTCTTAACCACATTCTCTACTACCCCTCTATCATCCCTCCCCAATCCTTTCGCCTTCTTTCTAATCCCACACCACTTCCCCACTACCCACAACACAATTGTGTCACGTTCTGGTTGCCTCATGATTGGAAAGGTGCAGAGGAGGTTTACCAGGATGCTCCCCAGATCAGAGAGCATGTCTTTATGGGAATGGGTGAACGAGTTAGGGCTTTTCTCCTTGGAGCGAAGGAGGGTGAGAGGTGACTTGATGAAGGAGGTGAAAAAAGCGTAGATCAAATGGGCAGTCAGAGACTTTTTCCCAGGTTGGAAGTGGCTAATGGGGAAGGGGGGCATCATTTTAAGGTAATTGGAGGAAAGTATAGGGGGAATGTCAGAGGTAAATACTTCACACAGAGAGTAGTGAGTGCATGGAACACCCTGCCAGGGGTGGTGGTAGAGGCAGATACATTAGGGACATTAAAGAGACTGTTGGATGGGCACATGGATGATAGAAGAATGGAGGGCTCTATGGAAGGGAAAGGTTAAATTGACCTTAAAGTAGGTTAAAGATTAGCACCACATCGTGGGGTGAAGGGCCTGTACTGTGCTGTCAGGTTCTATGTTCTGTCCCTCCACAGCTATCTATTCTTACCATCATTAAGGACCCCCACCACCCAGGACATGCCCTCTTCTCATTGCTACCATCAGGGAGGAGGTACAGGAGCCTGAAGACCCACAGTCAACGATTCAGGAACAGCTTCTTCCCCTGTGCCACCGGATTTCAGAATGGACATTGAGCCCAGGAACACCACCTCACTGTTTCTTGCCGTCTTTTTGCACTACTCATTTAGTTTAATTTTTAGTATGTTTCCTATTGCAACTTACAGTGTTTTTATGTCGCAAGTTTCACAACAACTTTCCCAATATATGTCAATGATGTGAAACCTGATTCTGATCAAGTGTGGTGATTCATCACTGGTGATACGGAACAGAATCAGAATTTGGTTCATATCACTGGGATACGTCGTGAAACTTGTTGTTACGTGGTAGCAGTACAATGTAATACATAATAATCACAACTGTGAATTACTGTATATATATAATAGTTAAATTAATTAAGTAGTGCAAAAAGAGGGGGAGAAAAGTAGTCAGCTCGTGTTCATGGTTTCATTGTCCATTCAGAAACCTGATGGCTGAGGGGAAGGAGCTGTTCCTGAGTTGTTGAGTTTGTGCCTTCAGGCTCCGGTACCTCCCCCCTGATGGTTGCAATGAGAAGAGGGCATGTCCTGGGCGATGGGGGTCCTTGATGGTGGAGGCCGTCTTTTTGAGGCATCGCTCCTTGAAGATGCCCTGGATGCTGGGGGGGCGGTGAGTGCTCATGATGGAGCTGACTGAGTTCACAACTTTCTGTAGCTCCTTTCGGTCCTGCGCAGTGCCCACCCCCACCACCATACCAGATGGTGATGCAGCCGATTAGAATGCTCTCCATGGTACATCTGTAGAGATTTGCAAGTGTCTTTGCAGACATACTAAATCACCTCAGCCTCCTCATGATATGTAGCTGATGTTGTGCCTTCTTTGCAACTGCATCGATATCCTCAGAGATGTTGACACCCAGGAACATGAAATTGCTCACTCTCTCCACTTCTGATCCCTCTGTGGTGGTGAGCAGCGAGTTAAACGGACCTTCCAGGTCGGAGGAGGAGCGGCAGGTGAAGCTAATGACTCAAATTATCAGCTGATATAAGCAAGGCTCGCTCTAGGGAAGCCGCCTTGTCGAGGGAAGTGCCTTGTGAGAAAAGTGCGAGTCTTTGGCTCGGGAGTCTTCGGCGAGGAGGCTGAGAGTGGAGACTATGCCACAGTTGGACGGGGTGAGAAGTGGTGAAGAGATGACCGCTAGGCTGATTCAGTGTGCTGCGTGCATGATGTGGGAAGTCAGGGACACTGATAGCGCCTCTGGCTCCTGCACCTGTGGAAAATGTGTCCAGATTCAGCTTCTGAAGGACCGTGTTGCAGCACTGGAGAGGAAACTGGATGACATTAGGTTCATCTGGGAGAACGAGAGTTTTCTGGACAGGACCTACAGTAACGTCATTACACCCAGGATACCAGAAGAGGGAAGGGGGACGACGATGAGCAAGGAAAGGATGCTTGAAGTACAGGAGACCCCGGGAGATGTGCCTCTCGTAAACAGGTTCTCCCTCTTGGAAGCTGTCGGGACAGAAGACAGTGCCAGTCTGAGAGGCGGACGGGTCTATGAGTCAACAATTGGCGCTGAGGCAAAGCCGAGGAGACAGATGTCAGGCAGAGCCGTGGTAGTAGGGGATTCCAAAGTGAGAGGTACAGAAAGGGGTTTCTGTGGCAACAGGTGAGATTGAAGGTTGGTGTGTTGCCTCCCTGGTGCCGGGATTCAGGATGTCACGGACCGATTGCAGAGAATCCTCAAGAGTGAAGGTGAACATCCGGAAGTAGTGGTGCATGTGGGCACAAATGACGTGGGGAAGAACGGGAAAGACAATTCTACAGCGTGACTTCAGAGAACTCGGAAGAAGGCTCAAAAGCAGGACTTCCAGGGTGGTTATCTCCGGTTTGCTTCAGTTCCCCGTGCTGGAGTGGTCAAGAACAGGGAGATAATGGATCTGAATGTGTGGCTGAGGAACTGGTGCAGGAAGCAAGGATTTACATTCTTGGACCACTGGGGTATGTTTCAGGGTAAGGATGAATTGTACAAAAGGGACGGGTTGCACCTTAATAAGCGAGGTACCAGCATTCTGGCAGGCAGGTTTGTCTCTGCAACACGGGTGTGTTTAAACTAAGTAGTGGGGGGGAGGGGACGAGCTGGAAACATAAGGATGGAGATAAAGGGAAAATGAGAATAAGAAAAGTTCAGAAAGACAGCAGAATCAAAAGAGCAGAAAGCTCAAGAAGGGATCGTACAGTATGGCCAAGTGAAATAGGAATTGATGTGGGAGGTGAGGGGAGTAATGAATTAAAAGTATTGTCTATGGATGCACGGAGTATAAGAAATAAAGTGGATGTGCTTGAGGCACAGTTGGAAATTGGTAAGTGTGATGTTGTGGGAATAACAGAGACATGGCTTCAAGTGGACAGGGCCCGGGAAATGAATATTCAAGAGTATACGTCCTATCGAAGGGACAGACTGATGGGCAGAGGGGGTGGGGTTGCTCTGTTGGTGAGGAATGATATTCAGTCCCTTGCGAGGGGGGACATAGAATCAGGAGACGTAGCGTCAGTATGGATAGAACTGAGAAATTCTAAGGGTAGAAAGACCCTAATGGGAGTTATCTACAGGCCCCCAAACAGTAGTCTGGATGTAGGGTGCAAGTTGAATCAAGAGTTAAAGTTGGCATGTCGCAAGGGTAATGCTACAGTTGTTATGGGGGACTTCGACATGCAGGTAGACTGGAGGAATCAGGTTGGTACTGGACCCCAAGAAAGTGAGTTTGTGGAGTCCCTCCGAGATGGATTCTTAAAACAGCTTGTACTGGAGCCTACCAGAGAGAACGCAATTCTAGATTTAGTGTTGTGCAATGAACCGGATTTGATCAGGGGCCTCGAGGTAAAGGAGCCATTAGGAGGTAGTGACCATTATATGCTAAGTTTTATAGAGAATAGACAATAGGTGCAGAAGTAGACCATTCAGCCCTTCGAGCCTGCAGCGCCATTCTGAGATCATGGCTGATCATCTACTATCAATACCCGGTTCCTACCTTGTCCCCATAACCCTTGATTCCCCTACCCATAAGATACCTATCTAGCTCCTTCTTGAAAGCATCCAGAGAATTAGCCTCCACTGCCTTCTGAGGCAGCGCGTTCCACACCTCCACAACTCTCTGGGAGAAGTTCCTCCTCAACTCTGTCCTAAATGACCTACCCCTTATTCTTAAACCATGCCCTCTGGTACTGGACTCTCCCAGCATCTGGAACATATTTCCTGCCTTGATCTTGTCCAATCCCTTAATAATCTTATATGTCTCAATCAGATCCCCCCCTCAATCTCCTTAATTCCAGCGTGTACAAGCCCAGTCTCTCTGACCTCTCTGCGTAAGACAGTTCGGACATCCCAGGAAATAACCTAGTGAACCTACGCTGCACCTCCTCCACAGCCAGGATGTCCTTCCTTAACCCTGGAGACCAAAACTGCACACAATACTCCAGGTGTGGTCTCACCAGGACCCTGTACAAATGCAGAAGGATTTCCTTGCTCTTCTACTCAATTCCCTTTGTAATAAAGGCCAACATTCCATTAGCCCCCTTCACTGCCTGCTGCACTTGCTCATTCACCTTCAGAGACTGATGAACAAGTACTCCTAGATCTCTTTGCATTTCTCCCTTACCTAACTCCACACCGTTCAGATAATAATCTGCCTTCCTGTTCTTGCTCCCAAAGTGAATAACCTTGCACTTATTCACATTAAACGCCATCTACCAAGTTTCTGCCTACTCACCCAGCCTATCCAAGTCACCCTGAATTCTCTTAACATCCTCATCACATGTCACACTGCCACCCAGCTTAGTATCATCAGCAAACTTGCTGATGTTATTCACAATGCCTTCCTCTAAATCATTGACGTAAATCGTAAACAGCTGTGGTCCCAATACCGAGCCCTGTGGCACCCCACTAGTCACCACCTGCCATTCTGAGAAACACCCATTCACTGCTACCCTTTGCTTTCTATCTGCCAACCAGTTTTCTATCCATGTCAATATCCTCCCCCAAATGCCATGAACTCTGATTTTACCCACCAATCTCCTATGTGGTACCTTATCAAATGCCTTCTGAAAGTCAAGGTCCACCACATCCACTGGATCTCCCGCGTCTATCTTCCTGGTTACATCCTCAAAAAACTCCAATAGATTAGTCAAGCATGATTTTCCCTTGGTAAATCCATGCTGGCTCGGCCCAATCCTATCACTGCTATCAAGATATGCCGCTATTTCATCTTTAATAATGGACTCTAGCATCTTCCCCACTACAGATGTTAGGCTAACAGGGCGATAGTTCTCTGTTTTCTCCCTCCCCCCTTTCTTAAAAAGTGGGATAACATTAGCCATTTGCCAATCCTCAGGAACTGATCCTGAATCTAAGGAACATTGGAAAATGATCACCAATGCACCTGCAATTTCCAGAGCCACCTCCCTCTACAATTTGAGAGGGAGAAAGGAAACTCGGAAGTGTCAGTATTACAGTTGAACAAAGGGAACTATGGTGCTATGAGGGAGGAGCTGGCCAAAGTTCAATGGAACAATACCCTTGCAGGGATGACAGTGGAACAGCAATGGCAAGTGTTTCTGGGAATAATGCGGAAGGTGCAGGATCAGTGCATTCCAAAGAGGAAGAAAGATCCTAAGGGGAGTAAGGGGAGGCCGTGGCTGACAAGGGAAGTAATGGACAGTGTAAAAAAAAAGAGAAGAAGTATAACATAGCAAAGATGAGTGGGAAGCCGGAGGATTGGGAAACTTTTAAAGAGCAACAGAAGGTAACTAAAAAGGCAATACGCGGAGAAAAATGAGGTACGAAGGTAAACTAGCCAAGAATATAAAGGAGGATAGTAAAAGCTGCTTTAGGTATGTGAAAAGGAAAAAAATAGTTAAGACCAAAATTGGGCCCTTGAACACAGAAGCAGGTGAATTTATTATGGGGAACAAGGAAATGGCAGACGAGTTGAACAGGTACTTTGGATCTGTCTTCACTAGGGAAGACACAAACAATCTCCCAGATGTAATAGTGGCCAAAGGACCTAGGGTAATGGATGAATTGAAGGAAATTTATATTAGGCATGAAATGGTGTTGGATAGGCTGTTGGGTCTAAAGGCTGCTAAGTCCCCGGGACCTGATGGTCTGCATCCCAGGGTACTTAAGGAGGTGGCTTTAGAAATCGTGGACGCATTGGTAATCACTAAAATTCTCTGGATTCTGGGCAGGTTCTGGTGGATGAGAAGACGGCGAATGTCACGCCACTGTTCAAAAAATGATGTCGGCAAAAGCAGGTAACTATAGGTCAGTAAGTTTAACATCTGTAGTTTGGAAAATGCTTGAAGCTATCATTAAAGAAGAAATAGCAAGACATCTGGCAAGAAATGGATCCATCAGGCAGATGCAGCATGGATTCAGCAAGGGCAGATCCTGTTTGACAAACTTACTGGAGTTCTTTGAGGTTATAATGAGCGCAGTGGATACAGGAGAACAGATGGACGTTATTTACTTGGATTTCTGGAATATGTTTGATAAGGTGCTGCATAAAAGACTTATCCATAAGATAAGGATGCAAGGAGTTGGGGTGACGTTTTAGCATCATAGAGGATTGGTCAACTGAAAGAAAGCAGAGTTGGGATACATGGGTGTTACTCTGGTTGGCAATCAGTAGTCAGCGGTGGTGCCATACGGGTCGGTGCTGGGCCTGCAACTGTTCACGATATATATTAACGATCTCGAAGAGGGAATCGAGTGTAGTGTATCTAAGTTTGCTGATAATACCAATTTGAGTGGAAAAGTAAATTGTGCAGAAGATACAGAGAGATACGTATAGATAGGTTAGGTGAGTGGGCAAGGCTCTGGCAGATGGAGTACAGTGTTGGTAAATGCGAGGTCATCTACTTTGGAAGGAAAAATGGAAGAGCAGATTATTATTTAAACGGTAAAAATTTCCATCATGCTGCTGTGCAGAGGGACTTGGGAGTAATTATGCATGAATCACAAAAGGTTGGTTTGCAGGTGCAGCAGGCTATCAAGAAAGCAAATGGAATGTTGGTCTCCATTACTAGAGGGACTGAATTGAAGAGCAGGAAGGTTATGCTGCAACTCTACAGGGTACTGGTGAGGCTGCACCTGGAGTACTGCATGCAGTTCTGGTCTCCTTACTTGAGGAAGGATTTACTGGCTTTGGAGGCAGTGCAGAGGAGGTTCACCAGGTTGATTCCAGAGATGAGGAGTTTAGACGATGAGGAGAGATTGAGTAGCCTGGGACTGTACTCGCTGGAATTCAGAAGAATGAGAGGAGATCGTATAGACACATACGAAATTATGAAGGAGATAGATAAGAGAGAGGCAAGAAAATTGTTTCCACTGGTAGGTGAGACTAGAACGAGGGGACATAGACTCAAGATTTGGGGGAAGTGAGTTAGGATGGAGATGAGGAGGAACTGCTTTTCCCAGAGGGTGGTGAATCTGTGGAATTCTCTGCCCAATGAAGCAGTGGAAGCTACCTCAGTAAATATATTTAAGACAAGGTTGGATAGATTTTTACACAGTAGGGGAATTAGTCATCGTCATAGTCATACTTTATTGATCCCGGGGGAAATTGGTTTTCGTTACAGTTGCACCATAAATAATAAATAGTAATAAAACCATAAATAGTTAATTAGTAATATGCAAATTATGCCAGGAAATAAGTCCAGGACCAGACTATTGGCTCAGGGTGTCGGACCCTCCAAGGGAGGAGTTGTAAAGTTTGATGGCCACAGGCAGGAATGACTTCTTATGACGCTCTGTGCTGCATCTTAGTGGAATGAGTCTCTGGCTGAATGTACTCCTGTGCCCAACCAGTACATTATGTAGTGGATGGGAGACATTGTCCAAGATGGCATGCAACTTGGACAGCATCCTCTTTCCAGACACCACCGTCAGAGAGTCCAGTTCCATCCCCACAACATCACTGGCCTTACGAATGAGTTTGTTGATTCTGTTGGTGTCTGCTCCCATCAGCCTGCTGCCCCAGCACACAACAGGAAACATGATCGCACTGGCCACCACAGACTCGTAGAACATCCTCAGCATCGTCTGGCACATGTTAAAGGGCCTCAGTCTCCTCAGGAAGTAGAGACGGCTCTGACCCTTCTTGTAGACAGCCTCAGTGTTCTTTGACCAGTCCACTTTATTATCAATTCGTATCCCCAGGTATTTGTAATCCTCCACCATGTCCACACTGACCCCCTGGGTGGAAACAGGGGTCACCGGTACCTTAGCTCTCCTCAGGTCTACCACCAGCCACTTAGTCTTTTTCACATTAAGCTGCAGATAATTCTGCTCACACCATGTGACAAAGTTTCCTACCATAGCCCTGTACTCAACCTCATCTCCCTTGCTGATGCATCCAACTATGGCAGAGTCATCAGAAAACTTCTGAAGATGACAAGACTCTGTGCAGTAGTTGAAGTCCAAGGTGTAAATGGTGACGAGAAAGGGAGACAAGATAGTCCTCTGTGGAGCCCAGTGCTGCTGATCACTCTGTCGGACACACAGTGTTGCAAGTACACGTACTGTGGTCTGCTAGTCAGCTAGTCAAGAATCCATGACACCAGGAAAGCATCCACCTGCATCGCTGTCAGCTTCTCCCCCAGCAGAGCAGGGCGGATGGTGTTGAACGCACTGGAGAAGTCAAAAAACATGACCCTCACAGTGCTCGCTGGCTTGTCCAGGTGGGTGTAGACACGGTTCAGCAGGTAGACGATGGCATCCTCAACTCCTCGTCGGGGCTGGTAGGCGAACTGGAGGGGATCTAAGTGTGGCCTGACCATAGGCCGGAGCAGCTCCAGAACAAGTCTCTCCAGTGTCTTCATGACGTTGGAGGTCAATGCCACCGGTCTTTAGTCATTGAGGCCGCTGGGTTCCGGGGAAAAGGCAGGTAGGTGGAGATGAGTCGATGGGCAGATCAGCCATGATCTTATGAAATGGTGGAGTAGGCTTGATGGGCCAGATGGCCTACTCCTGTTCCTTTTTCCTATTTCTTATGTTCCTATGTAGGAGGTGGCAGTCTGGTGCTTATGGTCTCACTCCAAGGCTTGACTGATGAGAAATTTCCACTTTGTATAAGGTGCTGTTCTGGTCTCGTGGGCCCATCTATGTTCTCCTGAATATCAGGCAGCTTTTTGTGTAGGGCTTAGAATGGAATCGAGATATGAGGACATGAGTTCAGTGGGGCAGTAGCAGGCAGAGACAACAGGCCTACCCGGAGAGTCCGATCTGTGGATCTTTGGTGGGAGGTAGAAGCGAGCAGTGCAGGGTAAGGGAACTATGAGTTTGGTAACAGTGGTTGGGAGTTCTCCAGAGTGGATGAAGTCAGTGATGTGTCGGAGACAGTTTTCTGATGGTGTGAGGTGGGGTCCTCCTCGAGGGGTAGGTGTAAGGAAGTGTCTGAGAGTCGCCGCCTGGCCTCAGCAAAGTAGAGGTCAGTGGGCCACAATACAACAGCATCCCATTTGCCTGCCAGTTTGATGGTCAGGTTGGGATTGGTGCGGGGAGAGTCGAGGGCAGTGCGTTCAGTGGAGGAGTGAAGGAGTGATGCAGTCGAGACGGTTGATGTCCCTTCGGCAATTCGAGATGAGAAGATCCAGAGCAGGCAGAGAACCAGAGCGGGGAGTCGAAGGAGAGGAGGAGGTGAGTGAGGGTAATCTCAGAGATGTGAGAGCGGATCTTTTACACAGAGAGTGGTGGGTGCCTGCGGTGGTGGTAGAGATATATACATTAGAGATTTTTAAGAGACGTTTAGATAGGCACATGAATGTGAGGAAGATGGGAGGATATGGACATTGTGTAGGCAGGAGAGATGAGCTTAGTTAGCTATTTGATGACTAATTTAATTGGTCTGGCACAACATTGAGGGCCGAAAGGCCTGTTCCTGTACTATACTGTTGTATGTTCTATTAAAGGACTCCTGCCCTCAGTTGCAGGGATATCTTTGAACGAACGTCTGAGGGTCACGCCAACGGGTCTTTTCACTGCTTTAGCCTTCAGCCCAAGCGGGGCTTTGTTTTTGAGGTTGGGAACGTGAGCTGGCTTTCAAGTTAGCAACCAAACCTGTTGGCAGATGTTTGCCCTGGCCAGACAGCTTGGTGTCAGCGTGAGTGAGAGAGAGAGAGAGAGAGAGGATTCCAGTCTTTCTGCATGTAAAGATGTAATGCTGAGGCTTTATAAGGCAGTAGTGAGGCCTCACCTGGAGTCTTGTGTGCATTTTTGGGCCCCTTATCTCAGAAAGGATGGACTGATATTGGATGTTTGAATAGGCAGCTCAGGCAACGCATCACCAAAAAATTAGATAGGACGTCAAAGGTTAAAGGGAAAATGGGTTTGAGAGGGAAATGGATCAGCCATGATGAAACGGCAGAGCAGACTCGATAGGCTGAAAGGCCTAACTCTGCTCCAATGTCTTAAGTTCTTCCGGTCTTTCATATGGAGACTGTCCTCCAGTCCGCTGAAGGAGTCTGTTAATGAGCTAGACCTGGAGGTCCTCCATTGGTTGGAATGGACCGTGGATGTTGTGTCCCAGCTGTCTACATGATGTGCAAGCCAGGGAAGTACAACACTGAGAGCAAGTTGTTGCCCACACAGCAGGCTAGCTCTCTCCATGCAGCTGATGAATGCAAAGGAATGGCAGAGATCGACAATTTGGCACCGGCAATGTCAGAGGAGTTTCCAGTTAGTGTTGAACTCAATGTAGGGACTCCGGCTTCAGAATTTTCCCTCTGGGTTTACTCCTGAGCCTCTCCCCAATCTGGCAAGGTGGTCCTGTTGGACTGTGCAGGAATGGCAAATTGGAATTACCAATTGCAAGTCATGTGGAAGAAATCAAATGCACTCACTGAATCTGAAGATGCTGTTATTCGAACAGTGGCCCCCTGTGTGGCAACGGAGAGGAAGTGGACTCCATCTGAAGCCGTTCAGAGTGCTAAGTCTGCTCTTCACTTCAGGGATGTGGATAGCCAAGTCCAACATGGGAGAGCCGGGCTCGGGCTTGTCCCAAAGGCTCCTCAATGACACAGGGCAACACCAGTGCAGAAGGGACAGCTCATGGTGGAGGAGTTGAGAAGACAGGAGGAGGCAGAGCGACACGCCAGGGCCGTCTCAATGACCAAGCAGGACCACTGGACTAATTGGGAGAGCCTGGAAAAGAGGAAACTTAGCTGGCGTGACATCTGGGAGATGGAGGGATCTCGGCTAAGTTTTGTCATCAGAGCCACTTATGACCTCCTACCCACACCCCAGATCTGAACCAGTGGTGGGGAGAAGACCCCGCTTGCTCTCTTTGTCAAGCACCTGGATCACTAAGGCACATTTTAACAGGATCACCACGAGCCTCACCCAGGGGCGGTACACTTGGCGGCATAACCAAGTTCTCAGACAGCTGGCATCAATCTTGGAATAGAGGCGAATCACCACAAATGCTCTCCCATAAACATGGGCAGTAAATGTCCACATCACACGATTTGTACCAGCAGGCCAACCTCCAGAGCACCATATAACATCAGAAGATGTAAACATGCTGCAGGTTGCTCGGGATTGGAAAATGGACGTGGACTTGGAACTTGGAAAAAAAGCTTGTGTTTCCCCCAGACATTGCAGCTACAACACTCGGGCCAGACATGGTCCTGTGGTCCACAACAGCCAAGCTGGCATATATTGTGGAATTGACAGTACCATGGGAAGATGGTGTCGAAGAAGCTTATGAGAGGAAAAAGCCCAAGTACTCCGAACTGGCAACTGAAGCTGCCCAGAAGGGCTGGAAGACCAAGATTTTCCCTGCAGAAGTGGGATGCAGGGGATTCGTTGCCAGATCTACGACCAGTCTATTGAAGAAGATGGGGGTGAGGGGTCACTCCCTCCAACAAGCAATCAAGTCCTTGTCAAATGCAGCAGGAGAAAGCAGCAACTGGATTTGGATTAAAAGGAAAGACAACAAATGGGCTGCAAGATGAAGACAGGAGGGTATGGAACTGAGTGGGGTGTATCTGGGACGCCAGGTAGCACCGTTGAGCCCTCTGGAGACGTCGTGGGCTTATCAACGAAACATCAAAGAAGGAGGGTGCCCACCTGATGACCCCGATAACGTACCTACCCTCCCTCCTTGTCACCACTCCAAGCCCACTGCCAGCATCGAGAGTGCCAACTTACCATAAAGAATTGAAACATCAAGTTCTAGTAGCTCTACTACTAATGGAGAGCATTCTAACCGGCTGCATCACTGGTCTGGTATGGAGGGGCCACTGCACAGGATTGGAAACAACTGTGGATGGTTGCAAATTCAGCCAACTCCGACATAGGAAATAGCCTACCCCGCCTCCCACTCAGCATCAAGGACATCTTCAAAAGGTTATGCCTCAGAAAGACGGCATCCATTAATAAGGACCCCCCATCACCCAGGACATGCCCTCTTCTCATTGCTACCATCAGGGAGGAGGTACAGGAGCCTGAAGACACATACTCAGCGATTCAGGAACAGTTTCTTCCCCCCTGCCATCAGGGAGGAGGTACAGGAGCCTGAAGATACATACTCAGCGATTCAGGAACAGTTTCTTCCCCGCTGCCTTCAGGGAGGAGGTACAGGAGCCTGAAGACACACACCCAATGATTCAGGAACAGCTTCTTCCCCTCTGCCATCAGGGAGGAGGTACAGGAGCCTGAAGACACACACTCAGCGATTCAGGAACAGTTTCTTCCCCTCTGCCATCAGGGAGGAGGTACAGGAGCCTGGAGACACACACCCAATGATTCAGGAACAGCTTCTTCCCCTCTGCCATCAGATTTATGAACGGACACTGAACCCATGAACACCACCTCGCTGCTTTTTTTGCTCTCATTTTGCACTCTTTAAATTTTGTCTCAGGATCAGGTTCAACATCGCCGGCATACGTCATGGAATTTGTTAACTTTGCGGGAGTGGCACAATGCAATAACAAGCGAATTACAGCAAGTATATGTACAGTATATTAAATAGATAAATTTAAATGAGTAGTGCAAAAAACAGAAAATTTACCAAAAAATGTAATGAGTTCATGGGTTGAATGTCCATTTTGAAATCTGGGTATATAAGCTATCTTATGTTTTTATATTTATTCCATTTTTTTTTTAAATTACAGTGTTCTTTATCTTATTGTGTTGGTTATCTTGTGTTTTTTTTTGTCCTGTATCAGATCTGGAGTAACATTTATTTTGTTCTCCTTTACACTTGACATTAACCAATCGTGGACTTCTCCTGCGTTCCGAGAGTCAATCAGTAACTTCACTGAGGAACTGAATCGACTTGCAGCATCTAAGGTCCCTCTTTTGGGCAACACTCTGCGAGCAAGCTGGGTGCATCGGAAGCTTTCAAACTCCCCTTACCTTCGAACGTTACTTGCTGCTGGCGTTCTACCTGACCGGCCTCCTTCGGGACAGGAGCCCAAACAAACGTGCGGTAATCTCCAGCTGTACTCCGTCCAACCTGCGGCAAAACAGAAGGATAGCTAAAAGCCAAAGAGCTGTGCAGGCAGATCACAAAACTACAAGACATAAAGCACTGTGCAAAAGGCTCAGGTATATAGTGGGGTGCCCAAGACTTTTACACAGTACTGTAGTAAATTTATGTATCACACAGAATCAGGTTTATTATCACCGGCATGTGTCGTGTAATTTGTCCAATTAGGAGCGACCGTTCAACACAACACATAATGTAGAAGAAAAAAAGAAAAATAAATAAGTAAATCAATTACAGTATATACATGTTGAATAGAATGTGCAGAAACAGAAATTATATATTAAAAAAGCGAGGTAGTGTCCAAGGGTTCAATGTCCATTTGCGAATCGGATGGCAGAGAAAGAAGCTGTTCCTGAATCGCTGAGTGTGTGCTGTCAGGCTTCTGTCCCTCCTACCTGATTGTAACAGTGAGAAAAGGGCATGCCCTGGGTGCTGGAGGTTCTTAATAATGGACGCTGCCTTTCTGAGACACCGCTCCTTGAAGATGCCCTGGGTACTTTGTAGACTGGTACCCAAGATGGAGCCGACTGATTTACCACCCTCTGCAGCTTCTTTCGGTCCTATGCAGTAGCCCCCACCGCCCCCCACCCCCATATCTGACAGTGTCAGAATGCTCTCCACGGAAGTTTTCAAGTGCAATTGTTGACATACCAAACCTCTTCAAACTCCTACTCTGTAGCTCTCAATTCTGTACTGCTGCTATGAGGAATAAAATTTCACGACATATGTGAGTGACAATAAACCTGATTCTGATGTGGGTGTCCATTGTGGACTGAGAGTAGAAGGGGGCAGGGAGAGGGGAATCATGGTTGGGAACAGGGAAAGGGAGAGGGGAGGGAGCGGGAAGCACCAGAGGGACATTCTGTAATGATCAATAAACCAACTGTTTGGAATCAGATGACCTTGCCTGGTCTCTCATGGCTGGGTGTGTTTGCACCTGCCTCTGGCACTCCTTCTCTGCCATCTGTCCCACACCCCTCCCGCAGTGCTCCGTCCTCGCCATTCCCAACGTCCTTTACTCCCATCGGATTTACAAACTCACTCTCTGCTCCACATTGATAAATACAGTACTGTGCAAAAGTCTTGGGCACTCTACCCATATACAGTACATATATATATACCTATGACTTTTGCACTGTACTGTAGTTAAGCAGCATTTGTAAAAAACGACAAAACTAGTCAATCTGGATTACTTCATCCTTTCCCCGCCCATCAGACAGACGGATAAAGTGCCACCCGGTTCCAGGTTAGTTTTTAATCTGCTGTTATAGGACAACTGAACGATCCCCTAACAGGATAACATAGACTCTTAACCTCACAATGTACCTCATTGTAACTGTTCACTTTATTATCTGCTGGCGTTGCACTTTCTGAGTAACTGTAATATATTCTGTATTCCGTTCTTGTCTTCCCTCAAATGTCGTGTTGGAATGAAACAATCTCTGCGGAAGGCAGGCGAAGCAAGTATTTTCACCGTCTCTTAGTTCATTCGTTATGGGCCACGTCGCCTGACATCATCATGCGCCGTGTTGCATGACGTGGGCGATCACGGTCTTTCCATGACCATGATTGTTCTCGGCAAATTCTTCTACAGAAGTGGTTTGCCATTGCCTTTTTCTGGCCAGTGTCTTTACAAGACAGGTGACCTCACCCCAGCCACATTATCAATACTCTTCAGAGATTGTCCGCCTGGCGTCAGCAGTCACATAATCAGAACTTGTGATCTGCACCGGCTGCTCATACGACCATCCACCACCTGCTCTCATGCTTTCATGTGACCCTGATCGGGGGGTGGGGGCTACGCAGGTGCTACACCTTGCCCAGGGGTGACCAGCAGGCCAGCAGAGGGAAGCAGCGCCTCACACCTCCTTTGGTAGAGATTCATCTCCATCCCGCCACCCACATGACCCTCAGTACATGTGACAATAGTAAGGGGTGGGACTCCACAGTAGCCTCGTGGTTCGCGTGAGGCTATTACAGCTCAGGGCATTGGGATTGGTGTTAAAGTCCCGTATCCTCAGTCAGCACGTTTGTGTGGTCTTCCTGTGTGCTCGTGGGTTTCCCCCGGTGCTCCGGGTCCCTCACACAGAACAAAGACGGGTAGGTTAATAAGATAATTCCCATTCCCGCATGTCGATCTATGGCCTCCTCTCGTGCCAAGATGAGGCCACCCTCAGGGTGGGGGAGCCCCAACACTCATATTCCATCTGGGTAGCCTCCAACCTGATGGTATGAACATCGATTTCTCCTTCCGGTGAACAAAATTCCCCCCGCCCCCCCCCCCGCCAATTCCCGGCTCTGACCTTTCACTTCTTCTCACCTGCCTTCCCTTTCTCCAATGGTCCACTCTCCATCTCCAGTCAGACTCTTCCTTCTCCAGCCCCCTTGACCTTTCCCACCCACCTGGCATCACCTAGCACCTTCCAGTTAGCCTCTTCCCCCTCCCTCTCACCCCCACCATTTTATTCAGGCATCATCCCCCTTCCTTCTCAGTCCTGAAGACGACTCTCCGCCCAAAGCATCACCAGTTTTACTCCTTTCCATGGGTGCTGCCTTATGTGCTGCAGTTCCTCCAGCAGTTTGTGTGTGTTGAGAGGTTGGGTTTAAAATCGGTGGGGGCTGCTCGAAGGGCTATCTCGTGCTCTGTCTCTAAATCGATAAACCGATTACTATTTTGTATTTGCCGGGTGGGGCGGGGAGGTTCTTACCTTGAAAATTCCAATCCAGTCGATCTTATGGGGTGTGATCCTGGGGGTCAAGGTGTAATTGCATTTTACAGCAACGTCTCTCGTGTACTGCTTTTCTACGTTGACAGAGATTACTTGGGCGAAGGTGCTGGAGTACAGTGAAGAGGTGCCAGTCAATGACTCTTCGTTCACGGTGTCCAGACTGAGCAACAAAGAGAGAAACAAAATGTATTTAGCCACAGTGTCTGAGATCTCCTTCATAGGGGAAAAAAAACACCTTTATGATGCCAGACCACAGAGGTAGGAACAGAATTAGGCCATTTGGGACAACAGTTGGGAGGGTGAGTAGTTTCACGCTCCTCGGTATACACATCACCAAAGATCTCACCTGGATTGTACACACCGGCTATGTGGCAAAAAAAAGCACAACAGCGTCTCTTCCATCTCAGGCAACTGAAGAGGTTCGGCACGAGTCCCCAAATCCTCAAGACCTTCTGCAGGGGCACCATTGAGAGCATCCTGACTAGCTGTATCACTGCCTGGTACGGGAACTGCACCAACCTTGATTGCTGGTCACTGCAGAGAGTAGTACGGACAGCCCAGCACATCTGTGGATGTGAACTTCCCTCCATTGAGGACATTTACAGCAGCAGGTGCAGAAAGGAAGATCATCGGGGACACCAGTCACCCCCCACCCAACCATAAACTGTTTCTGCTGCTTCACTACCACAGCATTAAAGCCAGGATCAATAGGCTACGGGACAGCTTCTTTCTTCAAACTGGTGGTGGTATCCATTAGTCTCACGAGACCACGGATCCACGCCTGGAAGGTTTCCAGGGCGCAGGCCTGGGCAAGGTTTTATGGAAGACCGGCAGTTGCCCATGCAGCAAGTCTTCCCTCTCCACGACACCGACGTTGTCCAAGGGAAGGGCAAGGGCTGATAGAACTTGGCACCGGTGTCGTCGCAGGAGTTGCCAGAATGAGGTTGAAGGCAGTGTCGGATTGCCTTAGGGACTCCAGCTCCGGATCTGTCCTCAGGATTTACTCTCAAAGCCTTTCCCATGAGTGGGTATGGCTGCAAGGCAACGGAGGTTTGAAATCAGAGCTTTCCCTCTCTTAGATGGACTGCCTTCCCAGGCTGATGAGCTCGATCTACCTGAAGCACTGGTTTTAAGGCAGTAGGACCCACCTTCGCCCCTTCTCCTGTCAGTAGAAACAGTTCCGCTGGGCTTAGAGGCTAAACCACACGAGAAGGCCAGGAGTTGAACTTGGTTGTCAGAGGCTATTTGAGTCACATGCCGTAAGGAGCACCTTTAGGTAGTGGGAGCTTGTCCCCATTACCACTCCTCGGCTTGACAACCTTAGGAACCAAACTTCTTCAAACTATTAGACTTCTAAATTCACATGTCTGTACACTGCGATAGAGTCAAAGATTTTTACTCCCTCACATTGTGGGATGGATGCAAGATTTAAATAGACGCAATTTAAATTCAAATTCAAATCTCCTCCACCATTCCATCGAGGCTGATAAGAGCCCAAGAAATAGGAGCAGGAGTAGGCCATCTGGCCTGTCGACCCTGCTCCACCATTCAATAAGATCATGGTTGATCTGGCCATGGACTCATCTCCACCAACCTGACTTTTCCCCATAACCCTTAATTCCCCTGATCTGCAAAAATCTATCCAACCTTGTCTTCAATATATTTACTGGGGTAGCTTCCACTGCTTCATTGGGCAGAGAATTCCACAGATTCACCACCCTCTGGGAAAAGCAGTTTCTCCTCATCTCTGTCCTAAATCTACTCCCCCGAATCTTGAGGCCATGTCCCCTAGTTCTAGTCTCACCTATCAGTGGAAACAACTTTCCTGTCTCTATCTTATCTATCCCTTTATAATTTTATATGTTTCTATAAGATCTCTTCTCATTCTTCTGAACTCCCGTCCCAGTCCCAGGCGACTCAATCTCTCCTCAAAATGTATTATCCCCCTCAACCCCATTCCCCTGCCTCCTCCTTGTATCTTTTGACATCCTTGCTATTTACAAGACAGGTGACCGCAGCCATTATCAATACTCTTCAGAGATTATCTGCCTGGCGTCAGTGGTCGCATAACCAGGACTTGTGATCTGCACCGGCTGCTCATATGACCATCCACCACCTGCTCCTGTGGCTTCATGTGACCTAGATCTGGGAGGGTGTGGGGGGGGGCAGCTAAGCAGGTGCTACACCCTGCCCAAGGGTGACCTGCAGGCTAGTGGAGGGAAGGAGTGCCTTACACCTCCTTTGGTAGGGACGTATCTCCACCCGCCACCCAGAAGGCGGCAGTGGCAAATTACTTCTGAGGAAAAATATGCCAAGAACAATCATGGTCAAGGACCGTGATTCTGTGAAATGAATTCCACAGATTCATCACCCTCTGCCAAAAGAAATTCCTTCTCATCTCTGTTCTAAAGGGAGGACCTTCTATTCTGAGGCTGTGCCCACCATGTTCACTCTGTCGAGGCCTTTCACTATCTGACGGGTTTCAGTCAGATCCTCCCGTCTCAACTCTGGCGAGAACAGGCCCAGAGCAGAGCATTCAAATGCTCCTCGCACGTTAACCCTTCCATCCCTGGGATCATCCCCGTGAACCTCCTCTCTAATGTCAGCACATCCTTGCTCAGATAAGGCTCCCAAAATTGCTCACAATACTCCAAGTGGGGCCTCACCAGTGCCCTATAAAGCCTCATTATCACATCCTTGCTTTCGTATTCTAGTCCTCTCGGGATGAATGCCGACATCACATATGCCTTCCTCCCGGCTGTCGTATCCAGCAACTTATCCTTTAGGTAATCCTGTGTGAGAACTCCCAAGTCCCTCTGTACATCGGGTTTTTAAAATTTTCTCCGTTTCGAAAATAGCCCATGCCTTTACTCCTTCTACCAAAGTGCATGTCTGTACACTTCCCGACACTGCATTCCATCTGCCACTTCTTTGTCCATTCTCCCAATCTGTCCAAGTCCTCCCTGCTTCCTCAACACCACCGGCCCCCACCACCCGTCTTTGTATCGTCCACAAACTTGGCCACAAAGCCAGCAGTTCCGTCATCCAGGGATGAGAGCGGGAGAGGTGAGGGAAGGATCTGAACACAGGGATTGCTTTTTAAAAAACTTAATCAAATCTGATCCTCATTTATCACCAAAGAAAATGAGAACAATTTGGATCAGTCTGTGCAAGGAAAGAAATTCAAACACAAGTGACATGAAAGGGAATGAAAAAGAAATTGCAGGGAACAAACTATTTAAAACAGCCAGAAACACTGCAGCAGACCAGCATTTAAGATGGACAATGGTGGCAGACAGGATCTCATGAAAACCTGACATTCTCCTGACATTAATCATTTGGCATCTATTCAGTCAAAAAGTTGGGACTAGGAATCAGACACAGTTTCTCATATTGAGAATAACAGATCTTACAACACACAAGGTGTACATTATATGTGTGTGTGTGAGAGAGAGAGAGAGAGAGAGACACACACACACACACACACACACACACACAGAGCGAGGGAGGTTAAAAATTTGCAGAACACTGTAGTAATTTTATGTATTGTACTGCACTGTAGCCACACAAAATAAAACAAGTTTCATGACATATATGAGTGACGATAAACCTGATTCCGATGTGGGTCTCCATTGTGGACTGAGAGTGGGAAGTGGGGCAGGGAGAGGGGAATCATGGTTGGGAAAAGGGTGGGAGTGGGAAGCATCAGAGAGACATTCCGTAATGATCGATAAACCAATTGTTTGGAATCAAATGACCTTGCCTGGTGTCTCAGGGCCGGGTGTGTCGGTACCCCCGCCAGACACACCTTCTCTGCCACCTGTCCCCACACCCCTACGGTGGTATTCCACATGCAAAATTCCCAACATCCCTTTGCTCCCGCCGGATTTAAAAGCACGCTCTCAGTGCACATTGACAAACACAATACTGTGTGCAGAAGTCTTGGGCACCCCAACTATATACAGGCGCCCGAGATGTTTGCACAGACTGTAAACAGCAGAATTAAGCCATTCAGCCCATCGAGTCTGTTCTGGAAGAGGAGAGAAAACGGGTACAGTTGAGCAGCGATAGGATCAATGTTCAGGCTGTGATACAACAAAAGGGTGTACATTTCATAGTGTGCCCAACTTGCTGGAACACAGATGGAAAAATCATATAACTCCCATGAACGGAAAATCCACCAGGGTGGGGCAGAAACATCTGTAGCAGTAAAATTATATCCCAACAACTGCCCAACACATTAACCAAAGAGAATAAATGAAATGTCCAAATCACTTCAACTGTTTTTGTGTCGGGGAGATAGGGGAAGAGGGGGTTGTGGATTGATGTTCAATCTGACGTTTCCCTGTGGACGATCAGTTAGTTTTTGTGTGAGGGAGGGGATTGAGGGGGTTTGGGGTTTGATGTTCAATCCGACGTTTCTGTGTGGTCAATCAGTTAGTTTTTGTGAGGTGGAGGGGATTCGGTGGGGGGGGCGGGGGTTTAGGGTTTGATGTTCAATCTGACAGTTCCGTGTGGACGATCTGTTAGTTTTTCTGTGAGAGAGGGGATTGGGGAGGTGGTTTAGGGTTTGAGATTTCTGTAATTCAACAAACCCCTCACATTCTTTCTCCTAGTTCGACAACCTCAGCTTCCAACAAATTCCCTCTGCCCATGAACGGGCATTCTAGCCATGCCCAGGGTTTGGTCTCCTACCAGATGTGTTCACTGAGAGGCCACCTCCTGTGTCAGTACATGTATCCATACAGCACTCTATCTCCTCACTATACCAGACATGCATTGCCTGAGTACTCACCTGGATTCAGTGGCCTTCATCCTCTCGGCAGCCCAGCCACTTTCAACAACATGAACAACCTCAGCCTGTTTGGCAAGATGCCTCCAGTTTGTGGTGGCTTCGTCGTGGCAAACTGCCTCTCCAATGCCATGATGAGTCAGACTGTGTTGCCCATCATGCTGCCTCCAGAAGAAAGGCAAAGGGATCATGTTTCAGAGCAGCTAAAAGACGTTCCTATCTCTGCTCCCACCAGTGCCTTCTCACCCATGGCTCCAGGGGTGGGCTGAAGGAGATACCCCTCGCCCAGCCGTCAACTTCATGTACCTCAATAAACTCAGAACCACCAATGCATCTGAAAGCTGCCTCACGTGCTCCAGGGAGTGAAGAGGCAATGAATCTGAGCAAACGAAAGACCTCTTCTGCAGGTCTCCCTGGTTTTCAGTCACTTTGTTACCCACTGAAAAAACAGAATGGGGAGATCAAATACGAATGCAACGTGTGTTCGAAGCCCTTCGGTCATCCATTTAACCTAAAAGTATGCATTTTGTTTACAATCTTTCTACTTGTAGGAACAGGCACAGGCTTGCACTCTCAGCTCGGGCTACTCTTTGCACTGGAACTCTCATGTGCTTCCTCACTGCTGACAGGGGTGGGACGTGCAGAAGCACATCACTACTTGTGTGAAAGGCATTGTTCCCTCCTTCCCTCCTCCAAGAAAGGGATTATTTGTGCCTGTTACACCGCTGCCATTCCAACCCACCATTCCAGTGGGACTCAACTGTCAAACAGCTGGACATCAGTTCCCAGTTGTGGAGTCTTGACTGTCGGTGTGACAGGGGGTGGCTCGTCAAGAATCCTGTCAGGGCTCTCTCTCTCTCTCTCTCTCTCTCAGTCTTTTCTCCAGAGGGACAGAGAACGATCGGAAAACTCGGGTCTGACGGGGAGATTTCTCTCTCTATCTCGCTGATCTTTCGGCAGAATGAAACACTCTCTGAACGAGCTGTCCCGAGGCTCCTCAAAGGAGAGTCTTCCAAAAGGGAGTTCGGGGGCTGCGACTGCCAGCCACAGGGAAGATGACTGCGAGACGCCGCAAGACGCTTCCCAAACCGACACCGTAATTCTCTGCCATGCCCGTGAAGCACGGGCCAAGATGATGAGGCGGAAGAGGTAACGACCAAATAAATGGCAGGCAATCCGGTATTGGGTGGGTGGGGTGCGTCCATTGCCGGTAGTGTTATCGGCGGGTGGGAGGGTGTTTGTGGGTCGGTCCGCTCATCATCCAAGTCGGGTTCTTAAATTTAGCCTCAGAATAAACGGTCGACCCTTGGGAGCAGAGATGAAGGAAAACATTTCCACCATGGACTAGATGGGCCGAAGGGCTCGTTTATGCACTGCAGTTCATAAGGAAGCGGGGTTTGGGGTCTGATGTTTAATCTGACGTTTCCGTGTGGACGACCTCTTAGTTTTTGTCTGAGTGAGGGGTTTGGGGGGGTTCAGGGTTTGATGTTCAATCTGACGTTTCCGTGTGGACGATCTGTTAGTTCTTGTGTGAGAGAGGGGAATAGAGGGGTTTGGGGTTTGATGTTTAATCTGACGTTTCCATGTTGACGATCAGTTCATTTTTGTATGAGAGAGGGGATTCGGGGGGGGGGGTCGGTGTTTGGGGTTTGATGGTCAATCTGACGCTTCCATGTGGACGATCTGTTGGTTTATGTATGAGGGAGGGGATTGGAGGGGTTTGGGATTTGATGTCCAATCTCATGTTTCCGTGAAGACGATCTGTTAGTTTTTGTGGGAGGGAGGGATTCGGGGGGCGTTTGGGGTTCAATGTTCAATATGATGTTTCCGTGTTGACGATCTGTTAGTTTTTGTGTGAGGGAGGGATTTGGGGTTTGATGGTCAATCTGAGTTTCCCTGTGGATGATCTGTTAGTTTTTGTATGAGGGAGGGGATTGGCGGGGGGGTTGGGATTTGATGTTCAATCTGACGTTTCCATGTGGACGATCTGATAGTTTTTGTGTGAGGGAGGGGATTGTGGGGGTTGGGGGTTTGGGGTTTGATGTTCAATCTGACGTTTCCGTGTGGACGATCTGTTAGTTTTTGAGTGAGAGAGGAGATTGTGGGGGGGTTTGAGGTCCGATGTTTAATCTGAAGTGTCCATGTCGACGATCAGTCCGTTTTTGTGTGAGGGAGGGGTTTTGTTGTTTGATGTTCAATCTGACGTTTCTGTTTGGACGATCTGTTAGTTTTTGTGTGACAGAAGAGATTGGGGGTGGGGTTTGAGATCTGATGTTTAATCTGAAGTTTCCATGTAGACGATCAGTCTGTTTTTGTGTGAGGGAGGGGTTTTGTTGTTCGATGTTCAATCTGACGTTTCCGTGTTGACGATCTGTTAGTTTTTGTGTAAGGGAGCGATTGGGGGGGGTTTGGGATTTGATGTTCAATCTCCCGTTTCCGTGTGGACGATTTGTTAGTTCTTGTGTGAGGGAGAGATTTGGGGTTTGATGGTCAATCTGAGTTTCCCTGTGGATGATCTGTTAGTTTTTGTGTGAGGGAGGGGATTGGGGGGGTTTGGGATTTGATGTTCAATCTGACGTTTCCATGTGGATGATCTCTTAGTTTTTTTGTGAGTGTTGGGATTCGGGGGGGGGAGCGTGGTTAGGGTTTGATGTTCACTTTGACGTTTCCGTGTGGACAATCTGTTAGTTTTTGAGTGAGAGAGGAGATTGTGGGGGTTTGGGGTTTGATGTTTAATCGGAAGTTTCCGTGTGGACGATTTGTTAGTTCTTGTGTGAGGGAGAGATTTGGGGTTTGATGGTCAATCTGAGTTTCCATGTGGACGATTTGTTAGTTTTTGTGTGAAGGAGGGATTTGGGGTTTGATGGTCAATCTGAGTTTCCCTGTGGATGATCTGTTAGTTTTTGTGTGAGGGAGGGGATTGTGGGGGTTTGGGGTTTGATGTTCAATCTGACGTTTCCGTGTGGACGATCTGTTAGTTTTTTTGTGAGTGTGGGGATTCGGGGGGGGGGTGGGTTTGATGGTCAATCTGACGTTTCCGTGTGGACGATCTCTCGGTTTTTGTGTGAGTCAGGGGATTGGTGGGGGGGTTAGGGTTTGATGTTCAATCTGACGTTTCCGTGTGGAAGATTGTTAGTTTCTGTGTGAGGGAGGGGATTGGAGGGGTTTGGGATTTGATGTTCAATCTCACGTTTCCGTGTAGACGATCTGTTAGTTTTTGTGTGAGGGAGGGGATTGGAGGGGTTTGGGATTTGATGTTCAATCTTCCGTTTCTGTGTGGACAATCAGTTAGTTTTTGTGTGAGGGACTGGATTGGGGGAGGTTTGGGGTTTGATGTTCAATACGACGTTTCCGTGTTGACGATCTGTCAGTTTTTGTGTGAGGGAGGGATTTGGGGTTTGATGGTCAATCTCACGTTTCCGTGTGGATGATCTGTTAGTTTTTGTGTGAGGGAGGGGATTGTGGGGGTTTGGGGTTTGATGTTCAATCTGACGTTTCTGTGTGGACGATCTGTTAGTTTTTGTGTGAGGGAGGGGATTGTGGGGGTTTGGGGTTTGATGTTCAATCTGACGTTTCCGTGTGGACGATCTCTTAGTTTTTTTGTGTGTGTTGGGATTCGGGGGGGGGGCGTGGTTAGGGTTTGATGTTCACTCTGACGTTTCCGTGTGGACAATCTGTTAGTTTTTGTGTGAGAGATGAGATGGGGGGGGGTGGGTTTGGGGTTTGATGTTTAATCTGATGTTTCCATGCAGACAATCAATCCGTTTTTGTGTGAGGGAGGGGTTTTGTTGTTTGACGTTCAATCTGAAGTTTCCATGTTAACGATCTGTTAGTTTTTGTGTAATGGAGCGATTGGGGGGGGTTTGGGATTTGATGTTCAATCTCCCGTTTCCGTGTGGATGATCTGTTAATTTTTGTGTGAGGGAGGGGATTGGGGTTTGATGTTCAATCTGACGTTTCTGTTTGGACGATCTGTTAGTTTTTGTGTGAGAGAGGAGATTGGGGGGGGGTGTTTTGAGGTCTGATGTTTAATCTGAAGTTTCCATGTGGACGATCAGTCCGTTTTTGTGTGAGGGAGGGGTTTTGTTGTTTGATGTTCAATCTGACGTTTCTGTTTGGACGATCTGTTAGTTTTTGTGTGAGGGAGGGGATTGGGTGGGGTTTGGGATTTGAGATTTGATGTTCAATCTCACGTTTCCATGTAGACGATCAGTTCGTTTTTGTATGAGGGAGGGGATTCGGGGGGGGGGGTTGAGGTTTGATGTTCAATCTGACGACTCCGTGTGCACGATCTGTTAGTTTATGTGTGAGGGAGGGGATTCGGGGGGTTTCAGATTTGATTTTCAATCTGATGTCTCTGTGTGGACGATCTGTTAGTTTTTGTGTGAGGGAGGGAATTCGGCGGGGTGGGGTTGGGTTTGATGGTCAATATGACGTTTCCGTGTGGACAATCTGTTAGTTTTTGTGTGAGGGAGATATTGGGGGAGGTTTGGGGTTCGATGTTCAATACGACGTTTCTGTGTTGACGATCTGTTAGTTTTTGTGTGAGGGAGCGATTATGGGGGTTTGGGATTTGATGTTCAATCTCCCGTTTCCATGTGGACGATTTGTTAGTTTTTGTGTGAGGGAGGGATTTGGGGTTTGGTTTCCGTGTGGACGATCTGTTAGTTTTTGTGTGAGAGATGAGATTGTGGGGGGTTTGGGGTTTGATGTTTAATCTGAAGTTTCCATGTAGACAATCAGTCCGTTTTTATGTGAGGGAGGGGTTTTGTTGTTTGATGTTCAATCTGAAGTTTCCGTTGGACGATCTGTTAGTTTTTGTGTGAGGGAGCGATTGGGGGTGTTTGGGATTTGATGTTCAATCTCCTGTTTCCATGTGGACAATTTGTTAGTTTTTGTGTGAGGGAGGGATTTGGGGTTTGATGGTCAATCTGAGTTTCCCTGTGGATGATCTGTTAATTTTTGTGTGAGGGAGGGGATTGGGATTTGATGTTCAATCTGACGTTTCTGTGTGGACGATCTCTTAGTTTTTTTGTGAGTGTGGGGATTGGTGGGGGGTGCGGTTAAGGTTTGATGTTCACTCTGACGTTTCCGTGTGGACGATCTGTTAGTTTTTGTGTGAGAGATGAGATTGTGGGGGGTTTGGGGTTTGATGTTTAATCTGAAGTTTCCATGTAGACAATCAGTCCGTTTTTGTGTGAGAGAGGGGTTTTGTTGTTTGATGTTCAATCTGATGTTTCTGTTTGGACGATCTGTTAGTTTTTGTGTGAGGGAGGGGATTGGGTGGGGTTTGGGATTTGAGATTTGATGTTCAATCTCACGTTTCCATGTAGACGATCAGTTCGTTTTTGTATGAGGGAGGGGGTTCGGTGGGTGGGGGGTTGGGGTTTGATGTTCAATCTGACGACTCCGTGTGCACGATCTGTTAGTTTATGTGTGAGGGAGGGGATTCGGGGGGTTTCAGATTTGATTTTCAATCTGATGTCTCTGTGTGGACGATCTGTTAGTTTTTGTGTGAGGGAGGGAATTCGGCGGGTTGGGGTTGGGTTTGATGGTCAATATGACGTTTCAGTGTGCACAATCTGTTAGTTTTTGTGTGAGGGAGCGATTGGGGGGGTTTGGGATTTGATGTTCAATCTCCCGTTTCCATGAAGACGATCAGTTCATTTTTGTATGAGGGAGGGAATTCGGTGGGGGGGTTGAGGTTTGATGTTCAATCTGACGATTCCGTGTACACGATCTGTTAGTTTATGTGTGAGGGAGGGGATTGGGGGGGTTTCAGATTTGATTTTCAATCTGATGTTTCTGTGTGGACGATCTGTTAGTTTTTGTGTGAGGGAGGGAATTCGGCGGGGTGGGGTTGGGTTTGATGGTCAATATGACGTTTCCGTGTGGACAATCTGTTAGTTTTTGTGTGAGGGAGATATTGGGGGAGGTTTGGGATTTGATGTTCAATCTCCCGTTTCCGTGTGGACGATTCGTTAGTTTTTGTGTGAGGGAGGGATTTGGGGTTTGATGGTCAATCTGAGTTTCCCTGTGGATGATCTGTTAATTTTTGTGTGAGGGAGGGGATTGGGATTTGATGTTCAATCTGACGTTTCTGTTTGGACGATCTGTTAGTTTTTGTGTGAGAGAGGAGATTGGGGGTGCGGTTTGAGGTCTGATGTTTAATCTGAAGTTTCCATGTAGACGATCAGTCCGTTTTTGTGTGAGGGAGGGGTTTTGTTGTTTGATGTTCAATCTGACGTTTCTGTTTGGACGATCTGTTAGTTTTTGTGTCAGGGAGGGGATTGGGTGGGGTTTGGGATTTGAGATTTGATGTTCAATCTCATGTTTCCATGTAGACGATCAGTTCGTTTTTGTATGAGGGAGAGGGTTTGGGGGGTGGGGGGTTGGGGTTTGATGTTCAATCTGACGTTTCTGTTTGGACGATCTGTTAGTTTTTGTGTGAGAGAGGAGATTGGAGGGGGGAGGGTTTGAGGTCTGATGTTTCATCTGAAGTTTCCATGCAGACGATCAGTCCGTTTTTGTGTGAGGGAGGGGTTTTGTTGTTTAATGTTCAATCTGACGTTTCCGTTTGGACGATCTGTTAGTTTTAGTGTGAGGGAGGGGATTGGGTGGGGTTTGGGATTTGAGATTTGAAGTTCAATCTCACGTTTCCATGTAGACGATCAGTTCGTTTTTGTATGAGGGAGGGGATTCGGGGGGGGTGGGTTGGGGTTTGATGTTCAATCTGACGATTCCATGTGCACGATCTATTAGATTATGTGTGGAGGGGGGATTCGGGGGGTTTCAGATTTGATTTTCAATCTGATGTTTCTGTGTGGACGATCTGTTAGTTTTTGTGTGAGGGAGGGAATTCGGCGGCGGGGGGATTGGGTTTGATGGTCAATACGACGTTTCCGTGTGGACGATCTGTTAGTTTTTGTGTGAGGGAGCTATTGGGGGAGGTTTGGGGTTCGATGTTCAATACGACATTTCCGTGTTGACGATCTGTTAGTTTTTGTGTGAGGGAGTGATTGGGGGGTTTTGGGATTGATTTGATGTTCAATCTCCTGTTTCCGTGTGGACGATTTGTTAGTTTTTGTGTCAGGGAGGGATTTGGGGTTTGATGGTCAATCTGAGTTTCCCTGCGGTTGATCTGCTAGTTTTTGTGTGAGCGAGGGGATTGTGGGGGTTTGGGGTTTGATGTTCAATCTGATGTTTCCCTGTGGATGATCTGTTTGTTTTCGTGTGAGTCAGAGGATTGGGGGGGCGGGGTTAGGGTTTGATGTTCAATCTCACGTTTCCCTGTGGATGATCTGTTAGTTTTTGTGTGAGGGAGGGGATTGTGAGGGTTTGGGGTTTGATGTTCAATCTGACGTTTCTGTGTGAACGATCTCTTAGTTTTTTTGTGAGTGTGGGGATTGGTTGGGGGGGGCGGTTAAGGTTTGATGTTCACTCTGACGTTTCCGTGTGGACGATCTGTTAGTTTTTGTGTGAGAGATGAGATTGTGGGGGGTTTGGGGTTTGATGTTTAATCTGAAGTTTCCATGTAGACAATCAGTCCGTTTTTGTGTGAGGGAGGGGTTTTGTTGTTTGATGTTCAATCTGAAGTTTCCGTTGGACGATTTGTTAGTTTTTGTGTAAGGGAGCGATTGGGGGGGGGTTTGGGATTTGATGTTCAATCTCCCATTTCCGTGTGGACGATTTGTTAGTTTTTGTGTGAGGGAGGGATTTGGGGTTTGATGGTCAATCTGAGTTTCCCTGTGGATGATCTGTTAATTTTTGTGTGAGGGAGGGGATTGGGATTTGATGTTCAATCTGACGTTTCTGTTTGGACGATCTGTTAGTTTTTTTGTGAGTGTGGGGATTGGTGGGGGGTGCGGTTAAGGTTTGATGTTCACTCTGACGTTTCCGTGTGGACGATCTGTTAGTTTTTGTGTGAGAGATGAGATTGTGGGGGGTTTGGGGTTTGATGTTTAATCTGAAGTTTCCATGTAGACAATCAGTCCGTTTTTGTGTGAGGGAGGGGTTTTGTTGTTTGATGTTCAATCTGATGTTTCTGTTTGGACGATCTG
Source organism: Mobula hypostoma (assembly GCF_963921235.1). Taxonomy (NCBI): domain Eukaryota; kingdom Metazoa; phylum Chordata; class Chondrichthyes; order Myliobatiformes; family Myliobatidae; genus Mobula; species Mobula hypostoma. The sequence goes on along the minus strand of NC_086106.1, from coordinate 42,065,596 downwards.
TTAGTTTTTGTGTGAGGGAGGGGATTGGGTGGGGTTTGGGATTTGAGATTTGATGTTCAATCTCACGTTTCCATGTAGACGATCAGTTCGTTTTTGTATGAGGGAGGGGGTTCGGGGGGTGGGGGGTTGGGGTTTGATGTTCAATCTGACGACTCCGTGTGCACGATCTGTTAGTTTATGTGTGAGGGAGGGGATTCGGGGGGTTTCAGATTTGATTTTCAATCTGATGTCTCTGTGTGGACGATCTGTTAGTTTTTGTGTGAGGGAGGGAATTCGGCGGGTTGGGGTTGGGTTTGATGGTCAATATGACGTTTCAGTGTGCACAATCTGTTAGTTTTTGTGTGAGGGAGCGATTGGGGGGGTTTGGGATTTGATGTTCAATCTCCCGTTTCCATGAAGACGATCAGTTCATTTTTGTATGAGGGAGGGGGTTCGGTGGGGGGGTTGAGGTTTGATGTTCAATCTGACGTTTCCGTGTGGACAATCTGTTAGTTTTTGTGTGAGGGAGATATTGGGGGAGGTTTGGGATTTGATGTTCAATCTCCCGTTTCCGTGTGGACGATTCGTTAGTTTTTGTGTGAGGGAGGGATTTGGGGTTTGATGGTCAATCTGAGTTTCCCTGTGGATGATCTGTTAATTTTTCTGTGAGGGAGGGGATTGGGATTTGATGTTCAATCTGACGTTTCTGTTTGGACGATCTGTTAGTTTTTGTGTGAGAGAGGAGATTGGGGGTGCGGTTTGAGGTCTGATGTTTAATCTGAAGTTTCCATGTAGACGATCAGTCCGTTTTTGTGTGAGGGAGGGGTTTTGTTGTTTGATGTTCAATCTGACGTTTCTGTTTGGACGATCTGTTAGTTTTTGTGTCAGGGAGGGGATTGGGTGGGGTTTGGGATTTGAGATTTGATGTTCAATCTCATGTTTCCATGTAGACGATCAGTTCGTTTTTGTATGAGGGAGAGGGTTTGGGGGGGGGGGGGTTGGGGTTTGATGTTCAATCTGACGTTTCTGTTTGGACGATCTGTTAGTTTTTGTGTGAGAGAGGAGATTGGAGGGGGGAGGGTTTGAGGTCTGATGTTTCATCTGAAGTTTCCATGCAGACGATCAGTCCGTTTTTGTGTGAGGGAGGGGTTTTGTTGTTTAATGTTCAATCTGACGTTTCCGTTTGGACGATCTGTTAGTTTTAGTGTGAGGGAGGGGATTGGGTGGGGTTTGGGATTTGAGATTTGAAGTTCAATCTCACGTTTCCATGTAGACGATCAGTTCGTTTTTGTATGAGGGAGGGGATTCCGAAGGGGGGTGGGTTGGGGTTTGATGTTCAATCTGACGATTCCATGTGCACGATCTATTAGATTATGTGTGGAGGGGGGATTCGGGGGGTTTCAGATTTGATTTTCAATCTGATGTTTCTGTGTGGACGATCTGTTAGTTTTTGTGTGAGGGAGGGAATTCGGCGGCGGGGGGATTGGATTTGATGGTCAATACGACGTTTCCGTGTGGACGATCTGTTAGTTTTTGTGTGAGGGAGCTATTGGGGGAGGTTTGGGGTTCGATGTTCAATACGACATTTCCGTGTTGACGATCTGTTAGTTTTTGTGTGAGGGAGTGATTGGGGGGGTTTGGGATTGATTTGATGTTCAATCTCCTGTTTCCGTGTGGACGATTTGTTAGTTTTTGTGTCAGGGAGGGATTTGGGGTTTGATGGTCAATCTGAGTTTCCCTGCGGTTGATCTGCTAGATTTTGTGTGAGGGAGGGGATTGTGGGGGTTTGGGGTCTGATGTTCAATCTGATGTTTCCCTGTGGATGATCTGTTTGTTTTCGTGTGAGTCAGAGGATTGGGGGGGCGGGGTTAGGGTTTGATGTTCAATCTCACGTTTCCCTGTGGATGATCTGTTAGTTTTTGTGTGAGGGAGGGGATTGTGAGGGTTTGGGGTTTGATGTTCAATCTGACGTTTCTGTGTGGACGATCTCTTAGTTTTTTTGTGAGTGTGGGGATTGGTTGGGGGGGGCGGTTAAGGTTTGATGTTCACTCTGACGTTTCCGTGTGGACGATCTGTTAGTTTTTGTGTGAGAGATGAGATTGTGGGGGGTTTGGGGTTTGATGTTTAATCTGAAGTTTCCATGTAGACAATCAGTCCGTTTTTGTGTGAGGGAGGGGTTTTGTTGTTTGATGTTCAATCTGAAGTTTCCGTTGGACGATTTGTTAGTTTTTGTGTAAGGGAGCGATTGGGGGGCGGTTTGGGATTTGATGTTCAATCTCCCATTTCCGTGTGGACGATTTGTTAGTTTTTGTGTGAGGGAGGGATTTGGGGTTTGATGGTCAATCTGAGTTTCCCTGTGGATGATCTGTTAATTTTTGTGTGAGGGAGGGGATTGGGATTTGATGTTCAATCCGACGTTTCTGTTTGGACGATCTGTTAGTTTTTGTGTGAGTCAGAGGATTGGGGGGGGCGGGGTTAGGGTTTGATGTTCAATCTCACGTTTCCCTGTGGATGATCTGTTATTTTTTGTGTGAGGGAGGGGATTGTGAGGGTTTGGGGTTTGATGTTCAATCTGACATTTCTGTGTGGACGATCTCTTAGTTTTTTTGTGAGTGTGGGGATTGGTGGGGGGGTGCGGTTAAGGTTTGATGTTCACTCTGACGTTTCTGTGTGGATGATCTGTTAGTTTTTGTGTGAGAGATGAGATTGTGGGGGGTTTGGGTTTGATGTTTAATCTGAAGTTTCCATGTAGACAATCAGTCCGTTTTTGTGTGAGAGAGGGGTTTTGTTGTTTGATGTTCAATCTGATGTTTCTGTTTGGACGATCTGTTAGTTTTTGTGTGAGGGAGGGGATTGGGTGGGGTTTGGGATTTGAGATTTGATGTTCAATCTCACGTTTCCATGTAGACGATCAGTTCGTTTTTGTATGAGGGAGGGGGTTCGGGGGGTGGGGGGTTGGGGTTTGATGTTCAATCTGACGACTCCGTGTGCACGATCTGTTAGTTTATGTGTGAGGGAGGGGATTAGGGGGGGTTTAAGATTTGATTTTCAATCTGATGTTTCTGTGTGGACGATCTGTTAGTTTTTGTGTGAGGGAGGGAATTCGGCGGGGTGGGGTTGGGTTTGATGGTCAATATGACGTTTCCGTGTGGACAATCTGTTAGTTTTTGTGTGAGGGAGATATTGGGGGAGGTTTGGGATTTGATGTTCAATCTCCCGTTTCCGTGTGGACGATTCGTTAGTTTTTGTGTGAGGGAGGGATTTGGGGTTTGATGGTCAATCTGAGTTTCCCTGTGGATGATCTGTTAATTTTTGTGTGAGGGAGGGGATTGGGATTTGATGTTCAATCTGACGTTTCTGTTTGGACGATCTGTTAGTTTTTGTGTGAGAGAGGAGATTGGGGGTGCGGTTTGAGGTCTGATGTTTAATCTGAAGTTTCCATGTAGACGATCAGTCCGTTTTTGTGTGAGGGAGGGGTTTTGTTGTTTGATGTTCAATCTGACGTTTCTGTTTGGACGATCTGTTAGTTTTTGTGTCAGGGAGGGGATTGGGTGGGGTTTGGGATTTGAGATTTGATGTTCAATCTCATGTTTCCATGTAGACGATCAGTTCGTTTTTGTATGAGGGAGAGGGTTTGGGGGGTGGGGGGTTGGGGTTTGATGTTCAATCTGACGTTTCTGTTTGGACGATCTGTCAGTTTTTGTGTGAGAGAGGAGATTGGAGGGGGGAGGGTTTGAGGTCTGATGTTTCATCTGAAGTTTCCATGCAGACGATCAGTCCGTTTTTGTGTGAGGGAGGGGTTTTGTTGTTTAATGTTCAATCTGACGTTTCCGTTTGGACGATCTGTTAGTTTTAGTGTGAGGGAGGGGATTGGGTGGGGTTTGGGATTTGAGATTTGAAGTTCAATCTCACGTTTCCATGTAGACGATCAGTTCGTTTTTGTATGAGGGAGGGGATTCGGGGGGGGTGGGTTGGGGTTTGATGTTCAATCTGACGATTCCATGTGCACGATCTATTAGATTATGTGTGGAGGGGGGATTCGGGGGGTTTCAGATTTGATTTTCAATCTGATGTTTCTGTGTGGACGATCTGTTAGTTTTTGTGTGAGGGAGGGAATTCGGCGGCGGGGGGATTGGGTTTGATGGTCAATACGACGTTTCCGTGTGGACGATCTGTTAGTTTTTGTGTGAGGGAGCTATTGGGGGAGGTTTGGGGTTCGATGTTCAATACGACATTTCCGTGTTGACGATCTGTTAGTTTTTGTGTGAGGGAGGAGATTGGGTGGTGTTTGGGATTTGAGATTTGATGTTCAATCTCCTGTTTCCGTGTGGACGATTTGTTAGTTTTTGTGTCAGGGAGGGATTTGGGGTTTGATGGTCAATCTGAGTTTCCCTGTGGATGATCTGTTAATTTTTGTGTGAGGGAGGGGATTGGGATTTGATGTTCAATCTGACGTTTCTGTTTGGACGATCTGTTAGTTTTTGTGTGAGAGAGGAGATTGGGGGGCGCGTTTTGAGGTCTGATGTTTAATCTGAAGTTTCCATGTAGATAATCAGTCCGTTTTTGTGTGAGGGAGGGGTTTTGTTGTTTGATGTTCAATCTGACGTTTCTGTTTGGACGATCTGTTAGTTTTTGTGTGAGGGAGGGGATTGTGTGGTGTTTGGGATTTGAGATTTGATGTTCAATCTCACGTTTCCATGTAGACGATCAGTTCGTTTTTGTATGAGGGAGGGGGTTCGGGGGGTGGTGGGGTTGGGGTTTGATGTTCAATCTGACGACTCCGTGTGCACGATCTGTTAGTTTATGTGTGAGGGAGGGGATTCGGGGAGTTTCAGATTTGATTTTCAATCTGATGTCTCTGTGTGGACGATCTGTTAGTTTTTGTGTGAGGGAGGGATTCGGGGGGTGTTTGGGGTTCGATGTTCAATATGATGTTTCCGTGTTGTCGATCTGTTAGTTTTTGTGTGAGGGAGCGATTGGGGGTGTTTGGGATTTGATGTTCAATCTGACGTTTCTGTTTGGACGATCTGTTAGTTTTTGTGTGAGTCAGAGGATTGGGGGGGCGTGGTTAGGGTTTGATGTTCAATCTCACGTTTCCCTGTGGATGATCTGTTATTTTTTGTGTGAGGGAGGGGATTGTGAGGGTTTGGGATTTGATGTTCAATCTGACGTTTCTGTGTGGACGATCTCTTAGTTTTTTTGTGAGTGTGGGGATTGGTGGGGGGTGCGGTTAAGGTTTGATGTTCACTCTGACGTTTCTGTGTGGACGATCTGTTAGTTTTTGTGTGAGAGATGAGATTGTGGGGGGTTTGGGGTTTGATGTTTCATCTGAAGTTTCCATGTAGACAATCAGTCCGTTTTTGTGTGAGGGAGGGGTTTTGTTGTTTGATGTTCAATCTGACGTTTCCGTTGGACGATTTGTTAGTTTTTGTGTGAGGGAGGGATTTGGGGTTTGATTGACAATCTGAGTTTCCCTGTGGATGATCTGTTAGTTTTGTGTGAGGGAGGGGATGGGGGGGGTTTGGGATTTGATGTTCACTCTGACGTTTCCGTGTGGACGATCTGTTAGTTTTTGTGTGAGAGATGAGATTGGGGGGGCGGGGTTTGGGGTTTGATGTTGAATCTGATGTTTCCATGCAGACAATCAATCCGCTTTTGTGTGAGGGAGGGGTTTTGTTGGTTGATGTTCAATCTGACGTTTCCGTGTTGACGATCTATTAGTTTTTGTGTGAGGGAGGGGATTGGGGGGGGTTTGGGATTTGATGTTCAATCTCCCGTTTCCGTGTGGACGATTTGTTAGTTTTTGTGTGAGGGAGGGATTTGGGGTTTGATGGTCAATCTGAGTTTCCCTGTGGACGATTTGTTAGTTTTTGTGTGAGGGAGGGAATTCGGGGGGTTTCAGATTTGATTTTCAATCTGATGTCTCTGTGTGGACGATCAGTTCGTTTTTGTATGAGGGAGGGGGTTCGGGAGGTGGGGGGTTGGGGTTTGATGTTGAATCTGCCGACTCCGTGTGCACGATCTGTTAGTTTATGTGTGAGGGAGGGGATTCGGGGGGTTTCAGATTTGATTTTCAATCTGATGTCTCTGTGTGGACGATCTGTTAGTTTTTGTGTGAGGGAGGGAATTCGGCAGGGAGGGAATTCGGCGGGGTGGGGTTGGGTTTGATGGTCAATATGACATTTCAGTGTGGACAATCTGTTAGTTTTTGTGTGAGGGAGCGATTGGGGGAGTTTGGGATTTGATGTTCAATCTCCTGCTTCCATGTGGACAATTTGTTAGTTTTTGTGTGAGGGAGGGATTTGGGGTTTGATGGTCAATCTGAGTTTCCGTGTGGACGATCTGTTAGTTTTTGTGTGAGGGAGCTATTAGGGGAGGTTTGGGGTTCGATGTTCAATACGACATTTCCGTGTTGACGATCTGTTAGTTTTTGTGTGAGGGAGCGATTGGCGGGGTTTGGGATTTGATGTTCAATCTCCCGTTTCCGTGTGGACGATTTGTTAGTTTTTGTGTGAGGGAGGGATTTGGGGTTTGATGGTCAATCTGACTTTCCCTGTGGATGATCTGCTAGTTTTTGTGTGAGGGAGGGGATTGTGGGGGTTTGGGGTTTGATGTTCAATCTGATGTTTCCCTGTGGATGATCTGTTAGTTTTTGTGAGAGTCAGAGGATTGGGGGGGGGCGGGGTTAGGGTTTGATGTTCAATCTGACGTTTCTGTGTGGACGATCTCTTAGTTTTTTTGTGAGTGTGGGGATTGGTGGGGCGGGGGCGGTTAAGGTTTGATGTTCACTCTGACGTTTCCGTGTGGACGATCTGTTAGTTTTTGTGTGAGAGATGAGATTGTGGGGGGTTTGGGGTTTGATGTTTCATCTGAAGTTTCCATGTAGACAATCAGTCCGTTTTTGTGTGAGGGAGGGGTTTTGTTGTTTGATGTTCAATCTGACGTTTCCGTTGGACGATTTGTTAGTTTTTGTGTGAGGGAGGGATTTGGGGTTTGATTGACAATCTGAGTTTCCCTGTGGATGATCTGTTAGTTTTGTGTGAGGGAGGGGATGGGGGGGTTTGGGATTTGATGTTCACTCTGACGTTTCCGTGTGGACGATCTGTTAGTTTTTGTGTGAGAGATGAGATTGGGGGGGCGGGGTTTGGGGTTTGATGTTGAATCTGATGTTTCCATGCAGACAATCAATCCGCTTTTGTGTGAGGGAGGGGTTTTGTTGTTTGATGTTCAATCTGACGTTTCCGTGTTGACGATCTGTTAGTTTTTGTGTGAGGGAGGGGATTGGGGGGGGTTTGGGATTTGATGTTCAATCTCCCGTTTCCGTGTGGACGATTTGTTAGTTGTGTGAGGGAGGGATTTGGGGTTTGATGGTCAATCTGAGTTTCCCTGTGGACGATTTGTTAGTTTTTGTGTGAGGGAGGGGATTGGCGTTTGAATCAATCCACTTTTGTGTGAGGGAGGGGTTTTGTTGTTTGATGTTCAATCTGACGTTTCCGTGTTGACAATGTTAGTTTTTGTGTAAGGGAGCGATTGGGATTTGATGTTGAATCTCCGTTTCCATGTGGACGATTTGTTAGTTTTTTTCAGATTTGATTTTCAATCGATTTGTTAGTTTTTGTTGAGGGAGGGATTGGGGGGTTAGATGTCTCTGTGTGGACGATCAGTTCGTTTTTGTATGAGGGAGGGGGTTCGGGAGGTGGGGGGTTGGGGTTTGATGTTGAATCTGCCGACTCCGTGTGCACGATCTGTTAGTTTATGTGTGAGGGAGGGGATTCGGGGGGTTTCAGATTTGATTTTCAATCTGATGTCTCTGTGTGGACGATCTGTTAGTTTTTGTGTGAGGGAGGGAATTCGGCAGGGAGGGAATTCGGCGGGGTGGGGTTGGGTTTGATGGTCAATATGACATTTCAGTGTGGACAATTTGTTAGTTTTTGTGTGAGGGAGCGATTGGGGGAGTTTGGGATTTGATGTTCAATCTCCTGCTTCCATGTGGACAATTTGTTAGTTTTTGTGTGAGGGAGGGATTTGGGGTTTGATGGTCAATCTGAGTTTCCGTGTGGACGATCTGTTAGTTTTTGTGTGAGGGAGCTATTAGGGGAGGTTTGGGGTTCGATGTTCAATACGACATTTCCGTGTTGACGATCTGTTAGTTTTTGTGTGAGGGAGCGATTGGCGGGGTTTGGGATTTGATGTTCAATCTCCCGTTTCCGTGTGGACGATTTGTTAGTTTTTGTGTGAGGGAGGGATTTGGGGTTTGATGGTCAATCTGACTTTCCCTGTGGATGATCTGCTAGTTTTTGTGTGAGGGAGGGGATTGTGGGGGTTTGGGGTTTGATGTTCAATCTGATGTTTCCCTGTGGATGATCTGTTAGTTTTTGTGAGAGTCAGAGGATTGGGGGGGGCGGGGTTAGGGTTTGATGTTCAATCTGACGTTTCTGTGTGGACGATCTCTTAGTTTTTTTGTGAGTGTGGGGATTGGTGGGGCGGGGGCGGTTAAGGTTTGATGTTCACTCTGACGTTTCCGTGTGGACGATCTGTTAGTTTTTGTGTGAGAGATGAGATTGTGGGGGGTTTGGGGTTTGATGTTTAATCTGAAGTTTCCATGTAGACAATCAGTCCGTTTTTGTGTGAGGGAGGGGTTTTTTTGTTTGATGTTCAATCTGACGTTTTCGTTGGACGATTTGTTAGTTTTTGTGTGAGGGAGGGATTTGGGGTTTGATTGATAATCTGAGTTTCCCTGTGGATGATCTGTTAGTTTTGTGTGAGGGAGGGGATGGGGGGGGTTGGGATTTGATGTTCACTCTGACGTTTCCGTGTGGACGATCTGTTAGTTTTTGTGTGAGAGATGAGATTGGGGGCGGGGGGTGGGTTTGGTGTTTGATGTTTAATCTGATGTTTCCATGCAGATAATCAATCCACTTTTGTGTGAGGGAGGGGTTTTGTTGTTTGATGTTCAATCTGACGTTTCCGTGTTGACAATGTTAGTTTTTGTGTAAGGGAGCGATTGGGGGGGGTTTGGGATTTGATGTTGAATCTCCTGTTTCCATGTGGACGATTTGTTAGTTTTTGTGTGAGGGAGCGATTGGGGGAGTTTGGGATTTGATGTTCAATCTCCTGTTTCCATGTGGACGATTTGTTAGTTTTTGTTTGAGGGAGGGGATTCGGGGGGTTTCAGATTTGATTTTCAATCTGATGTCTCTGTGTGGACGATCTGTTCGTTTTTGTATGAGGGAGGGGGTTCGGGAGGTGGGGAGTTGGGGTTTGATGTTGAATCTGCCGACTCCGTGTGCACGATCTGTTAGTTTATGTGTGAGGGAGGGGATTCGGGGGGTTTCAGATTTGATTTTCAATCTGATGTCTCTGTGTGGACGATCTGTTAGTTTTTGTGTGAGGGAGGGAATTCGGCAGGGAGGGAATTCGGCGGGGTGGGGTTGGGTTTGATGGTCAATATGACATTTCAGTGTGGACAATTTGTTAGTTTTTGTGTGAGGGAGCGATTGGGGGAGTTTGGGATTTGATGTTCAATCTCCTGCTTCCATGTGGACAATTTGTTAGTTTTTGTGTGAGGGAGGGATTTGGGGTTTGATGGTCAATCTGAGTTTCCGTGTGGACGATCTGTTAGTTTTTGTGTGAGGGAGCTATTAGGGGAGGTTTGGGGTTCGATGTTCAATATGATGTTTCCGTGTTGACGATCTGTTAGTTTTTGTGTGAGGGAGCGATTGGGGGTGTTTGGGATTTGATGTTCAATCTCCTGTTTCCATGTGGACAATTTGTTAGTTTTTGTGTGAGGGAGGGATTTGGGGTTTGATGGTCAATCTGAGTTTCCCTGTGGATGATCTGTTAGTTTTTGTGTGATGGAGGGGATTGTGGGGGTTTGGGGTTTGATGTTCAATCTGATGTTTCCCTGTGGATGATCTGTTAGTTTTTGTGAGAGTCAGAGGATTGGGGGGGGCGGGGTTAGGGTTTGATGTTCAATCTGACGTTTCTGTGTGGACGATCTCTTAGTTTTTTTGTGAGTGTGGGGATTGGTGGGGGGTGCGGTTAAGGTTTGATGTTCACTCTGACGTTTCCGTGTGGACGATCTGTTAGTTTTTGTGTGAGAGATGAGATTGTGGGGGGTTTGGGGTTTGATGTTTAATCTGAAGTTTCCATGTAGACAATCAGTCCGTTTTTGTGTGAGGGAGGGGTTTTGTTGTTTGATGTTCAATCTGACGTTTTCGTTGGACGATTTGTTAGTTTTTGTGTGAGGGAGGGATTTGGGGTTTGATTGATAATCTGAGTTTCCCTGTGGATGATCTGTTAGTTTTGTGTGAGGGAGGGGATGGGGGGGGTTGGGATTTGATGTTCACTCTGACGTTTCCGTGTGGACGATCTGTTAGTTTTTGTGTGAGAGATGAGATTGGGGGCGGGGGGTGGGTTTGGGGTTTGATGTTTAATCTGATGTTTCCATGCAGACAATCAATCCGTTTTTGTGTGAGGGAGGGGTTTTGTTGTTTGATGTTCAATCTGACGTTTCCGTGTTGACAATGTTAGTTTTTGTGTAAGGGAGCGATTGGGATTTGATGTTGAATCTCCTGTTTCCATGTGGACGATTTGTTAGTTTTTGTGTGAGGGAGCGATTGGGGGAGTTTGGGATTTGATGTTCAATCTCCTGTTTCCATGTGGACGATTTGTTAGTTTTTGTTTGAGGGAGGGGATTCGGGGGGTTTCAGATTTGATTTTCAATCTGATGTCTCTGTGTGGACGATCTGTTAGTTTTTGTGTGAGGGAGGGAATTCGGCGGGTTGGGGTTGGGTTTGATGGTCAACGTGACGTTTCAGTGTGGACAATCTGTTAGTTTTTGTGTGAGGGAGCGATTGCGGGGGTTTGGGATTTGATGTTCAATCTCCCGTTTCCGTGTAGACGATCTGTTAGTTTTTGTGTGAGGGAGGGATTCGGGGGGTGTTTGGGGTTCGATGTTCAATATGATGTTTCCGTGTTGACGATCTGTTATTTTTTGTGTGAGGGAGTGATTGGGGGAGTTTGGGATTTGATGTTCAATCTCCTGTTTCCATGTGGACAATTTGTTAGTTTTTGTGTGAGGGAGGGATTTGGGGTTTGATGGTCAATCTGAGTTTCCCTGTGGATGATCTGTTAATTTTTGTGTGAGGGAGGGGATTGGGATTTGATGTTCAATCTGACGTTTCTGTTTGGACGACCTGTTAGTTTTTGTGTGAGAGAGGAGATTGGGGGGGCGGTTTGAGGTCTGATGTTTAATCTGAAGTTTCCATGCAGACGATCAATCCGTTTTTGTGTGAGGGAGGGATTTTGTTGTTTGATGTTCAATCTGAAGTTTCCCTGTGGATGATCTGTTAGTTTTTGTGTGAGGGAGGGGATTGGGGTGGGTTGGGATTTTATGTTCAATCTGACGTTTCTGTGCGGACAGTTCTATCTCCTGTGATCAGAATTCCTATCTCCTTTACCACAGCATTGGAGAGGGATAGTAACAGACAAGTTAGGAAAACGTTTAATTGGAGTAAGGGGGAATATGAGGCTATCAGGCAGGAAATTGGAAGCAGAAATTGGGAACAGAGGTTCTCAGGGAAATGTACGGTGAAGTGTGGCAAATGTTGAGGGGATATTTGCGTGGAGTTCTGCTTAGAGACGTTCCAATGAGACAGGGAAAGGACGGTCGGTAACAGGAACCGTGGCGTAGAAAGGCTGTTGTAAATCTAGTCAAGAAGAAAAGCTTACGAAAGGTTTAAGAAACTATTTAGTGATGGAGATCTGGAAGATTATAAAGCCAGCAGGAAGGAGTTTGAGAATGAAATTAGGAGAGCCGGAAGGGGCCATGAGAACTTCGGAGCACCCCGAGGTGTCATGGCGCCTTGCCTTTGGCGGCGTTACCGTGGCCCCCGTTTGAGGTTGCGAGGAGAGCGAGTCCCACCTGACGCGGAATTATTGGGACCCCTTTCGGTTCCTGAGCCAGGAGCTCGGCCTGTGGCGGAGTCTAACTGACCGGCCAACCATGCCTGGTGTCGGTGACTGGCCTCGGCCCCATTCGGACCAAAATCGCAGCCGAATCTGTTGCCTCGGGTCTGACAGGGAGATTTCTCTCTCTCGCTCTGATCTTCCGGCAGAATGAAACGCTCCCTGAACGAGCTGTCCCGAGGCTCCTCAAAGGAGGCTCTTCCAGAAGGGAGCTCGGGGGCTGCGACTGCCAGCCACGGGGAAGATGGCTGCGAGACCCTGCAAGACGCTTCCAAAACCGACACCGGAATTCTCTGCCGAGCCCGTGAAACCCGGGCCGAGATGCTGAGGCGGAGGAGGTAACGACCAAATAAATGGCAGGCAATCCGGTATTGGGTGGGTGGGGTGTGTCCGTCCGTCGCCGGTAGTGTTGTGGGCGGGTGGGAGGGTGTTTGTGGGTCGGTCCGCTCATCATCCAAGTCGAGTTCTTACATTTAGCCTCAGAATAGACGGTCGACCCTTGGGAGTAGAGATGAAGGAAAACATTTCCACCATGGACTAGATGGGCCGAAGGGCTCGCTTATGTACTGCAGTGCTGTCTGCGGAGGGCCCTCCTCGGCCAGAGGGCGCCGAGTCTGGGGAATGCGTTGTCACAAGATGGCGGACGAGGCCAAGACATTGGGTGTGGCCAAAGCGGGGTTGGTGCCGCCTTGTCGAGTCAGAGCTTCAGAGGTTATGGGGAGAAAGCTGGAGACTGGGGTTGAGAGGGAAAATAAAGGATCAGGGATTAAATATTACGTTTTCCTGTACTAGGAACTTGCTGTGGTGTGTTTGTCAGGACTCAACATATGAAAAACATTCAAAAATTATAAAGAATTGACTTTATTTCTTACATCCTTCACATACATGAGGAGAAAAAAATCCTTTACGTCATGTCTCCATCTAAATGTGCCATGTGCAAATTATACTAACTTCCTGTGCTCCTTTCTAATGGTTGAGGGGTAATAAATGTTGCTGCACCTTGTGGTGTGGGACCTGAGGCTCCGGTGCCTTCTTCCTGATGGTTGAGGGGTAATAACTGTTCCTGAACCTAGTGGTGTGGGTTCTAACGTTCCTGTCATTCCTTCCTTATGTTTGAGGGGGTAATAAGTATTCCTGAACATTGTGGTGTGGGACCTGAGGCTCCAGTGCCGCCTTCCTGATGGTTGAGGGTAATAACTGTTTATGAACCTGGTGTTGTGGGACCTGAAGGTACTGTAACCTCCTTCCTGATGGGTGAGGTGTAATAGCTGCTCCTGAACCTGGTGGAGTGGGTCCTGAGACTCCTGTACCTCCTTCCTGATGGTTGAGGGGCAATGATTATTCCTGAAACCTGGTGGTCTGGGTTATGAAGCTCCTGTACCTTTTTCGTGATGGTTGAGGGGTAATAACTGTTTCTGAACATGGTGGCGTGGGTCCTGAGTCTCATGTGCCTCCTTCCTGATGGTTGAGGGTGTAACAACTGCTCCTGAACCTGGTGATGTCGGTTCTGAAGCTCCCGTACCTCCTTCCTGATGGTTGAGTGGTAAGAACTGTTTCTGAACCTTGTGGTGTGGGACCTGAAGCTTCTGTACCTCCTTCCTGATGGTTGAGGGGGTAATAACTGTTCCTGAACATGGTGGTGTGAGTCATTAGGCTCCTCTACCTCCTACCTCATGGTTGTGTGAGTAATAATTGTTCATGAAACTGATGGTATGGGTCCTTAGGCTCCTGTGTCTTCTCCTTGATGGTTGAGGGGTAATAACTGCTCCTGAACCTCATGGGGTGGGCACTGAGGCTCCTATACCCCCTGCTTGATGATTGAGGGGTAATGACTGTTCCTGAACCTGGTGGGGTGGGCACTGAGGCTCCTGTGCTTCCTTCCTGATCGTTGAGGGGTAATGACTGTTCCTGAACCTGGTGGTCTGGGACCTGAGGCTCCTGTGCTTCCTTCCTGATCGTTGAGGGGTAATAACTGTTTCTGAACCTGGTGGTATGGGTTCTAACATTCCTGTAAATCCTTCCTTCTGTTTGAGAGGGTAATAAGTATTCCTGAACCTTGTGGTGTGGGACCTGAGGCTCCAGTGCCTTTTTCCTGATGGTTGAATGGTAATAACTGTTCCTGAACCTGGTGCTATGGGTCCTGAGGCTCCTGTACCCTCTTCCTGATGGTTGGGGGGTAATAACTGTTCCTGAACCTGGTGGTGTGGGTCCTGCCATTCCTGTACCTCCTTCCTGATGGTTGAGGGGTAATGACTGTTCCTGAACCTGGTGGGGTGGGCACTGAGGCTCCTGTACCCCCTCCTTGATGGTTGAGGGGTAATGACTGTTCCTGAACCTGGTGGGGTGGGCATTGAGTCTCCTGAACCCCCTCTTTGATGGTTGAGGGGTAATGACTGTTCCTGAACCTGGTGGGGTGGGACCTGAGGCTCCTGTGCTTCCTTCCTGATTGTTGAGGGGTAATAACTGTTTCTGAACCTGGTGGTATGGGTTCTAACGTTCCTGTAAATCCTTCCTTCTGTTTAAGAGGGTAATAAGTATTTCTGAACCTTGTGGTGTGGGACCTGAGGCTCCAGTGCCTTTTTCCTGATGGTTGAGGGGTAATAACTGTTACTGAATCTGGTGGTGTGGGTTCTAACGTTCCTGTAAATCCTTCCTTCTGTTTGAGGGGTAATAACTATTCCTGTACCAGGTAGTCTGGGACCTCAGGCTACAGTGCCTTCTTCCTGATGGTTGGGGGGTAATAACTGTTCCTGAACCTGGTGGTGCGGGTCCTGAGGCTCCTCTACCTCCTTCCTCATCGTTGAAAGGTAATAACTGTTCCTGAACCTGGTGATGTAGGTCCTGTACCTCCTTCCTGATGGTTCAGGGGTAATAAATATCCCTCCCTCACTCTCCCCTCTCCCTCCTTCAGTCTCTCTCTCTCACACTCTCCCCCTCCCTCCATCACTCTCCCCTCTCCCTCCCTCCCTCACTCTCCCCTCCCTCCCTCACTGTCCCCTTCCCTCCCTCAGTCTCCCCTCTCCCTCCCTCACTCTCCCTCCCTCCCTCACTCTCCCCCTCACCCTCCTCCTCCCCCTCTCCCTCACTCTCCCCTATTCCTTCCTTCACTCTCCCCCTCCCTCCCTCACTCTCCCCTCTCCCTCCCTCACTCTCCCCTCTCTTTCCCTCACTCTCCCGTCACCTTCTCTTCCTCACTCTCCTGTCATCCTCTCTTGCTCACTCTCCTCCTCTCACTCTCCCTCACTCTCTCGCTCTCCCTCCCTCACTCACTCTCCCCTCTCCTTTCCTCACTCTCCCACCTTCTCACCCTCACTCTCCCCTCTCCCTCTCCCCCTCCCCCTCCCCTCCCCCCTCCCTCACTCTCCCCATTCCTTTACTCTCCCTCTCCCTCCCTTCTTGTCTCTCCCTCTCTCTCTGACTCTCCTTCTCCCTCCCTCACTCTCCCCTCTCCCTCCCTCACTCTCCCCTCTCCCTCCCTCACTCTCCTCCTCTCCCTCCCTCACTCTCCCGTCACCCTCCCTTCCTCACTCTCCCTCACTCTCTTGCTCTCCCTCCCTCACTCACTCTCCCCCTCTCCCTCCCCCACTCTCCCCCTCCTTTTCTCACTCTCCCCTCTCCCTCTCACCCTCTCCCCATCACTCTCTCCCTCCCTCACTCTCCCCCTCCCTGACTCTCCTCCTCTGCCTCCCTCACTCTCTCCCTCCCTCACTCTCCCCTCAACCTCCTTCCCTCACTCTCCCCCTCTCCCTCGCTCCCTCACTCTCCCCTCTCCCTCCTTCACTATCCCCATCTAACTCCCTCACTCTCACTCTCCACCTCTCCCTCACTCCATCACTCTCCCTCTCCCTCCCTCACTCTCCCCCCCTGCCTCCCTCCCTCACTCTCCCTCATCCTCCCTCGCTAAATCTCCCTCTTCCTCCCTCCCTCCCTCCTCCCTCCCTTGCTCTCCCTCCCTCATTCACTCTCTCCCTCTACCTCCCTCACTCTCCTCCTCTCCCTCTCTCTCCGCCACTCCCTCTCACTCTCTTCCTCTCCCTCTCTCACTCTCCCCCTCCCTCCCTCACTCTCCCCCTCACTCACTGTCCCTCACTCTCCCCCCCCTCACTCTCCCCCTCTCCTTCACTCTCCCCTGCCTCCCTCACCCTAACCGTCCCTTCCTCACTCTCCCTCTCCCTCCCTCACTCTCCCCCCTGCCTCACTCCATCACTCTCCCTCTTCCTCCCTCCCTCCCTTGCTCTCCCTCCCTCATTCAGTCTCTCCCACTCCCTCTCACTCTCTTCCTCTCTCTCTCTCACTCTCCCCCTCCCTCCCTCATTCTTGCCCTCTCTCCCCTCACTCTCCACCACTCCTTCCCTCCCTCACTCTCCCCCTCTCCCTCCCTCACTCTCCCCTCTGCCTCCCACACTCTCCTCTCTCCATTCCTCACTCTCCCCCTCTCCCTCCCACACTGTACCCCTGCACCCGTCACTCTCCCCTCTCTCTCCCTCACTCTCCCCTTCTCCCTCCCTCACTCTCTCCCTCTCCCTCCCTCACTCTCCCCTTCTCCGTCCCTCACTCTCTCCCTCTCCCTCCCTCACTCTCCCCTCTCCCTCCCTCACTCTCCCCTCTCCCTCCCTCACTCTACACCCCTCCCTCAATCTCACCCACTTTCCGTCAATCTCCCACTCCCTCCCTCAATCTCCCTCTCCATCCCTCACTCTTCCTCCCTCACACTTTCCCCTCTCCTTCCCTCATGCTCCCCTCTCCCTCCCCCCCACTCTCCCCTCTCCTTCTCTCAATCTCACCCTCCCTCACTCACTCTCCCCTCAACCTCCTTCCCTCACTCTCCCTCGCTCCCTCACTCTCCCCTCTCCCTCCTTCACTATCCCCATCTAACTCCCTCACTCTCACTCTCCACCTCTCCCTCACTCCATCATTCTCCCTCTCCCTCCCTCACTCTCCCCCCCTGCCTCCCTCCCTCACTCTCCCTCATCCTCCCTCACTAAATCTCCCTCTTCCTCCCTCCCTCCTTCCTCCCTCCCTTGCTCTCCCTCCCTCATTCACTCTCTCCCTCTACCTCCCTCTCTCTCCGCCACTCCCTCTCACTCTCTTCCTCTCCCTCTCTCACTCTCCCCCTCCCTCCCTCACTCTCCCCCTCACTCACTGTCCCTCACTCTCCCCCTCCCTGACTCTCCTCTTCTGCCTCCCTCACTCTCCCCCTCTCCTTCACTCTCCCCTGCCTCCCTCACCCTAACCGTCCCTTCCTCACTCTCCCTCTCCCTCCCTCACTCTCCCCCCTGCCTCACTCCATCACTCTCCCTCATCCTCCCTCGCTAAATCTCCCTCTTCCTCCCTCCCTCCCTTGCTCTCCCTCCCTCATTCAGTCTCCCCCACTCCCTCTCACTCTCTTCCTCTCCCTCTCTCACTCTCCCCCTCCCTCCCTCATTCTTGCCCTCTCTCCCCTCACTCTCCACCACTCCTTCCCTCCCTCACTCTCCCCCTCTCCCTCCCTCACTCTCCCCTCTGCCTCCCACACTCTCCTCTCTCCATTCCTCACTCTCCCCCTCTCCCTCCCACACTATACCCCTGCACCCGTCACTCTCCCCTCTCTCTCCCTCACTCTCCCCTTCTCCCATCCCTCACTCTCTCCCTCTCCCTCCCTCACTCTCCCCTCTCCCTCCCTCACTCTCCCCTCTCCATCCCTCACTCTACACCCCTCCCTCAATCTCACCCACTTTCCGTCAATCTCCCACTCCCTCCCTCAATCTCCCTCTCCATCCCTCACTCTTCCTCCCTCACACTTTCCCCTCTCCTTCCCTCATGCTCCCCTCTCCCTCCCCCTCACTCTCCCCTCTCCTTCTCTCAATCTCACCCTCCCTCACTCACTCTCCTCCATTCCCTCCCCACTCTCCTCCTCTCCCTCCCTCACTGCCTCAATCTCCCCTCTCCCTCCCTCACTCTCCCCCTCCATCCCACACTCTCCCCTCTCCCTCCCTCACTCTCCATCCCTCTCACACACTCTCTCCCTCCCTCCATCACTCTCCCCTCTCCCTCCCTCCATCACTCTCTCCCCTCCCTCCCTCATTCTTGCCCTCTCCCCCTCACTCTCCACCACTCCTTCCCTCCCTCACTCTCCCCCTCTCCCTCCCACACTCTCCTCTCTCCATCCCTCACTCTCCCCTCTCCCTCCCACACTATACCCCTGCACCCGTCACTCTCCCCTCTCTCTCCCTCACTCTCCCTTCTCCCTCCCTCACTCTCCCTTCTCCCTCCCTCCCTCCCTCTCTCCCTCTCTCACTCTCTCCCTCACTCTCTCCCTCCCACCCTCACTCTCTCCCTCCCACCCTCACTCTTCCCCTCCCACCCTCACTCTCATCCTCTCCTGCACCCTCCTCCTCTCCCTCCCTCACTTTGCACCTGCCTCCCTCTCTCCCCCTCTCCCTCCCTCACTCTACACCCCTCCCTCAATCTCACCCTCCTTCTCTCAATCTCCCACTCCCTCCCTCACACTACCCCATCTCCTTCCCTCACTCTTCCCCTCCTCCTCCCTCACACTCCTTCTCACTCCCTCACTCTCTCTCCCTCCCTCACTCACCCCCTCCCTCCCCCTCACTCTCCCCTCTCCTTCTCTCAATCTAACCCTCTCCTTCTCTCAATCTCACCCTCCCTCACTCACTCTCCTCCATTCCCTCAATCTCCCCCTCTCCCTCCCTCACTCATTTTCCCCCTCTCCCTCACCCTCCTCCTCTCCCTCCCTCCCTCTCCCCCCTCCCTCACCCTCCTCCTCTCCCTCCCTCATACTCCCTGTCTCACTCACTCACCCTTCCTCCCTCACTGTACCCCTCTGCCTCTCCCTCACTCTCCCTCTCCCTCACTCCCTCCCTCTGTCCCTGACGCTCCTCCTCTCCCTCCCTCACTTTCCCTCTCCCCCTCACAGTCTTCCCTCACCCTCCTGCATTCCCTCTCTCACTCTCCCTCTCCCTCCCTCATTTTCTCTGCCTCCCTCACTCTCCCTCTCCCTCCCTCACTCTCCCCCTCCCTCCCCCACTCTCCCCTCCTTCTCTCACTCTCGCCCTCTCCCTCCCTCACTCTCCCTCCCTCCCTCACTCTCCCTCCCTCCCTCGCTCTCCCTCCCTCCCTCGCTCTCTCCCTCTCCCTCCCTCCCTCTCTCTCTCCCTCTCCCTCCCGCCCTCTCTCTCTCCCTCACTCTCCCCCTCTGTCACACTCCCTCCCTCTCCTCCTCTCCCTCCCTCACTCTCCCCTAACCCTCCCCTCCCCCTCTGCCACACTCACTCACTCCACAACTCCCTCCCTCCCTCGCTCTCTCCCTCTCCCTCCCTCCCTCTCCCGCTCCCTCACTCTCCCCTCTCCCTCCCTCACTCTCCCCCTGTCCCTTCCACACTCTCTCCTCTCCATCCCTCACTCTCCCCTCTCCCTCACTCTCCCCCTCTCCCTCCCACACTCTACCCCTGCCCCCCTCACTCTCCCCTCTCTCTCTCTCACTCTCCCTTCTCCCTCCCTCACTCACCCTCTCCCTCTCTCCCTCACTCTCCCCCTCCCACCCTCACTCTCCCCCTCTCCTGCACCCTCCTTCTCTCCCTCCTTCACTTTGCACCTGCCTCCCTCACTCTCCCCCTCTCCCTCCCTCACTCTACACCCCTCCCTCAATCTCACCCACTTTCCATCAATCTCCCACTCCCTCCCTCAATCCCCCTCTCCTTCCCTCACTCTCCCCCTCCTCCTCCCTCACACTCCCTCACTCTCCCTCCCCCCTCACCCTCCCCTCTCCTTCTCTCAATCTCACCCTCCCTCACTCACTCTCCTCCATTCGCACCCTCACTCTCCTCCTCTCCCTCCCTCACTCTCCCCTTCTCCCTCCCTCACTCTCCCCTCTCCCTCACTCTCCCCTTCTCCCTCCCTCACTCTCCCCTCTCCCTCCCTCCCTCCCTCACTCTCTCCCTCCCTCCCTCCCTCCCTTACTCTCTCCCTCTCTCTCTCTCCCTCACTCTCTCCTTCCCACCCTCACTCTCCCCCTCTCCTGGACCCTCCTCCTCTCCCTCCCTCACTTTGCACCTGCCTGCCTCACTCTCCCCCCCTCTCTCACTCTACACCCCTCCCTCAATCTCACCCTCCTTCCCTCAATCTCCCACTCCCTCCCTCACCCTCCCTCCCTCACACTACCCCCTCTCCTTACCTCACTCTACCCTTCCTCCTCCCTCACCGTCTCACTCCCTCACTCTTCCCTCTCCCTCTCCCTCACTCTCCCCTCTCCTTCTCTCAATCTCACCCTCCCTCACTCACTCTCCTCCATTCCCTCCCTCACTCTCCTCCTCTCCCTCCTTCAGTCCCTCAATCTCCCCCTCTCCCTCCCTCCCTCACTCTCCCCCTCTCTCTCACCCTCCTCCTCTCCCTCCCTCACTCTCCCCCTCTCCCTCACCCTCCTCCTCTCCCTCCCTCATACTCCCCGTCTCACTCACTCTCCCTCCCTCCCTTACTGTACCCCTCTGCCTCACTCCCTCACTCTCCCTCTCCCTCCCTCCCTCCGTCCCTGACGCTCCTCCTCTACCTCCCTCACTTTCCCTCTCCCCCTCACTCCCTCCCTCACAGTCTTCCCTCACCCTCGTGCACTCCCCCTCTCACTCTCCCTCTCCCTCCCTCATTTTCTCTGCCTCCCTCTCTCTCCCTCTCCCTCCCTCACTCTCCCCCCTCCCTCCCCCACTCTCCCCTCCCTCTCACTCTCGCCCTCCCTCCCTCACTCTCCCTCCCTCCCTCACTCTCCCCTCTTCCTCCCTCCCTCACTCCCCCACTCCCTCCCTTCCTCGCTCTCTCCCTCTCCCTCCCTCCCTCTCCCTCTCCCTCACTCTCCCACTCTGCCACACTCTCTCACTCTTCTCTTCTCCCTCCCTCCCTCACTCTCCCCTAAACCTCCCCTCCCCCTCTGCCACACTCCCTCACTCTCCCCCTCTCCCTCCCTCACTCTCCCTCTAACCCTCCCTCACTCTCCTTCTCCCTCCCTCACTCTCCCCTCTGCCTCCTTCACTCTAATCCTCTCCCTCCCCCACTATCTCCATCCTTTTCTCACTCCTCCTCTCCCTGCCTCACAGTCCCTCTCCATCCATCACTCTCCCCTCTGCCTTCCTCCCTCACTCTCCCCCACCCTCACTCTCCCCCACCCTCACTCTCCCCTCTCCCTCACTCTCCCCCTCTCCCTCCCACACTCTCCCCTCTCCCTCCCTCACTCTCCCCGTCACCCTCTTCCTCTCCCTCCGTCACACTCCCCGTCTCACTCACTCACCCTCCCTCCATCACTCTCCCCTCTGCCACACTCCCTCACTCCCTCCCTCACTCTCCTCCTCCATCCCACACTCTCCCCTCTCCCTCCATCTCTCACACTCTCCCCCTCCCTCCCTCACTCTCCCCTCTCCCTCCCTCACTCTCCCTCTCCCTCACTCTCCACTCTCCCTCCCTCACTCCCCCTCTCCCTCCCTCACTCTCCCTCTCCCTCCCTCACTCTCCCTCTCCCTCCTTCACTCTCCCCCTTTCCATCCCTCCCTCAATCTGCCTCCCTCTTCTCTCCCCCTCCCTCACTCACTACCCCTCTCCCCTGACTCTACCCCTCTCCCCTCACTCTCCCCTCTCTCCCTCTCTCCCCCTCCCCCCCTCACTCTCCCTTCTCCCACCCTCACTCTCCCCTCTCCTTCCCTCCCTCACTCTCTCCCTCCCACCGTCACTCTCCCCCTCTCCTGCACCCTCCTCCTCTCCCTCCCTCTCCTGCACCCTCCTCCTCTCCCTCCCTCACTTGACACCTGCCTCCCTCACTCTACCCCCTCCCTCAATCTCACCCTCCTTCCTTCAATCTCCCACTCTCTCCCTCAATCTCCCACTCCCTCCCTTAATCTCCCACTCTATCCCTCACTCTCCCTCCCTCCCTTACACTTCCCCCTCTCCTTCCCTCCCTCACTCTCCCCTGCTCGTCCCTCACACACCGTCTCACTCCCTCACTCTCCCCTCTCCCTCCCTCCTCTCACTCTCCCCTCTCCTTCTCTCAATCTCACACTCCCTCACTTACTCTCCTCCATTCCCTCCCTCACTCTCCTCTCTCTCCCTCCCTCCCTCACTCCCTCAATTTCCCCCTCTCCCTCCCTCCCTCACCCTCCTCCTCTCCCTCTCTCACTCTCCCCTCTCCTCCTCTCCCTCCCTCACACTCTCCGTCTCACTCACTCTCCCTCCCTCCCTCACTATTGCCCCTCTGCCTCACTCCCTCACTCCCTCCCCCTCCCTCCCTCACATTCCCCCTCCCACCATCCCTCACACTCCCTCACTCTGCCCCTCTGCCTCACTCCCTCACTCTCCCTTCCTCCTTCACACTCCCCGTCCCACCCTCCCTCTCCCCTCTCCCTCCCATCCTCCCTCTCCCTCCCATCCTCCCTCTCCCCTCTCCCTCCCATCCTCCCTCTCCCCTCTCCCTCCCATCCTCCCTCTCCCCTCTCCCTCCCATCCTCCCTCTCCCCTCTCCCTCCCATCCTCCCTCTCCCCTCTCCCTCCCATCCTCCCTCTCCCCTCTCCCTCCCATCCTCCCTCTCCCCTCTCCCTCCCATCCTCCCTCTCCCCTCTCCCTCCCATCCTCCCTCTCCCCTCTCCCTCCCATCCTCCCTCTCCCCTCTCCCTCCCTTCCTCCCTCTCCCCCTCCCTCCCATCCTCCCTCTCCCCCCTCCCTCCCATCCTCCCTCTCCCCTCTCCCTCCCATCCTCCCTCTCCCCTCTCCCTCCCATCCTCCCCCTCTCCCTCCCTCCCTCTACCCTCCCACCCTCAGTCTCTCCCTCCTTCCCTCCCTCACTCGCCCCTGTCTCCCTCACTCTCCCCTCATCCTCCCTCCCTCACTCTCCCCTCTCCTTCTCTCAATCTCACCCTCCCTCACTCACTCTCCTCCTCTCCCTCACTCTCTGAATCTCCCCCTCTCCCTCCCTCCCTCAATCTCCCCCTTTCCCTCACTCTCCCCTCTCCCTCACCCTCACCCTCCTCCTCTCCCTCCCTCACACTCCCCGTCTCACTCACTCTCCCTCCCTCCCTCACTATACCCCTCTGCCTCACTCCCTCACTCTCCCTCTCCCTCCCTCTCTCACACTCCCCGTCCCACCTTCCCTCACACTCCCTCACTCTGCCCCTCTGCCTCACTCCCTCAGTGTCCCTTCCTCCTTCACACTCCCCGTCCCACCCTCCGTCTCCCCTCTCCCTCCCACCCTCCGTCTTCCCTCTCCCTCCCACCCTCCGTCTCCCCTCTCCCTCCCATCCTCCCTCTCCCCTCTCTCCCTCACTCTACCCTCCCACCCTCAGTCTCTCCCTCCTTCCCTCCCTCCCTCACTCTCCCGTCTCCCTCCCTCACTCTCCCTCCCTCCATCACTCTCCCCTCCATCCCTCCCTCTCCCTCCCTCCCTCACTCTCCCTTTCTCCCTTAGTCTCTTCCTCGCCCTCCTTCACTCTCTCTCCCTCACACTCCCTTCTCCCTCACTCTCCCCCTCCCCCACTCTCCCCCTCTGCCTCCCTCCCTCCCAAACTCTCCCCTCTCCTTCCCTCACTCTCCCCTCTCCCTCCCTTCCTCACTCTCCCCCTCCCTCCCTCACTCTACCCCTCCGTACTACACTCTCCCTTGCTCCCTCACTCTCCCCCTCTCCCTCCATCCCTCACTCTCCCCCTCTCCTTCCCTCACTCCCATCTCTCCAACCCCCTCTCTGAGACCACAGACCATCACACGTCCCCTGACCATGTCCCACTCCCTCTCTGAGACCACAGACCATCACACGTTCCCTGACAGTGTCCCACCCGCTCTCTGAGACCACGGACCGTCACACATCCCCTGACCATGTCCCACCCCCTCTCTGAGACCACAGACCATCACACGTTCCCTGACCATGTCCCACCCCCTCTCTGAGACCACAGACCATCACACGTCCCCTGACCATGTCCCACCCGCTCTCTGAGACCACGGACCATCACAAGTCCCCTGACCGTGTCCCACCCCTTCTCTGAGACCACGGACCGTCACACGTCCCCGACCGTGTCCCACCCCCTCTCTGAGACCACGGACCGTCACACGTCCCCTGACCGTGTCCCACCCCCTCTCTGAGACCACGGACCATCACACGTCCCCGACCGTGTCCCACCCCCTCTCTGAGACCACGGACCATCACATGTCCCCTGACCGTGTCCCACTCCACTCTGAGACCATGGACCATCACACGTCCCCTGACAGTGTCCCACCCCCTCTCTGAGACCACGGACCATCACACGTCCCCTGACCATGTCCCACCCCCTCTCTGAGACCACGGACCATCACACTTCCCCTGACAGTGTCCTGTCCCTCTCCATCCCACCCCTCTCTGAGACCACGGACCATCACACATCCCCTGATGGTGTCCCACCCCCTCTCTGAGACCACGGACCATCACATGTCCCCTGACCGTGTCCCACCCCCTCTCTGAGACCACAAACCATCACACATCCCCTGACGGTGTCCCGTCTCCCCCACCCCGTCTCTGAGACCACGGACCATCACACGTCCCTTGACCGTGTCCCACCCCCTCTCTGAGACCACGGACCATCACACCTCCCCTGACCGTGTCCCACCCCTCTTTGAGACCACGGACCATCACACGTCCCCTGACCGTGTCCCATCCCTCTTTGAGACCACGGACCATTACACGTCCCCTGACCATGTCCCACCCCCTCCCTGAGACCACGGACCATCACACATCCCCTGACCGTGTCCCACCCCCTCCCTGAGGCCACGGACCATCACACATCCCCTGACCGTGTCCCACCCCCTCCCTGAGGCCACGGACCATCACACATCCCCTGACCGTGTCCCACCCCTCTCTGAGTCCACAGACCATCATGACCAGGATGGATTAGAGGACTCGTCTAGGGAGGCTATTTGGGTGGAATTGAGGAATGGGAAAGATGTAGTAACGCTTGTAGTGGTGTATTATAGACCACCTAATGGGGAGCAAGAATTGGAGGAGCACATTTGTAAGGAGATAGCAGATATTTGTAGTAAGCACAGGGTTGTGATTGTGGGAGATTTTAATTTTCCACACATAGACTGGGAACCCATTCTGTAAAAGGGCTGGATGGTTTGGAGTTTGTAAAATGTGTGCAATGTAGTTTTTTGCAGCAATACATAGAGATACCAGCTAGAGACGGGGCAGTGTTGGATCTCCTGTTAGGGAATGAGATAGGTCAGGTGACAGAGGTATGTGTTGGGGAGCACGTCAGGTCCAGTGATCACAATGCCATTAGTTTCAATATAATTGACACAATTGTAGGCCGTATCTTGGGTAATGGTGAGTTTGAGTACAGAGAGGAAATTAAGAACCTGGTGGCATGGTGCAAAGACAATAACCTATCCTTCAACGTTAGCAAGACGAAGGAATTGGTTGTTGACTTCAGAAGGAGTAGTGGACTGCACGACCCAATTTACGTCGGTGGTGCGCAAGTGGAACAGGTCAAAAGCTTTAAGTTCCTTGGGGTCAATATCACAAATGGCCTGACTTAGTCCAACCAAGCAGAGTTCACTGCCAAGAAGGCCCACCAGCGCCTTTACTTCCTGAGAAAACTAAAGAAATTTGACCTGTCCCCTGAAACCCTCACTAATTTTTGTAAATGCACTGCAGAAAGCATTCCTCTAGGGTGCATCACAACCTGGTATGGAAGTTGTCCTGTTCAAGTCTGAAAGAAGCTGCAGAAGATTGTGAACACGGTGCAGCACATCACACAAACCAATTTTCCATCCGTGGACTCACTTTACACCGTATGCTGTCGGAGCAGTGCTGCTAGGATAATCAAGGACACAGCCCACCCAGCCAACAGACTTTTCGTCCCTCTTCCCTCCGGGAGAAGATTCAGGAGCTTGAAGACTCGTACGGCCAGATTTGGGAACAGCTTCTTTCCAACTGTGATAAGACTACTGAACGGATCCTGACCCGGATCTGGGCCGTACCCTCCAAATATCCGGACCTGCCTCTCAGTTTTTTTGCACTACCTTACTTCCCATTTTTCTATTTTCTATTTATGATTTATAATTTAAATTCTTAATATTTACTAATTTTAACTATTTTTAATATTTGTAGTACTAAATATCTGTAATCCAGGGAGTGTGAAGTGCAGAATCAAATATCGCTGTGATGATTGTACGTTCTAGTACCAATTGTTTGGCGACAATCATGTATAAAGTATGAAGTGTAAAGTAATTATGGAGAAGGATAGGACTGGACCCAGGGTTGAGATTTGTGATTGGAGAAAGGCTATCTTTGAGGAGATGCAAAAGGATTTAGAAGGAATGGATTGGGACAATTTGTGTATGGGCAGGATGTAATACAGAAATGGAGGTCATTTAAAGGTGGAATTTTGAGGGTACAGAATCTTTATGTTATGGGAACAGCGATGAAGAGTCCTTCTACACAGACAGAGATGGGGGACCGTCAATGCTGCTCTCAGGTAGTGAGTAAATAGGTTTTGTTCAGAGACCCTTCACTATTCATCCGCCATTTTGTGTGTGTCCTTCAAGATTTCCAGCAACTGCAGAATCCCCGTGTTTCTGATTTCACTAGTTCAGGAACTTCTGTCAAAGTCAAAGTCCAAAGTGAATTTATTATCTAAGTACCTATCTGTCGCCATGTCTTGTACTACCTTGAGGTTTATTTTATTGCAGGCATTTACAGGAAAATAAAGAAATACCATCGAGTTTATGAAAAGCTGTAAATAACACAGACTGACAAACAACCAATGTGCAAAAGAGGGCATACTGCGCAAATATAAAAAGTAAAGAAGTAATACTGAGAACATGAGTTGTAGAGTCCTTGAAAGTGAGTCTGTGGGTTGTGGAATCAGTGCAGTGTTGAGGCAGGTGAAGTTATCCACACTGGTTCAGCAGCCTGATGTTTATAGTATGATTGAACCTGGCAGGGTGGGACCTAAGGCTCCTGTGCCTCCTGCCCGATACTTTGGTCAAAACATTTGGAGTACTTTCAGCACCTTTTACTTTTAGTTCTTCTGAACTCCTACCCGACATAAAGGCTGCACTGTGGGTGGGGTGTCAGCAGTCTGCTCATCGAGGAGTGGGGATGGCATGGGAGATTAGAAGTGCAGCAACAGCACCAGAACGATCCCTTCAAAGTGTCATCGTTCAATGGTAGAATTGATTGTACTTAAGGAGGCTGTGGGTTTCAACGCTCATCAAGCAAAGGAATTAGTTTCCCTGTGGCACTGAGAGGCCTGTTGCCCTGTTGTGGGGCTTTTGGACAATATGAGAAATGGAGATTCCACTTCCCCTTACAGCAGGGCATTATAGTGTGTTTCATATTGGAGTAATGTTGTAAATATATTTTTGATTAAGCATTCTTTGTTGTTTACATAATCCATTACGGGTTATGCAAATGGCACATGTTATTACGCCACCGCATCCCATGTGAGTGCCTCACAAAAGCAAAACGAAGTAGACACGTTTTCTCGCATATTTTTCTCTTGATTGATTTTTGAGTTACAAACATGACAGGCATAATCTTCTACCAACATTATTAAAAGGTGTTTTTTGAGTCCTTGGTATGTGATTGTTTTACAATCATAATCAGAACCAGATTTAATATCACTGATATATGTTGTAAAATATGTTGTTTTGTGATAGAAGTACATTGCAATGCATAAAATATACTATAAATAATAATAATGATAAGTACTTTATTGATCCGGAGTAGGAAATTCTTTCGTTGCAGCAGCAACATTTAAAAACACACTCATCAGCGTGCAGACTTAACTGATAATAAAGTACAGAATAATAATATACACAATAGTAATAAATTGCAATAAGGAATATATATCCTACTGTGCATCAGTCTTAGACACACAGAGCTTGGGTGCCTGAGATTTTTGCACGTACTACATTTGTCAACGTGCAGCAGAGAGCAAGTTTGTAAATCTGGCAGGAGCACAAGATGTTGTGAATGGCCACGGGAGGGGTGTGGGACAAGCGGCAGAGGAGTGCCAGGAGCGGTGGGCAGTGCGGGTGCAGACACACCCAGCCCTGAGACACCAGGCAAGGTCATTTGCAGGGGCGGCGCTAAGGTGGTGCTAGCTGGGGCTATAGCCCCATCAGAAATTGCAATAGCCCCACCAAGACATTGACTGCAGCTGCTTTGCTTTCTCTGAATAGTTTTGAATACAGCTTGTTTCTCTGGTTGATCTAGTGAGACAGCGCCCCCAATTGCCATAGCACCCACGCAGCAATGAAGTTATAAACTCTGTCGGGTGCACTCTGCACTTCTGCTTATTCGCTCCTTGTCCTCAGATCAGTTCAGCTGATCCCAGTCACTGGAGGTGGTGACGTCACTGACTCTCCATCCCGGCGCAGACCCGTGGTCTCGCGAGACGAACCGATGCCACGCGCGCACGTGGTGCTTTGACACGCGAGCGCGGGCCCGGCACGTGCACGGTTTTGGCGGGCG
The DNA here is from genome assembly GCF_963921235.1 of Mobula hypostoma. Taxonomy (NCBI): domain Eukaryota; kingdom Metazoa; phylum Chordata; class Chondrichthyes; order Myliobatiformes; family Myliobatidae; genus Mobula; species Mobula hypostoma. The sequence goes on along the minus strand of NC_086106.1, from coordinate 42,037,172 downwards.
TGAGAAATGGGTGTATCGAGCTCATCCAGAGGGATCAGCCTGAGCCGGTCTGAATCGAAAGTGAGATGCAGAAAGGAGTCAGTGGGGATGAGGACGGCAGCGGTTCATCGGAGGAGGAGAGGGACAGGAAATGGAGCGGGATTGGGAAGAGAAGGTCTCAGTGCGAGTGGGAATACTGTTCGCCAGCAGCCTGAGGAAGGACCCTTCGCAAGTCTGGCAATCAGCAAAGGAGTTTTATTCGTGGCTGGTTTGAATATTCACTCACAAAAGATGCTACCTTCTGCTTGGCATGCAGGCATTTCCTGCGTGGAGGACATGGGCTCCATTCTGAGTCTCCGGTTACCGCAACTGGCGGAAAGCGACAGCAGCTTTCAAAACCCACCGTGTCAGTGCAGCCCATAAGTTTGCGATGGAGGCGCGGGCCGAATTCAGATTGAGAAAACAAGACGGTGCAAGGCTGGGAAATATGCTTGATAAAGGACATGCAAAGCTTGTCCAAGAAAATGGTGAGTATATGCGAGCAGTGGTTGGGTCTCTGCGCTGTACTGCGAGCCGAGGCGTTGCCCGGCCAGGACACCGGGAGAATGATGGATCTGGCAACAGGGGAAACTTTGTTGAGCTGCTCCCTGTAATTGGGAAGTTTGATAAGACTACAGCTAAAAAAATAGAGGACAATCCTGGAAATGCAAACAGCACCCATCACGATATCCAAAATGAAATTATGGGTATTATGGCAGATATGGTCAGACATCAAATAAGTGCAGAAATTAAGGAGGCTGGATATTTTGCCGTCATGGTGGATGAAAGTAAAGACTTGGGTAAACAGGAGCAAATATCAGTGGTGGTGCGGTGTTTGAATTGAAGAATTCTTGCACTTCACTCCAGCTGAAGGGTTGGACGCAGAGTCGCTTCTTAAAAGCATTGAACAGACACTCGCCCGGCCGGTGTGTTATTGATGAGAACGCGTGTCCGGGTCAGTGTCGGTCCTCATGCGAACCGAGTTTCTCTCGCCTCAGACACGTCAAAAACTACTTCAGGAACAGCAGCGGCGATGCTCGGAACAGCAACTTGGCTCTGTTGGCAGCAAGAAAATATCTCCGGCGCCGCCACTGGTCATTTGATCCCAAACAATTGGTTTATTGATCATTACAGAATGTCCCTCTGGTGTTTCCCACTCCCTCCCATTCCCCTCTCCCGGTCCCCGCTTCCCACTCTCAGTCCACAGGAGACACCCGTATCAGGATCAGGTTTATCATCACTCCCATATATCATGCAATTTGTTTTTTTTTGTGCCAGCAGTACAGTGTAATACATAAAATGACAGTACACTTCAGACGTCTTGAACTCTAATATATGTGTGTGTGTGTATATATATATATATATATATATATACCTAAGACATTTGCACAGTACTCTTCATATAAGTTGACTTGTAAATTTAATTGTTTATAGTATTTATTTTAAATAAATTAAATATGCAGTGCAGAAAGAGAGCAAAAACGGTGAGGTAGTGTTCCTGGGTTGATGGTCTGTTCAGAAATGTGATGGCAGAGGGAAAGAAGCTGTTGCTGAATCGCTGAGTGTGAGCCTTCAGGCTTCTGGATGGTGGCAATGAGAAGAGGCCATGTCCTGGGTGAGGATGTCGGTGTTCTCACATCACAATAGTGGCTGCACTTCAAACGTAAGCTGCAAAGAACCACCGACACTTCTAGACCCACCGCCATTCCAACCCGCCATTCCCGTGGGCTCAACTGTCAAACTGCTGGACATCAGTTCCCAGTTGTGTCGGCGTGACCGGGGGTGTCTGGTCAGGAATCCTGTCAGGGCTCTCTCTCTCTCTCAGTCTTTTCTCCAGAGGGACAGAGATCGATCGGAAAACTCGGGTCTGACGGGGAGATTTCTCTCTCTCGCTCTGATCTTCCGGAAGAATGAAACGCTCCCTGAACGAGCTGTCCCGAGGCTCCTCAAAGGAGGCTCTTCCAGAAGGGAGCTCGGGGGCTGCGACTGCCAGCCACGGGGAAGATGGCTGCGAGACCCTGCAAGACGCTTCCCACTCCGACACCGTAATTCTTTGCCAAGCCTGTAAAGTCCGGGCCGAGATGATGTGGCGGAAGAGGTAACGACCAAATAAATGGCAGGCAATCCGGTATTGGGTGGGTGGGTGTGTCCGTCCGTCGCCGTTAGTGTGGGCGGGTGGGAGGGTGTTTGTGGGTCGGTCCGCTCATCATCCAAGTCGGGTTCTTAAATTTAGCCTCAGAATAGACGGTCGACCCTTGGGAGTAGAGATGAAGGAAAACATTTCCACCATGGACTAGATGGGCCGAAGGGCTCGCTTATGTACTGCAGTGCTGTCTGCGGAGGGCCCTCCTCGGCCAGAGGGCGCCGAGTCTGGGGAATGCGTTGTCACAAGATGGCGGACGAGGCCAAGACATTGGGTGTGGCCAAAGCGGGGTTGGTGCCGCCTTGTCGAGTCAGAGCTTCAGAGGTTATGGGGAGAAAGCTGGAGACTGGGGTTGAGAGGGAAAATAAAGGATCAGGGATTAAATATTACGTTTTCCTGTACTAGGAACTTGCTGTGATGTGTTTGTCAGGACTCAACATATGAAAAACATTCAAAAATTGTAAAGAATTGACTTTATTTCTTACATCCTTCACATGCATGAGGAGAAAAAATGCTTTACGTCATGGCTCTGTCTAAATGTGCCATGTGCAAATTACTGAATTAACTATATCACTCTCCATCTTAATGAAGAATTGCACCATATTATGGTCACTCTTACCCAAGGGGCCTTGCACGACAAGATTGCTAACTAACCCTTCCTTATTGCTCAATACCCAGTCTAGAATGGCTTGCTCTCTCGTTGGTTCCTTGACATTTTGGTTCAGAAAACCATCCCGCATACATTCCAAGAAATTCTCTTCCTCAGCACCCTTACCAATTTGGTTCACCCAATCTATATGTAGATTGAAGTCACCCATTATAATTGCTGTTCCTTTATGGCACACATTTCTAATTTCCTGTTTAATGCCATCCCCAAGCTCACTATCACTGTTAGGTGGCGTGTACACAACTCCCACCAGCGTTTTCTGCCCCTCAGTGTTATGCAGCTCCACCCATATTGATTCCACATCCTCCTGGTTTATGTCCTTCCTTTCTATTGCGTTAATCTGCTCTCTAACCAGCAATGCCACCCCACCTCCTTTTCTTTCATGTCTATCCTGAATATTGAATATCCCTGTATGTTGAGCTCCTATCCTTGGTCACCTTGGAGCCATATCTCTGTGATCCCAACTATATCATATTCATTAATAACTATCTGCACATTCAATTCATCCACCTTGTTACCAATGCTCCTTGCATTGACACGCAAAGCCTTCAGGCTTGCTTTTACAACACTCTTAGCCCTTATACAATTATGTTGAAAAGTGGCTCTTTTTGATTTTTGCCCTGGATTTGCTAGCCTGCCACTTTTATTTTTCACCTTACTACTTTTTGCTTCTACACTCTTTTTACACCCCTCTGTCTCTCTGCACGTGTTCCCATCCCCCAGCCACATTAGTTTAAATCCTCCTGAACAACAGTAGCAAATGCTCCCCCTAGGACATTGGTTCCAGTCCAGCCCAGGTGCAGACCGTCCTGTTTGTACCAGTCCCACCTCCTCCAGAACTGTTTCCAATGCCCCAGGGATTTGAATCCCTCCCCCTTGCAGCATTTTTCAAACCACGTATTCATCTGAAATATCCTCCTATTTCTACTCTGACTATGTTGTGTCTCTGTCTAAATGTGCCATGTGCAAACTGTACTAATTTATAACAAATAGTATGCACAATATAAAATAGAAATATTGGGGATCGCTGGGGACCCAAGCCATCCAAACCACAATCTATTCCAGCTGCTACCATCCAGGAAGAGGTACTGCAGTATCAAAGCAATAAAGTTAGAGTGTAAAATACAGATATGGGGGAAAAACGTGCGTAAATATAGGTACAGTGCGTATTTACAATGGAAACTGCATTATAAAAAGTGGTTTTAATTGTTTAAGGTGCAGTGATGGGGTGACAGATAGAACAGGAGTAATGGATAATGTTATTTCAAAAGTCTCTCTCCCCCTCTCCCACCGCCCTCTCTCCCCCTTCCTCCCTCCCCCTTCCTCCCTCCCTCCCTCTTCCTCCCTCCCTCTTCCTCCCTCCCTCCGTCCCTCTCTCTCCCTGCCTCTCTCGCTCCCTCCCTCTCTCCGTCCCTCCTTGTCCCTCTCCCTCGCCACCTCTCTCACCCACTCTGTCCCCTCCCCCTCCAACCCCTTCCCCTGCTTGCCCTCACCCCCTCCCCTTCTCTCCGTCCCTCCTTCTCCCTCACCACCTCTCTCCCCTCCCCCTCGCCCTCTCCCCCTCCCTCCCTCTCCTTTGCCCCTCTCCCTCGCTCCCTCTATCTCTCCCTCCCATTGCATTATCCCTCACCATCCCCTCTCCCCCTCTCCCCATCTCCCCATCTCCCTCCCCCTCCCCTCCTCTTTATCTCTCTCCCCAACCCCTCCCCCTCCCCCTTTATATCACTCTTGACATCCTTCCCCCTCACTTCCTCTCCCTCCTCCTCCCCTCCCCTCTTTATCTCTCCCTCTCCCCTCCCCCTCTCTCTCCCCCTCCCTCCCTCTCACTCTCTCTTGCCCCCCCTGTATCTCTCTCTCCCTCCCTCCTCCTCCCACTCACTCGCCACCTCTCTCACTTCCCTCTCCACTCTCCTCTCCCCTTCCCTTTCTCACCCCCTCTCTCCCCTCCCCCTACACTGCTCCCTTTCCCCCTCTCTCCCCCGCTCGCCCCCTCCCTTCCCTCTCTCTTACTCCCTCCATCTCTCTCTCCCATCGCATTATCCCTCTCCCCTCTCCCTCTCCCCCTCTCCCCCTCCCCCACTCTTTATATCCCTCTCCCTCACTACCTCCCCCTCTATATCTCTCCCCCCTCTCCCCCTCCCTATATCCCTCTCCCCTTCAACTTCCCTCTCCCCCTCCCATCTCTCCCACCCACTTCCTCTCACCCTCCATCTCCCACTCGCCCTCCCTCTCCCATCCTTCTCTCTCCCTCCCTCCTTCCCTCCCTCTCTGTTTCTATCTCCCTCCCCAACTCTCTGATTTTCCTCTCCCTCCAACTCCCTCCCCTCCCCATCTCTCCTCTCACCCACTCCCCCTCTCGTCCCCTCTCCCACTTCTCCCTCCCTCTTTCTATTCCTCTGCCTCGCTTCCTGTCCCTCCCTCCCTCTCCCTCCCCGCCCCTCCCCTCCCCTATATCTCTCTCTCTCGCTCCATCCTTCCCCCTATCCCCATCTCACCCTCCCCCCTCCCCTCTCCCCTCTACACCACCCTCTCCCTTTTTCTATCCCTCCCTCTCCCTTTCTCTCTCTCTCTCCCTCCCTCTCACTCTCTCTTTCCCTCCCCCTCCCCTGTTTCTCTCTCTCCCTCCCTCCTTCTCCCACTCACTTGCCACCTCTCTCAGCCCCCTCTCCACTCACCTCTCCCTTACCCCTTTCTCACCCCCTCTCTCCCCTCCCCTAGCCCTCTCCCTTCCCCCCTCTCCCCCTCACCCCTCGCCCTCTCCACTAGCTCTCTCCCTCTTCCTCCCTCCCTCCCTCTCTTCGTCCGTCCTTCTCCCTCTCCATCACCACCTCTCTCCCCCCTCTCCTCTCTCCCCCCTCTCCCCCTCACTCACCACCTCTATCACCCCCCCTCTCCACTCCCTCTCTCCCCCTTCCTCCCTCCCTCCCACTCTCCCCCTCCCCCTCCCCTCTCCCCTCTACACCACCCTCTCCCTTTTCCCTCCCTTCCTCTCCCTTTCTCTCGCTCCCTCCCTCTCACTCTCTCTCTTTCCCTCCCCCTCCCCTCCCCTGTTTCTCTCTCTCCCTCCCTCCTTCTCCCACTCACTTGCCACCTCTCTCACCCCTCTCTCGCCTCCCCTACCCCTCTCCCTTCCCCCTCTCCACCCACCCCTCACCCTCTCCACTCCCTTTCTCCCCCTCTCCCCTCCCCTCCCCTCCCCTCCCCTCCCCTCCTCTCCCCTCCTCTCCTCTCCCCTCCTCTCCTCTCCCCTCCCCTCCTCTCCCCCCCCTCCTCTCCCCCCTCTCCTCCCCCTCTCCTCTCCCCCCTCTCCTCTCCCCCCTCTCCTCTCCCCCCTCTCCTCTCCCCCTCTACCTTTCCCCCTCCCCGTACCCCTCTACCTTTCCCCCTCTCTCTCTCCCATCTCGCTCTCCCCCTTCCTCCCGCCCTCTCTCTGCATCCCTCTCTCTCGCTCCCTCACTCTCTCCGTCCCTCCTTCTCCTCTCCCTGGACGACTCTCTCGCCCCCGCTTCCTCTCCTCCTCTTTATCTCTCCCTCCCTCCCTCCCCCTCCCCCACCACCTCTATCACACCCCTCTCCACTCCCTCTCTCCCCCTTCCTCCCTCTCTCCCCCTTCCTCCCTCCCTCCCTCTCTCCCCTTCCTCCCTCCCTCCCTCCCTCTCTTCCCCTTCCTCCCTCCCTCTCTCCCCCTCACTTCATCTCGTCTTTATCTCTCTCCCCACCCCCTCCCCCACTCCCCCTCACTCACCACCTCTATCACCCCCCTCTCCACTCCCTCTCTCCCCCTTCCTCCCTCCCTCCCTCTATCTCCCGTCCTCCCTCCCTCCCTCCTTCTCCCCGTCCTCCCTCCCTCCTTCTCCCCCGTCCTCCCTCCCTCCCTCTCTCCCCCTCCCCCTCTCTCCCCCTCCCCCTCTCTCCCCCTCCCCCTCTCTCCCCTTCCCCCTCACTCTCTCTCCCTATCTCTCACTCTCTTTCCCTCCCCTGTATCTCTTTCTCCCTCCCTCCTCCTCCCACTCAGTCGCCACCTCTATCACCCCCCTCCACTCTCTCTCCCCTTCCTCCCTCCCTCCCTCTCTCCCCGTCCTCCCTCCCTCCTTCCCCCCTCTCCCCCCTCTCTCCCCCTCCCCCCTTGCTTCCTCTCCCCTCCTCTTTATCTCTCTCCCCCAACCCCTGCCCCTCTCCCTCCCACTCACTCACCACCACCTCTATCACTCTCCCTCTCTCCCTCTCTCCCCCTCGCTTCCTCTCCCTCCCCCTCCCTTTCTCTCTCTCCCCCAACCCCTGCCCCTCTCCCTCCCACTCACTCACCACCTCTATCACCCTCCCTCTCTCCCTCTCTCCCTCTCTTCCTCTCTCCCTCTCTCCCCCCCTTGCTTCCTCTCCCTCCCCCTCCCTTTCTCTCTCTCCCCAACCCCTGCCCCTCTCCCTCCCACTCACTCACCACCTCCCCCTCCCCCTCCCCCTCTCCCCCCTCCCCCTCCCCCTTTCCCCCTCTCCCTCCCCCTCTCCCTCCCCCTCTCCCTCCCCCTCCCCCTCTCCCTCCCCCTCTCCCTCCCCCTCTCCCTCCCCCTCTCCCCCCTCTCCCCCTCTCCCCCTCTCCCTTTCCATCCCTCTCCCCTCCCCTGTATCTCTCTCTCTCTCCCTCCTTCTCCCACTCACTCGCCACCTCTCTCAACCCCTCTCTTCCCTCCCCTTCTCAACCCCTCTCTTCCCTCCCCTTCTCACACTCTCTCTTCCCTCCGCTTCTCACACTCTCTCTTCCCTCTCTTCCCGCCCCCTCTCTTCCCGCCCCCTCTCTTCCCGCCCCCTCTCGTCCCACCCCCTCTCTTCCCTCCCCCTCTCTTCCTCCCCCTCTCCTCCCTCCCCCTCCCCTCCCCTCCTCTGTATCTCTCTCCCCCCATCCTTCCCCCTCTCCCTTTCTCTCCCTCCCTCCCTCTCACTCTCTCTTTTTCCCTCTCCCCTCCCTAGTATTTCTTTCCCTCTGTCCTTCTCCCACTCACCCACCACCTCTCTCACCGTCTTCTCCACTCACCTCTCCCCCACTCCTTTCTCATCCCTCTCTCCACTCCCCTACCCCTCTCCCATCCCCCTCTCCCCCTCACCCCTCTCCCCCGCCTCCCTCCCTCTCTCTGCCCTCTCTCTGTTCCTCTCTCCATCCCTCCTTCTCCCTCTCCCTCGCCACCTCTCTCACCCTCTCTCCCCCCTCCTCTCTCTCCCCCTCCTCCCCATCTCTCCCCATCTCTCCTCTCCCCCCTCCCTCCCCTCCCCTCCTCTGTATCTCTCTCTCCCCCTCTCTCCCTCCATCCTTCCCCCTCCCTCCCTCCCTCCCTCTCACTCTCTCTCTTTCCCTCTCCCTCCCCTCCCCTTTATCTCTCTCTCCCCCTCTCCGTCCCTCCTTCTCCCCCTCCCTCGCCACCTCTCTCACCCCTTCTCTTTCCTCTCCTCTCTCCCCCTTCTCTCCCCACTCCCCCTCTCCCCCCCTTTATATCTCTCTCCCTCCCTCCCCTCCCCTCCTCTGTATGTCTCTCAATCCCCCTCTCTCGCTCCATCCTTTCCCTTCTCCCCCTCTCTCTCCCTTTCCCCCTCTCTCTCCCTTTCCTCCTCTCTCTCCCTTTCCCCCTCCCTCTCCCTCCCCCCCTCGCCCTCTCCACCCCCTCTCTCCCATCCCCCTCTCTCCCTCTCCCTCTCTCTCTCCCTCTCTCTACGTGCCTCCTTCTCCCTCTCTCGCCACCTCTCTCAACCCCTCTCTCCCCTCCCCTACCCTGCTCGCCCTCTCCCCCTCGCTCTCTCCTCTCCCCCTCCCTCCCTTGCCATCCCTCTCGCTCGCTCCCTCCGTCTCTCCTTCCCATCGCATTATCCCTCGCCATCCCCTTCCCCCTATCCCTTTCTCCTCCCTCTCTCCCTCCCTGCCTCCATCTCTCTCCCCCTCCCCTCTATATCCCCCTCACACCCCCCCCACCCCTCTCCCTCCCTCCCTCCATCTCTCCTCTCCTCCTCACCTTCCACCCTTGCCCTCTCCCACCTCTCCCTCCCTCTTTATGCTTCCTCTCCCTCCCTCCCCTCCTCTGTATCTCTCTCTCCCCTCCCTCCATCCTTCCCCTTCTCCCTTTCTCTCCCAACCTCTTCCTTTCTCTCCCTCCCTCCCTCTCACTCTCTCTTTTTCCCTCCCCTTCCCCCTCCCTAGTATCTCTCTCTCCCTCCCTCCTTCTCCCACTCACTCACCACCTCTCTCACCCCCTTCTCCACTCACCTTTCCCCTACCCCTTTCTCAACCCCTCTCTCCCCTCCCCTACCCCTCTCTCTTCCCCCTCTCCCCCTCTCCACTCCCTCTCTCCCCTTCCTCCCTCCCTTCCTCTCTCTCCCTGCCCTCTCCCTCTGTTCCTCTCTCCGTCCCTCCTTCTCCCTCTCTCTCGCCACCTCTCTCACCCCCTCTCTCCCCCTCCCCTCTCCCCCTTTCTCTCCCTCCCTCCCACTTTCTCTCTCACTCCCCCTCCCCCTCCCCTCCCTAGTATCTCTCTCCCCCTTTCCTCCCTCCATCTCTCCTCTTCCCCCTCCCACTCTACCACCTCTCCCTCCCTCTTTATATCCCTCACCCTCGCTTCCCCACCCTTCCTTCCTCTTCCTCCCCCTCTCCTCCTCTGTATCTCTCTCTCTCACCCTCTCTCCCTCCATCCTTCACCCTCTCTCCCTCCATCCTTCTCTCTCTCCCCTCTCTTTGGCCCTCCCCTCTCTCTCCATCCTTCTCCCTCTCCCTCACCACCTCTCTCACCCCCTCTCTCCCCTCTCCTCTCTCCCTCCCCCTCCCCCGCTTGCTCTCTCCCCTCTCCCTCTCTCGCTGTCCCTCTCCCTCGCTCCCTCTATCTCTCCCTCCCATTGCATTATCCCTCACCATCCCCTCTCCCCCTCTCCCCATCTCCCCATCTCCCTCCCCCTCCCCTCCTCTTTATCTCTCTCCCCAACCCCTCCCCCTCCCCCTTTATATCACTCTTGACATCCTTCCCCCTCACTTCCTCTCCCTCCTCCTCCCCTCCCCTCTTTATCTCTCCCTCTCCCCTCCCCCTCTCTCTCCCCCTCCCTCCCTCTCACTCTCTCTTGCCCCCCCTGTATCTCTCTCTCCCTCCCTCCTCCTCCCACTCACTCGCCACCTCTCTCACTTCCCTCTCCACTCTCCTCTCCCCTTCCCTTTCTCACCCCCTCTCTCCCCTCCCCCTACACTGCTCCCTTTCCCCCTCTCTCCCCCGCTCGCCCCCTCCCTTCCCTCTCTCTTACTCCCTCCATCTCTCTCTCCCATCGCATTATCCCTCTCCCCTCTCCCTCTCCCCCTCTCCCCCTCCCCCACTCTTTATATCCCTCTCCCTCACTACCTCCCCCTCTATATCTCTCCCCCCTCTCCCCCTCCCTATATCCCTCTCCCCTTCAACTTCCCTCTCCCCCTCCCATCTCTCCCACCCACTTCCTCTCACCCTCCATCTCCCACTCGCCCTCCCTCTCCCATCCTTCTCTCTCCCTCCCTCCTTCCCTCCCTCTCTGTTTCTATCTCCCTCCCCAACTCTCTGATTTTCCTCTCCCTCCAACTCCCTCCCCTCCCCATCTCTCCTCTCACCCACTCCCCCTCTCGTCCCCTCTCCCACTTCTCCCTCCCTCTTTCTATTCCTCTGCCTCGCTTCCTGTCCCTCCCTCCCTCTCCCTCCCCGCCCCTCCCCTCCCCTATATCTCTCTCTCTCGCTCCATCCTTCCCCCTATCCCCATCTCACCCTCCCCCCTCCCCTCTCCCCTCTACACCACCCTCTCCCTTTTTCCATCCCTCCCTCTCCCTTTCTCTCTCTCTCTCCCTCCCTCTCACTCTCTCTTTCCCACCCCCACCCCTGTTTCTCTCTCTCCCTCCCTCCTTCTCCCACTCACTTGCCACCTCTCTCAGCCCCCTCTCCACTCACCTCTCCCTTACCCCTTTCTCACCCCCTCTCTCCCCTCCCCTAGCCCTCTCCCTTCCCCCCTCTCCCCCTCACCCCTCGCCCTCTCCACTAGCTCTCTCCCTCTTCCTCCCTCCCTCCCTCTCTTCGTCCGTCCTTCTCCCTCTCCATCACCACCTCTCTCCCCCCTCTCCTCTCTCCCCCCTCTCCCCCTCACTCACCACCTCTATCACCCCCCCTCTCCACTCCCTCTCTCCCCTTCCTCCCTCCCTCCCACTCTCCCCCTCCCCCTCCCCTCTCCCCTCTACACCACCCTCTCCCTTTTCCCTCCCTTCCTCTCCCTTTCTCTCGCTCCCTCCCTCTCACTCTCTCTCTTTCCCTCCCCCTCCCCTCCCCTGTTTCTCTCTCTCCCTCCCTCCTTCTCCCACTCACTTGCCACCTCTCTCACCCCTCTCTCGCCTCCCCTACCCCTCTCCCTTCCCCCTCTCCCCCCACCCCTCACCCTCTCCACTCCCTTTCTCCCCCTCTCCCCTCCCCTCCCCTCCTCTCCCCTCCTCTCCTCTCCTCTCCCCTCCTCTCCTCTCCCCTCCTCTCCCCTCCCCTCCTCTCCCCTCCCCTCCTCTCCCCTCCCCTCCTCTCCCCCTCTCCTCTCCCCCTCTCCTCTCCCCCCTCTCCTCTCCCCCCCCTCCTCTCCCCCCTCTCCTCTCCCCCCTCTCCTCTCCCCCCTCTCCTCTCCCCCCTCTACCTTTCCCCCTCCCCGTACCCCTCTACCTTTCCCCCTCTCTCTCTCCCATCTCGCTCTCCCCCTTCCTCCCGCCCTCTCTCTGCATCCCTCTCTCTCGCTCCCTCACTCTCTCCGTCCCTCCTTCTCCTCTCCCTGGACGACTCTCTCGCCCCCGCTTCCTCTCCTCCTCTTTATCTCTCCCTCCCTCCCTCCCCCTCCCCCACCACCTCTATCACACCCCTCTCCACTCCCTCTCTCCCCCTTCCTCCCTCTCTCCCCCTTCCTCCCTCTCTCCCCCTTCCTCCCTCTCTCCCCCTTCCTCCCTCTCTCCCCCTTCCTCCCTCTCTCCCCCTTCCTCCCTCCCTCCCTCTCTCCCCTTCCTCCCTCCCTCCCTCCCTCTCTTCCCCTTCCTCCCTCCCTCTCTCCCCCTCACTTCATCTCGTCTTTATCTCTCTCCCCACCCCCTCCCCCACTCCCCCTCACTCACCACCTCTATCACCCCCCTCTCCACTCCCTCTCTCCCCCTTCCTCCCTCCCTCCCTCTATCTCCCGTCCTCCCTCCCTCCCTCCTTCTCCCCGTCCTCCCTCCCTCCTTCTCCCCCGTCCTCCCTCCCTCCTTCTCCCCCGTCCTCCCTCCCTCCCTCTCTCCCCCTCCCCCTCTCTCCCCCTCCCCCTCACTCTCTCTCCCTATCTCTCACTCTCTTTCCCTCCCCTGTATCTCTTTCTCCCTCCCTCCTCCTCCCACTCAGTCGCCACCTCTATCACCCCCCTCCACTCTCTCTCCCCTTCCTCCCTCCCTCCCTCTCTCCCCGTCCTCCCTCCCTCCTTCCCCCCTCTCCCCCTCTCTCCCCCTCCCCCCTTGCTTCCTCTCCCCTCCTCTTTATCTCTCTCCCCCAACCCCTGCCCCTCTCCCTCCCACTCACTCACCACCTCTATCACCCTCCCTCTCTCCCTCTCTTCCTCTCTCCCTCTCTCCCCACCTTGCTTCCTCTCCCTCCCCCTCCCTTTCTCTCTCTCCCCCAACCCCTGCCCCTCTCCCTCCCACTCACTCACCACCTCCCCCTCCCCCTCCCCCTCTCCCTCCCCTTTCCCCTCTCCCTCCCCCTTCCCCTCCCCTCCCCTTCCCCCTCCCCTTCCCCCTCCCCCTTTCCCCCTCCCCCTTTCCCCCTCCCCCTTTCCCCCTCCCCTTTCCCCCTCCCCCTTCCCCCTCCCCCTTCCCCTCTCCCTCCCCCTCTCCCTCCCCCTCTCCCTCCCCCTCTCCCTCCCCCTCTCCCTCCCCCTCTCCCTCCCCCTCTCCCTCCCCCTCTCCCCCTCTCCCCCTCTCCCTTTCCATCCCTCTCCCCTCCCCTGTATATCTCTCTCTCTCCCTCCTTCTCCCACTCACTCGCCACCTCTCTCAACCCCTCTCTTCCCTCCCCTTCTCACCCCCTCTCTTCCCTCCCCTTCTCACACTCTCTCTTCCCTCCGCTTCTCACACTCTCTCTTCCCTCTCTTCCCGCCCCCTCTCTTCCCGCCCCCTCTCTTCCCGCCCCCTCTCTTCCCGCCCCCTCTCTTCCCACCCCCTCTCTTCCTCCCCCTCTCCTCCCTCCCCCTCCCCTCCCCTCCTCTGTATCTCTCTCCCCCCATCCTTCCCCCTCTCCCTTTCTCTCCCTCCCTCCCTCTCACTCTCTCTTTTTCCCTCTCCCCTCCCTAGTATTTCTTTCCCTCTGTCCTTCTCCCACTCACCCACCACCTCTCTCACCGTCTTCTCCACTCACCTCTCCCCCACTCCTTTCTCACCCCTCTCTCCACTCCCCTACCCCTCTCCCATCCCCCTCTCCCCCTCACCCCTTTCCCCCGCCTCCCTCCCTCTCTCTGCCCTCTCTCTGTTCCTCTCTCCATCCCTCCTTCTCCCTCTCCCTCGCCACCTCTCTCACCCTCTCTCCCCCCTCCTCTCTCTCCCCCTCCTCCCCATCTCTCCCCATCTCTCCTCTCCCCCCTCCCTCCCCTCCCTCCCCTCCCCTCCTCTGTATCTCTCTCTCCCCCTCTCTCCCTCCATCCTTCCCCCTCCCTCCCTCCCTCCCTCTCACTCTCTCTCTTTCCCTCTCCCTCCCCTCCCCTTTATCTCTCTCTCCCCCTCTCCGTCCCTCCTTCTCCCCCTCCCTCGCCACCTCTCTCACCCCTTCTCTTTCCTCTCCTCTCTCCCCCTTCTCTCCCCACTCCCCCTCTCCCCCCTTTATATCTCTCTCCCTCCCTCCCCTCCCCTCCTCTGTATGTCTCTCAATCCCCCTCTCTCGCTCCATCCTTTCCCTTCTCCCCCTCTCTCTCCCTTTCCCCCACTCTCTCCCTTTCCTCCTCTCTCTCCCTTTCCCCCTCCCTCTCCCTCCCCCCTCGCCCTCTCCACCCCCTCTCTCCCATCCCCCTCTCTCCCTCTCCCTCTCTCTCTCCCTCTCTCTACGTGCCTCCTTCTCCCTCTCGCCACCTCTCTCAACCCCTCTCTCCCCTCCCCTACCCTGCTCGCCCTCTCCCCCTCGCTCTCTCCTCTCCCCCTCCCTCCCTTGCCATCCCTCTCGCTCGCTCCCTCCGTCTCTCCTTCCCATCGCATTATCCCTCGCCATCCCCTTCCCCCTATCCCTTTCTCCTCCCTCTCTCCCTCCCTGCCTCCATCTCTCTCCCCCTCCCCTCTATATCCCCCTCACACCCCCCCACCCCTCTCCCTCCCTCCCTCCATCTCTCCTCTCCTCCTCACCTTCCACCCTTGCCCTCTCCCACCTCTCCCTCCCTCTTTATGCTTCCTCTCCCTCCCTCCCCTCCTCTGTATCTCTCTCTCCCCTCCCTCCATCCTTCCCCTTCTCCCTTTCTCTCCCAACCTCTTCCTTTCTCTCCCTCCCTCCCTCTCACTCTCTCTTTTTCCCTCCCCTTCCCCCTCCCTAGTATCTCTCTCTCCCTCCCTCCTTCTCCCACTCACTCACCACCTCTCTCACCCCCTTCTCCACTCACCTTTCCCCTACCCCTTTCTCAACCCCTCTCTCCCCTCCCCTACCCCTCTCTCTTCCCCCTCTCCCCCTCTCCACTCCCTCTCTCCCCTTCCTCCCTCCCTTCCTCTCTCTCCCTGCCCTCTCCCTCTGTTCCTCTCTCCGTCCCTCCTTCTCCCTCTCTCTCGCCACCTCTCTCACCCCCTCTCTCCCCCTCCCCTCTCCCCCTTTCTCTCCCTCCCTCCCACTTTCTCTCTCACTCCCCCTCCCCCTCCCCTCCCTAGTATCTCTCTCCCCCTTTCCTCCCTCCATCTCTCCTCTTCCCCCTCCCACTCTACCACCTCTCCCTCCCTCTTTATATCCCTCACCCTCGCTTCCCCACCCTTCCTTCCTCTTCCTCCCCCTCTCCTCCTCTGTATCTCTCTCTCTCACCCTCTCTCCCTCCATCCTTCACCCTCTCTCCCTCCATCCTTCTCTCTCTCCCCTCTCTTTGGCCCTCCCCTCTCTCTCCATCCTTCTCCCTCTCCCTCACCACCTCTCTCACCCCCTCTCTCCCCTCTCCTCTCTCCCTCCCCCTCCCCCGCTTGCTCTCTCCCCTCTCCCTCTCTCGCTGTCCCTCTCTCTCGCTCCCTCCATCTCTCCCTCCCATCGCATTATCCCTTGCCATCTCCCTCCCCCTCCCTCTCCCCCTCCCCCCTTTCAGCTTCTCTCTCCCCCTCCCTGCCTCTCCCCCCTCTCCCTCTCTCCCTCTCTCCCTCCCTCCATCTCCCTCTTTCCCCATCCCCCAGCCTGAGAGAATTGCCCCTTGCAGCAAGAAGTTGCCCTTTTTTACCCCGTATTTCTCTATTCATTGAGATAGTGGGAATGGGCCGTTCTGACTCCACTGAGCCGCGCTGCCCTGCAGCCCTCTGGATTTAACCCTGGCCCCATCACAGAACCACCCACAACAACCCACCCACCTACCCAGCGGTAGGTCTTTGGCAGTGTGGGAGGGAACCGGAGGGACACCCGCACGTCCACGGGGAGGGGACGGTACATCTCCTTACGGCAGCAGCGGGAATTGAACCCGCCGGCGGCGGCACTGTAATGCGCTGTGCTGACCACTACTCTACCTTGGTGGGAGGATGATTACCTGTCTGTGTTAGAATGTCCCCATATGAACGGGGGGGGGGGGAGAGGGAGAGGGAGAGGAAGAAAGAGAGGGAATGAGTGAGAGAGAGAGAGAAAGGGATAGGAATGGGGAGAGGGAGTGTGGGAGAGGGAGAGAGGGAATGAGGGAGAGAAGGAGAAAGGCAGAGAGAGGGGAGAGAGACGGGGAGAGAGGGAGTGAGGGAGAGAAGGAGAAAGGCAGAGAGGGAGTGAGGGAGAGAAGGAGAAAGGCAGAGAGAGGGGAGGGAAACGGAGAGAGACGGGGGAGAGAGGGAATGAGGGAGAGGCAGGGAAAGAGAGAGAGAGAGACTCTGATCTCACATTACAGCACCTATGTTAAAGATGAAAGGTGACAGAACAATTTATTTAGTTCTAATACCCTTATAGTGATTCTTTTCAACTACACACAACTTTCACCCCTCCCTCTTCACACCCACATTACTGACTTGCAGGTAACGAATACACATCAGCCCTGTCTTGTTTTCCATTTAGCTGTGCTTCATGCTTCTTAGGAACCCATTGTTTGGGGTTGCATTTTGAGTTTACTGTACAGTCCATACTCAGATTGGCAGCTGCAGTCAGTTGCTGAAGTTATTTGCTCTTCATGCGAACTCCACTGATCCACACTGATCGTATGGAGGCCATTGGCCATTGTCGGTGGGAAAAATGTGGGGTATTTTATGAAGAAAGATATGAGGTTTAAGTAACTACTGTTGCCTTTCTGCTTTGAGGCAGTGTTCTTGTGGATGTGTCTGTCTCTCTGTATCTTTTATTTCAGATGAATATGGATTAATCTTTCCAACTGCAAGCAATCCAGTGGTGAGTATGTGCAGTTCCCTTCAACTCCGCGTGTAACCTGCATCCAATTTCTGGTTGTATACGTCCGTTTGTTCATTCGTTACGTGCCCTTCCTGGATGATGTGGGCGATCACGGTCTTTCCGTGGCCATGACTGTCCTTGGCATGTTTCTCTACAGAAGTGGTTTGCCATCACCTTCTGGGCAGCGTCTTAACAAGATGGGTGAAATCCCAGCCATTATCAATACCCTTCAGAGTCTGTCAGTGGCCGCATAGCTTGTGATATAGGCCGGCTGCTCATGCCTGTTCCCATGGCTTCACCTGACCCTGATTCGAGGCTTGGGGGGGCGGGCGGGGGAGTGGGGGGGGTGCTGCTAAACAGGTGTTACACCTTGCCCAAGGGTGACCTGCAGGCTAGCGAAGGGAAGGAACGCCTTCCACCTCCTTTGGTAGAGACGTGTCTCCACCCAAGTGTATACTGAGCTGTCGCAAAACCTGCGGAGATAATTGCCTGGTGTTGATAATCTACAGCCTCGGCGAGGCCACCTTCAGGATAGAGGACAAGCAAGCATCTTGTATCCCAGCTGGGAAACCTCCAGCATCGACCTGGAACTTAGGATATAGAACAGTACGTGAGTTCAAAGAAGAGATAGGCCATCCCTACTTTGTGCAGTTTCTGGTGATCTCTTTCATATCAGGGTGCGCAGGTGACCCAGTCTGGATTAACTTAACAGGGAGTATTCCTATTCTCAGTGCTCTAACTTTATGGACCCAATTCGTATTCTTAGGCCTAGTTATTAGGCTGAATTTGGGGAGTAAGTGTTGCTTTTAGGCTTAGTTCGTAGGCTTCGTTTAGACTGTTAAAGCCCTTTTGGCCCTCAGCGTTGTGCTGATCCAATGAAATGGTCAATTAAGCCAGTCTCCTCTGCCTACCCAATGTCCATATCCCTCTATTTACCTCACACTCAGGGGCCTATCTAAACATCTCCAAAAAAATCCCTAATGTTTCTGCCTCTACCGCCACCCGAGGCAGTGCATTCCAGGGACCCACCACCTTCTGTGTGGGGAAAAATAAACTTGCCCTCACATCCCCTTTGAAGCTACCCACTCTTACTTTAAGTGCATGCCCTTTGGTATTAGATGTTTCAACCCTGGGAAAAAGATACTGTCTGTCTATACTCTCCATGCCTCTCATAATCTTACACATCTCTATCAGATCTCCCCCGCGCCTCTGAAGTTAGTTTTCTCTAACTTCCAGTAATTTTTCCCCTCCCCCTTACCTCTTCTTCAATTCTTCACTCTGGCATCTTTTCTCCACTTCACCTGCCTATCACCTTACCCTGGTTTCCCTCTTCCTTCTTTTTCTCCCATGGCTCTCTCTCCTCTCCTATCAGTTTCCTTCTTCTTCAGCCCTTTACCTTTCCCATCTATCACCTCCCAGCTCTTTATATCATCCTCCGTTCCCCCCCTCCCCCCCCGCCGCCCAACACACACACAGACCTGGCTTCACCTATCACCTTCCAGCTTGTACTCTTTCCCCTCCACACCTTCTTACCCCCCCACCCCGACTTTCCTTTCCAGACCTGATGAAGGGGCCTCGGCCCAAAACGTCGACTGTTCAATCCTCTCCACAGATGCTGCCTGACCTGCTGAGCTCCTCCAGGAGTTTGTGTGCGCTGCTCTGGATTTCCAGCGTCAGCAGGATCTCTTGTGTTAAAGTTAGTGGGGGACCGCAGCACCCGTTATAACGGGAGATTTTGTGTTCATGTGAATAGGGAGCTTAGTGTGTATTCCGTGGCTCACAACTGCTTAGTCTGAACAGACAAACCTGTCCCCATGCTCAATTGGGTGATTCATCGGGGGAAACGATAGGAGCATCTATGTTGGGAAAGAAAGAGTTGCCACTTCCGGCCGAAACCCTTTGTCAGGACTGGAAAGGAAGGGAGAAGAGGCCAGGATAAGAAGGAGGGGGAGGTGGGGGGAAGGAGGACAAGCTGGGGCAGATCTTCCCCGGCTGGAGAAGGAAACAGGGGCAAGAATTTCACAGAATTTGCTCCAGAAGATGGGTTGGAAGGTTGCATCATCCTCATTCGCCAGCGTTCTTGCCTCCTCTCCTGAGCCTGCGCTTGGAGATGAATGCCAAGACCCCAGAGTTGGTGCGCAGGAGATTTGTTCAAGGGCTTCAGCTGCAGGGAGAGAGACTGGGGAAGCTGTTGCATTGACGGAGGAGTAAACAAAGTTATTCTATAAATAAAGGATAGATTTTACTGTAAACATCTGAAAACGTTGCCACAGTGCCAGGGAAGGGAGCCATTTCAGCGTGAGGAGTACAAAGTCTGGCCATAATAATCTCTGCGGCATTCACTAAATGCGAGAGGAACTCAGCATGTCAGGCAGCATCTCTGCCGGCCGGTGGTATGGTGGCATCCGCACCGGACTTCGAGCCGAGTGGCGGTTCGAGTCCGGCCGGCTCCTTGCACGCCTTCCATCCGTGCTGGGTTGAGCGTCAAGCTGGCGACTCGGCCTGGTAAAAAACAGACAGATGTGAAAGAAACGGCAAGGTTACTGCCCAATACACCATGAGCCGCGGAGAGGAACAACTAAAACAGTCGATGTATCGGGCCGAGGGCCTTCATCAGGACTGGAAATGAGATGAGAAGTCAGAGGTGAGGGGAGAAGAAGAAGAAGTACAAGGTGGCAGGTGATAGGTGATAGAAGGGGTGGGGGTGAAGTAAAGAGCTGGGAGGTCAATTGGTGAAAGAGATAAAGGGCTGGAGAAGGGGGAATCTGATAGGTGAGGACAGAAGGCCATGGAAGAAAGGGAAGTGAGAGGAGTACCTGAGGGAGGTAAGGAGATGAGGTGAGAGAGAGAAATGGGGATGGGCAACGGTGAAGGGGAAGGGTGGTGGGGGGTGGGAAATTCGCAGAAGTTCGAGAAATCAATGTTCATTCTATCAGGTTGGAGGCTACCCAGACGGAATATAAGGTGTTGCTCCTCCAACCTGAGTGTGGCCTCATCGTGGCAGTAGAGGAGGCTGTGACTGACATGTCTGAATGGAAATGGGAAATAGAATTGAAATTGGTAGCCAGCAGGAGATTCCACTTTTTCAGGCAGACAGAGTGTTTATTGCTCAGCGAAGCGGTCTCCCAGTCCACATTGGGTCTCACCGATATACAGGAGGCCACACCCGGAGCAACAGGTAGTCGACCCCAACAGACTCACAGGTGAAGTGTTGTCTCACCTGGAAGGACTGTTTGGGCCCTGAATGGTAGTGATGGGGAGTGTGGGGGCAAGTGTGGCACTTGTTCCGCTTGCAAGGGTAAGTGCCAGGAGGGAGATCAGTGGGGAGGGACAAATGGACAAGAGAGTCGTGTATGATTCGATCCCTGCTGAAAGCAGAAAGTGGGGAGAAGGGAAATATGTGCTTGGTGGTGGGATCCCGTTGGAGATGGCGGAAGTTGCGGAGAATTATGTGCTGGACGCGGAGGCTAGTGGGGTGGTAGGTGAGGACAAGAGGAAATCTCTCCCTACAGGGGCGGCATGAGGATGGGGTGAGAGCAGACATTCGTGAAATGGAAGAGAGGTGAGGGCAGCTTTGATGTTGGAGGAAGGGAAGCTCCTTTCGCTGAAGAAGGAGGACATCTCCTTCGTTCTGGAATGAAAAGTCTCATTCTGAGAGCTGATACAGCAGAGCCAGAGGAACTGAAAGAAGGGGATGTCATTTTTACAAGTGACAGGCTGGGAAGAGGTATAGTTCAGGTAGCTGTGAAAATGAGTAGGTTTATAAAAGATATCAGTAGATAAACTTTCTGCAGAGATAGAGTCAGAGAGATCAAGAAAGAGAAGGGAAGTGTTGGAAATGGACCAGGTAAATTTGAGGGCAGCGTGGAAGTTGTAGGCAAAGTTGATGAAGTGGACAAGTTCAGCACTGGTGCAGGAAGCAGCACTAATGCAGTTATTGGTGTCGTGTAGGAAGAGTTGGGACATGATACCAGTGTAGGCTTGGAACATAGACTGTTCCACGTAGCCGATGAAAAAGCAGGCATAGCTGGGACCCCCGCGAGCGCTCGTGGCTTCACCTTTTAGTTTGAAGGAAGTGGGATGAGCCAGAGGAGAATTTGTTGAGGGTGAGGAACAGTTCCGCCAGAGAGAGGAGAGTGGTGGTGGAGGGGAACAGGTTGGGTCTGGTGTCCAGAAAGAAGCAGAGAGCTTTAAGGCTGATGGGGGCTGGAGGTGTGTAGGGACTGGACGTCCGTAGTGAAAATGAGACGACCAGGGCTAGGGAACTTGAAGTCATTGAAAAGATCAAGAGCGAGTGATGGGTCTACTTGGACAAGTAGGTTTGTGGATCTTGGGTAGGAGGTAGAAATGGGAGGTGCAGGTTGAGGGAATAATGAGGTTGGTGGTGGTGGGTTGGAGATCCCCAGAGTCAATATGGTTGGTGATGGTGTGGAGGACAATGGCCTGGTGCTCCTTAGTGGGGTCCTGTTCCAGGGGTAAGTAAGAGGAGGTGTCTGAGAGCTGGCGCTGGGGCTCAGCAAGGTAGAGGTCAGTTCGCCAGACTACTACAGCACCTCCCTAATCTGCAGGTTTGATGGTGAGATTAGGATTAGTGCGGAGGCAGTGCAGAGCGGAGTGTTGAGAAGGAGTGAGGTTGGAAATGGAGAGGAATGTTGAAGTCGAGACGGTTGATGTCCCATCGGCAGTTGGCAATGAAAAGGTCCAGAGCAGGCAGAAGACCAGGGTGCGGTGTCCAGGAAGAGGAGTAGGTTAAAGATGGGAGAAAGGGTCACTGGTGTGGGGTGGGGCGTCCTTGCCTAAGAAATAGGCTCGGAGACGGAGATGGTGGAGGAAGAGCTCGGCATCATGGTGGGCACGGAACTCACTGAGGTGTGCGTGCGGGGGGATAAAAGTGAGGCCCTTACCGAGGACAGAACGGTCTGCCTCAGAGAGGGAGGTTGGAAGGAATTGTGAAGACCTGGCACGGATGAGAGCTGGGATTGGAGTGGGGGAGGGGGTTGGTAGTGTCTGAGGAGAGGGGAGGATTGAGGTGTTCAGGGAAGGTGATAGATGGGTGAATAGAAGAGAACTCGTAGGGGGGGAGCCAAGATGGAATATATTGTGTGTGCTGCTCTGAATATAGAGTATCTGTTGAACCTCTTGTGTTTAGTCTCTGGTGTGTTTCTGGTTTTTAATTGTGAGGAGAGTTAATTTGCTCCAAAAACAATAATTCAAACTCAGGGATAGAAGAGCTTCAGGAGTCTATTCAGCAGTGGTGGGAATTGAACCCGGGTCGCCAGTACAGTAAAGCGTTGTGTGGACCGCTACGCTACCGGGCTGCCCCACGGTTCACTTGGAATCCAGCACTGTGTATGGAGTATATGATCGACAGGATTGTGTTAAAAACAGATCCAGTGCCCTCCTTGGTTGGCGGGGTGGAGACACGTCTCTACCAAAGGAGGTGTGAAGCGCTCTTTCCCTCCGCCAGCCTGCAGGTCACCCTTGGGCAAGGTGTAGTACCTGCCACCTGCCTAGCCCCCCAATCTGGGCTATGTGAAGCTAAGGGAGCAGGTGGTGGATGGTTGTATGAGCAGCCGGTGCAGATCACAAGTCCAGGTTATGCCACCACTGATGCCAGTCAGACAATCTCTGAAGAATATTGATAAAGACTGGAGGGTCACACATCTTGTAAAGACACTGCCCAGAAGGCGGCAGTGACAAACCACTTCTGTAGAAAATTTTGCCAAGAACAATCATGGTCATGGAAAGACTGTGATTGCCCACATCACACGACACGGTGCATAATGGTGACGTCATATGACACGGCACATAATGATGAAGCAGCTTAATTTCCAACTGACAAATGCTGGAAATCCAGAGTAACACAAGCAAAATGGAGCAACTCAGGAGATTAGAGAGCTAGATAAAGAGCCAACATTACGGGCTGACCTCCAAGAGGTCCACAGCCTTGTTGTGGTTTGAAGGCTTGCATGCCTCAGTGACCCAGAGAGCTCTGCTGGCTGGGGTCGGGGCTTTGTGCTTTGGCTCTTGGTAGGATCGCCCACGCCGAACAGGTCAAAGGGTAGAGGTCAAACTAAGAGTAGTCCAGCAGTCCTCCAGATTCGGGGGTTCAGCTCAGAATTGTTACGGAAACAGTAGTGAAGATTCCTTCTACGTCTGAGTGCTGACGATACTCCTGAGTCTCCACCCGGGGCTTGTGTGGCTGACAGTAGTGAAAACGGAGAGAAGCCACCGACGTGATGAAGGGAGTCCTGAAGATCGTCAGAGACGGAGGACCTTCATTGCAGAAGGTAAAGTAAGTTTCAGGCGGAGACCCTTCATTAGGACTCACTAATACTTTGTGATTTGTGAAACCGACCATTCTGTGTGGGACATTCTGACTGCCCAGCTGAAACTACATAGGGGGAAGGCATCAGATCGGTATCGGCACTTTGTGAAAGATATATCCCTGCCTCTTAAGGCCCAGTTCAGGACAGATCTGTTTCATCACTTAAATCTCTGTTTAGTTGTATATTCAGGGTGCCATGCGTCAACCCTGTAACAGAAAGGGTTCTGCTAGTTGGGACGTGCTACCATTGTAATTATGTGATTCTGTCAATCTGCCTGACTCTATTCAAAATGTTCATATTAAGTAGGTGATTAGTTAATCAATCATGGTGTCAACGAAGTCAAAGTCAAAGTAAAATTTATTATCAAAGTAGGTATGCGTTTCCATCTACAATCCTGAGATTCATTTTCAATAAATCTATGGAATAAAAACCTTAACAGAATCAATGAAAGACCGCGACAACTTGGGGGTCAGCCAGAGTGCAAAAGGCAACAAGCTGTGTAAATCCAAAAAGAAAGAAACAATAAACAATAAATAAGCAATAAATATCGAGAACATGAGATGAAGAGTCCTTGAAAGTGAGTCCACAAGTTGTGGGAACATTTCAGTGATGGAGCAAGTGAAGTTGAGTGAAGTTAACCCCTTTGGATCAAGAGCCTGTACCACCTTCCTGATGGTTGAGGGGTAATAACTGTTCCTGAACCTGGTGGTGTGAGTCCTGAGGCTCCTATACCTCCTTCCTGATGGTTGAGGGGTAATAACTGTTCCTGAACCTAGTGATGTGGGTCCTGAGGCTTCTGTACCTCCTTCCTGTTGGCAGCAATGAGGGAGGGAGTCGGATGATGGATGCTAATTTCCTGTGACAATGTTTCATGTAGATGTGCTTTACCTGTGATGGACTGGGCAGCAGCCACTACTTCTTGTAGGATTTTCCGTTCAAGGGCATTGGTGTTTCCCTACCAGGCTGTGGTGCAGCCTGTCACTATACTCTCCACCACACATCTATAGAAGTTTGTCAAAGTTTTAGAGGTCACGCTGACTCTCCACAGGCTCTCAAGGAAGTAGAGGCGCTGCTGTGCTTTCTACAATGGAATTTACAATAAAAACTCCACGTAGACAGATTGCCAAACAACCAATGTGCAAAAGTATGCAAGTTGTGTATTAAAGAAAAGCAGGGAACTTGAGTTGTAAAATGTTCTTGCAATGTGAGTTTGCAGTTTTCAGGAAATCTGAAAAATAGTGTCTGGAGAGTAAGAATCTCTCGGATTCACCTGCACCCTACATGAGGACTGAAAAGGGTTCTCGGCTTGAAACATCGACTGTGTATTCAATACCTTCGATGCTGCCTGACCTGCTGTGTTCCTCCGACAGTTTGCATGTGTTGTTCTGGGTTTCCAGCTTCTGCAGAGCCTCTCGTGTTTATGAAGACCCTCCCCATTCCTGCATTTGTTGCTCCGGTGTTTCTCCATTCTCCAGTCCCCCACCTTCCTTCCTTCCTCCTGCGACAGCGGCAATCTATTGGTCTCCAGTCTACAATCACAGACTGAACTGGCATTGTTTCTTTCGCAGTTCACCGTGCAGCCGCACTCTTTGGGTTGAAAGAGGTCGGCGAAGAGGAGCAATGGACATTGTACTGGTCGGACAATTTCGTGTCACGGGATAAAGCCATGTCACTAAAGCGGTACCAGGTAATTGACCCACGGAAGAGCCAATGAGAAGCTCTCATTCTGCCCCCACCCCGAGAAACTGCACCATTGTGAAACTCCACTCAGCTTTTAAATTTCATGATGTTGATGCTGTAGTTACAAGGCATTCCTTCCCTCCGCTAGCCTGCATGTCAGCCTTGGGCAAGGTGTAGCACCTGGTTAGACCCCCCCCCCACCACTGATCAGGTCACGTGAAGCCATGGGGGCAGCTGGTGGATGGCCGTATGAGCAGCCAGTGCAGATCAGAAGTCCTGGTGATATAACCACTGACGCCAGGCAAACAATCTCTGAAGAGTATTGACAATGGTTTGGTGGGCGGGGGGGTGGGGATTAACCATGGAACGTAGAATACTACAGCACAGTACAGGCCCTTCGGCCCACAATGTTGTGCCAACCCTTAAACCCTTCCTCCCATATAACCCCACCACCTTAAATTCCTCCATATACCTGTCTAGCAGTCTCTTAAATTCCACCAGTGTATCTGCCTCCACTACTGACTCAAGCAGTGCATTCCACGCACCAACCACTCTCTGAATAAAAAACCTTTCTCTAATATCCCCCTTGAACTTCCCACCCCTTACCTTAAAACCATGTCCTCTTGTACTGAGCAGTGGTGCCCTGGGGAAGAGACGCTGGCTGTCCACTCTATCTATTCGTCTTAATATCTTGTATACCTCTATCATGTTTCCTGTCATCCTCCTTCTCTCCAAAGAGTAAAGCCCTATTTCCCTTGATCTCTGATCATAATCCATACTCTCTAAACCAGGCCCCAGCCTGTTAAATCTCCTCTGTACCCTTTCCAATGCTTCCACATCCTTCCTAAAGTGAGGCGATCAGAACTGGACACAGTACTCCAAGTGTGGCCTGACCAGGGTTTTATAGAGCTGCAACATTACCTCGCAACGCTTAAACTCTGTCCCTCGACTTATGAAAGCTAACACCCCATAAGCTTTCTTAACTACCCTATCTACCTGTGAGGCTACTCATATTGTTCCCACCTTCATCAAGTTCCCTCTCATTAGTGAATACCGAAGGGAAGTATTCATTGAGGATCTCGCTCACTTCCACAACCTCCAGGCACACCTTCCCACCTTTATCTCTAATTGGTCCTACCTTCATTCCTGTCATCATTTTGTTCTTCACATAATTGAAGAATGCCTGGGTTTTCCTTTACCCTACTCGCCAAAGCCTTCTCATGCTCCCTTCTTGCTCTCCTCAGCCCCTTCTTAAGCTCCTTTCTTGCTACCCTATATTCCTCAATAGACCCATCTGCTCCTTGCTTCCTAGACCATGTATGCCGCCTTCTTCCACCTGACTAGATTTTCCACCTCACTT
The DNA here is from genome assembly GCF_963921235.1 of Mobula hypostoma. Classification (NCBI taxonomy): domain Eukaryota; kingdom Metazoa; phylum Chordata; class Chondrichthyes; order Myliobatiformes; family Myliobatidae; genus Mobula; species Mobula hypostoma. The sequence continues at coordinate 42,011,422 of NC_086106.1, read as the reverse complement.
GTCACCCATGGTTCTTTCAGCCGATCATTCTTTATCTTCCTCACCGGGACAAATTTATCCCTAACATCCAGCAAGAGATCCCTAAACATCGACCACATGTCCCTAATACATTTCACTGCAAAATCATCATCCCAATTCACACCCGAAAGTTCTAGCCTTATAGCCTCATAATTTGCCCTTCTCCAATTAAAATTTTTCCTGTCCTCTCTGATTCTTTCCTTTTCCATGATAATGTCAAAGGCCAGGGAGCGGTGGACACTGTCCTCCAGATGCTCACCCACTGAGAGATCTGTGACCTGACCTGGTTCGTTACCGAATACTAGATCTAGTATGGCATTCCCCCAAGTCGGCCTGTCAACATATTGTGACAGGAATCCATGCTGGACATACTTAACAAACTCTGCCCTGTCTAAACCATTGGAACTAATCAGGTGCCAATCAATATTAGGGAAGTTAAAGTCACCCATGACAACAACTCTGTTATTTTTGCACCTTTCCAAAATCTGCCTCCCAATCTGCTCCTCGGTATTTCTGCTGATACCAGGGTACCTATAGAATACTCCCAATAGAGTAACTACTCCCTTCCTGTTCCTGACTTCTACCCATACTGACTCAAAAGAGGATCCTGCTACATTACACACCCTTTCTGTAGCTGTAATAGTATCTGTGACCAGTACTGCCACCCCTCCTCCCCTTTCCCCCCTCTCTATCCCTTTTAAAGCACTGAAATCCAGGAATATTGAGAATCCATCCCTACCATCGTGTAAAGACAATACCCAGAAGAAGGTGATGGCAGACCACTTCTGTAGATAACATTTGCTGAGAACAATCACGGTCAGGAGACCGTGATTGCCCACGTCATACGACATAATGGTTATGATGTGCACACAGTACTGTATTTGTCATCGTGGAACAGAGAGCGAGTTTGTAACTCTGGCGGGAACAAAGGATTTTGGGAATGGCGAGGGTGGAGCACCCCAGGAGGGGTGTGGGCAGGTGGCAGAGAAGGAGTGCCAGGGGTGGGGGGGTGCAGACACACCCAGCCCTGAGACACCAGGCAAGGTCACTTGATTCCAAAAATTGGTTTATTAATCATTACAGAATGTCTCTCTGGTGCCTCCCCCTCCCTTTCCCTTTTCCCAACCATGATTCATTCCCCTCTCCCTGCCCCACTTCCCACTCAGTCTGCAATAGACACCCATATCAGAATCAGGTTTATCATCACTCACACATGTCATGAAATTAGACTTTTTTTGTGGCAGCAGTACATAAAACCACTACAGTACTGTGCACCCTTGATATTTAGATGTGTTCCTAAGACTTTTGCACAGTACTCTACCTCATTATGATCTTGCATTTTGTCATTTACCTGTGCTGCATTTTCTGGGCAGCTTTTACACTTTATTCTGTACTTTGATTATTTTACCCTGTTCTGCCTCATTGTACTGATCTGTGTGAACAGTAGGCAAGACAAGCTTTTCACTGATTCTTGGTATGTGCATGAAAATCGCAGGACGACAGCAGTTTCTGACATACTCAAACTGCCCCGTCTGTCACCGGCAATCATTCCACGGTCAAAGTCACTTAGATCACAAATTCTTCCCCCTCTATTCTGATGTTTGGTCTGAACAATGACTGAACTTCTTGACCATGTCTGCATGTTTTTATGCATTGAGTTTCTGCCACATGGTTGGCTGATGAGATATTTTATATTAAGGAGCAGGAGCACCGAGTAAAATGGTCACTGAACGTATGCCATGTCATACTGGTATACCGTCTGCATGGATTGATAATTCTTTTCTTCACACAGAAAATGAATTACTTTCTTGGGATGAACGGAATCTGTATGAAGGATTTGCTGGTCATGAACTTAAATCGCATGCGAAGGCAATACCCGGAAGATTACAACATCTTCCCAAAAAGCTGGCGTTTACCATCTGAGTAAGTTTAAAGACCACCTCGAAATGGAGTGGGGCTCTGTTCATGCGTGTGTGTGTTTCAAACTTTCAAAGTACATTTATTATCAAAGAATGTGTAAATTATGCAACCCTGAGATCTCCTTGCTTGTCAGCAGTTGTAAAGGAAGAAATTCAGAAGAACCCAATTAAAACTAAAGGCCAACACCTGATGCGCGGAGAAAGGGAAAAAGCACAAATCATGCAAACAGTAGAAGCAAGCGCCAACATTGTGAACCAAAATCTGTATAGTCTCTCTGAACCATAAAGTGTGTGTGTGTGTATAAGTTATGAAAAGATTAAAGATTATCCTTACTTGTCACATGTACAGTACATGGGAACATACAGTGATATGTGGTCTCAGGCACAGAGCCGAGAGTGCATCGAACCGGCAGAGCCCGGGTCCCGAGAGCAAGGAACGACCTGAGATTTGGACGATTTAAGTGCCGGGCCAGATTGAAAAGGTCAGGAGGTGACGAACGGGCTGGTATTCAGCTCGCTGCTCGGCAAGATTTACTGAGCAGTGCGCTGAACTGAGGCTGTGGCCTGCAACGAACAGGCTCCTGGACTGGCTGCAGTGACGACTGGCTCCGTGTCAGTGCACTCACTTCTGTCAACTTCAGTTCTGAAAGTTATTTGCTTACTTTTATTGTTGGCACGATTTAATTTTGTTTCTGCCCATTGGGTGTCTGGCAGTCTTCACTTTTTTAACGGGTTCTTTTATGTTTCTTTGTTCTGTGGCTGCCTGTAAGGAGACGATTCTCAGGATTGGATGTCGTATACCTACTTTGATAATAAATGTAGTTTGAACTGCGTCAATGACACTTAGCACCACTTTCCCATCTCTATTACATCAAAGGTTAAAGTTCAAAGTAAATTTATTATCAAGGTACATATATGATATGACCTTGAAATTTGTTTTCTTGCAAGTACGATAGAATTTGTGAAAGACTATAAATAACAAAGACTGACAAACAACCAATGCGCAAAAGAAGACGGATTGTGCCAAGTTGCAGAGTTCTTGAAAAAGAGTCCATACGGTTGTAGAATGAGTTGAGGGTGGAGGTGAGTGAAGGTATCCATGCTGATGGTTGAGGGGTAATTACTGTTCCTGAACCTGATGGTGTGGGACCCCAGTCTGCTTGGACCTCTTTGTCCAATGAGCTGAGAGCATGGGTGTGGATGTTGGATGCTGTTTTCTTGTGGCAGTTAAGTGTACTCAATGGTGGGGAGGATTTTGCCTGGCATGGACTCTCTATAAACTCTTCCATTCATGCACTTTGGTCTGAAGATGAGATACGTTTAAAAAAAAACTCAACATATCTCATCTTAGCAATCTTTGTTGAACATACACTCAAGTTGCAAGGCACAGGAATTCTTCCTATAGATGCTGCTTGGCCTGCTGCGTTCACCAGCAACTTTGATGTGTGTTGCTCAAGTTGCAAGGGTCCATTAAGTTAACACCCCTAATGGAAAGAGATATTAAATGACCATTACCAGTCTCTCCTCCCATGTCCCCACCATCGCCCCCTCCCACTCTCCCTGTCACTTCCTCTGTTGCTTCCTCTTCCCACTCATCCCCACTCCCCTCTTCCAATACTCCTCCCACTCCCCTGCCACTCTGCTCTTGCACTCTCCCGCTCCCAATCCCCCATGCATGCCCTCCAACACACACCTCCCAATCCCCACTTTCACTCCCCCCAACACCCCTCCCACTCCCCCCTCTGAGTCCTGTCTCCCACTCCTCCCTCCACTGCCGCCTCCCCTCCCCTCTCACATCTGTATCATACAGCTCTCCAGTGATGTGGATGCAGCGTATAAGATACAGCTGACCAATCTCCCATCATCGCCCAAAGGCAAAAGTACCCACGTGATCCACCTCCAGGTTTGCGGATGACACGAAGCTGGGCGGCAGTGTTAGCTGTGAGGAGGATGCTAAGAGGATGAAGGGCGACCTGGATAGGTTAGGTGAGTGGACAGATTCATGGCAGATGCAATTTAATGTGGATAAATGTGAAGTTATCCACTTTGGTGGTAAAAACAGGAAAACAGATTATTATCTGAATGGTGGCCGATTAGGAAAAGGGGAGGTGCAACGAGACCTGGGTGTCATTATACACCAGTCATTGAAAGTGAGCATGCAGGTACAGCAGGCGGTGAAAAAGGTGAATGGTATGCTGGCATTTATAGCGAGAGGATTCGAGTACAGGAGCAGGGAGGTACTACTACAGTTGTACAAGGTCTTGGTGAGACCACACCTGGAGTATTGTGTGCAGTTTTGGTCCCGTAATCTGATGAAAGACATCCTTGCTTTTGAGGGAGTACAAAGAAGGTTCACCAGATTGATTCCTGGGATGGCAGGACTTCCATATGATGAAAGACTGGATGAACTACGCTTATACTCGTTGGAATTTAGAAGATTGAGGGGGGATCTGATTGAAACGTATAAAATCCTAAAGGGATTGGACAGGCTAGATGCAGGAAGATTGTTCCCAATGTTGGGGAAGTCCAGAACGAGGGGTCACAGTTTGAGGATAAAGGGGAACCCTTTTAGGACTGAGATTAGGAAAAACTTCTTCACACAGAGAGTGGTGAATCTGTGGAATTCTCTGCCACAGGAAACAGTTGAGGCCAGTTCATTGGCTATATTTAAGAGGGAGTCAGATATGGCCCTTGTGGCTAAAGGGATCAGGGGGTATGGAGGGAAGGCTGGTACAGGGTTCTGAGGTGGATGATCAGCCATGATCATACTGAATGGTGGTGCAGGCTCGAAGGGCCGAATGGCCTACTGCTGCACCTATTTTCTATGTTTCTGTGTTTTCTATGATTGTTATAATGACTGCATCCCTCACCTGCTTAAAAAAATTATGGTGTCAAAGGCAAGTGCTCATTCAATAGTCAACAAATTAGGAAAAGAGATGGCAAGGTGGGACTTGTGAGGCAAAGAGATGGTGTGGTGGGACTTGTTAGGCAAAGGGATGGTGTGGTGGGACTTGTTAGGCAAAGGGATGGTGTGGTGGGACTTGTGAGGCAAAGGGATGGCGTGGTGGGACTTGTGAGGCAAAGGGATGGTGTGGTGGGACTTGTGAGGCAAAGGGATGGTGTGGTGGGACTTGTGAGGCAAAGGGATGGTGTGGTGGGACTTGTTAGGCAAAGGGATGGAGTGGTGGGACTTGTGAGGCAAAGGGATGGTGTGGTGGGACTTGTGAGGCAAAGGGATGGTGTGGTGGGACTTGTTAGGCAAAGGGATGGAGTGGTGGGACTTATTAGGCAAAGGGATGGAGTGGTGGGACTTATTAGGCAAAGGGATGGAGTGGTGGGACTTGTGAGGCAAAGGGATGGTGTGGTGGGACTTGTGAGGCAAAGGGATGGTGTGGTGGGACTTGTGAGGCAAAGGGATGGTGTGGTGGGACTTGTGAGGCAAAGGGATGGTGTGGTGGGACTTGTTAGGCAAAGGGATGGAGTGGTGGGACTTATTAGGCAAAGGGATGGCGTGGTGGGACTTGTGAGGCAAAGAGATGGCGTGGTGGGACTTGTTGGGCAAAGAGATGGCCTGGTGGGACTTATGGCCTCCAGTTAAATTGACAGCAACAAAAGAGAGTTAATTTAAAATAAGTCTCTGCAATCAGCAGCAAATATAATTCAGCCATGTCACCTGACTAAAAGCAGTGAGTGAAGGAGAGCTGAACAAGGTACAGAGGGAATGGATCTTTGATGTAGAAAGGAAAGCTAGGGGTCCAAGTTCATAACTCCCTGCAAATGGCCATGCAGATAGGTAGGGTGGTCAAGAGGGTGTAGAGAAGTCTTTGCCTTCTTGGTTGTACACTCAGTACCCGAGTAAAGACGACATTTCACAGCTGTATAAAGCTTCAGTCAGCCTCCATTTGGAGTATTGTTGCAGTCTGGTCACCCTATTGCAGGAAGGATATGGAGGCTAAGCCTGCAGGACCATAAGACACAGGTGCAGAATTAGGCCATTTGGCTCATCGAGTCTGCTCCGCATTCCATCATGGCTGATCTATTATCCCTCCCAAACCCACTCTCCAGCCTTCTCCCTATAACCTTTGACACTCTGACTAATCAAGAACTTATCAGCCTCCACCAGTGGTTTGTCCTCCACAGTCATCTGTGGCAATAAATTCCACATGTTCACCACCTTCTGGCTAAAGAAATCCCTCCTCATCTCTGTTCTAAGGGGACGTCCTTGTACCCTGAGGTCTCGAACTCTCCCACATTTGGTTGGATTTTGAGGACGGGTAACTAGACCATAGACAGGGACTTGGCCTCCACAGCTGTCTGTGGCAACAAACTCCGCTGATTCACCACTCTAGCGGTAGCTCGGGAGTTACCAACCTGTTTTATGCCATTGAACCCTACCGTTAACCAAGGGATCCGTTGACCACAGAATGGGAATCTCTGCAAGACTAGCTGAGAAATTCTTTCTCGTATCCGTTGAAAATGGACGTCTCTCTATTTCGAGGCTGTGCCCTTTGGTCTGAGACTCACTTGAGAGAGGATGCAGAAAAGGTTGGCCAGGATGCTGCCTGACTGAGAGAGGATAAGTCTCTTTTGTCTCTACATTGAGGTTGGACAAGATTGGGATTTTTTTCTTGGGAGTGCAGGAAGCCAATGGAAGTTTATAAACGTTGGACAAGATTAGATTAAGAGATTAGATTATGAGGACACTGAGTCCACGTTTATTGTCATTTAGAAATGCATGCGTTAAGAAATGATTCAATGTTCCTCCAGCATAATATCACAGAAACACAGGACAGACCAAGACTAAAAGGGACACAAACCACATAATTATAACACATAGATACAACAGTGCAAAGGCATACCGTAATTTGATAAAGAGCAGACCATGGGCATGGTTTAAAAAAAAAGTCTCAAAGTCCCAATAGCCCCAACATCTCACGCAGACAGTAGAAGGGAGAGACTCTCCCTACCATGAGCCTCCAGCGTTGCAAACTTGCCGATGCAGCATCCTGGAAGCACCTGACCGCAGCCAACTCTGAGTCCGTCCAAAAACTTCGAGCCTCTGACCAGCCCTCCAACACCGAGCACCATCTCTGCTGAGCGCTTCGACCCCGCCCCAGCCACCAAGCAACGAGCAAAGCCGAGGATTTGGGGCCTACCCCTCCGGAGATTTCAGATCACACAGTAGCAGAGGCAGTGAAACAGGCATTTCAGAAGTTTCACCAGATGTTCCTCCGTGCTCTCACGTCTGCCTCCGTCAAATCAGAATTGTGCACGGCACCCTACTTGACAGATAACAGATATTCATCACCGGAGTGGCCGCTGCACGCTGTGTCGCGCCGTCATCTTCTCCTCTGCAATTGGGTTATTTTATCTGGAGTGCAGGAGGATGAGGAAAGTTTATAAAGGTTGGACAAGTTTGGGTTATAGACAATGGACAATAGATGCAGGAGTAGGCTATTCGGCCCTTTGAGCCAGCACCGCCATTCACTGTGATCATGGCTGATCATCCACAATCAGTACCCCGTTCCTGCCTTCTCCCCATATCCCTTGACTCCGCTATCATTAAGAGCTCTATCTAACTCTTTCTTGAAAGCATCCAGAGAATTGGCCTCCACTGCCTTCTGAGGCAGAGCATTCCACAGATCCACAACTCTCTGGGTGAAGAAGTTTTTCGTCAACTCTGTTCTAAATGGCCTACCCCTTATTCTCAAATTGTGGCCCCTGGTTCTGGACTGCCCCAACATCGGAAACATGTTTCCTGCCTCTA